>NC_139513.1:254732493-255071294 GCF_947247035.1 Vipera ursinii
TTTGCTTCTGGGTGCAATTCAAGGTGTTAGTTATTATCTTTAAAGCCTCACATAGCATGGATCCAAGCTACTTGAAGAACTGTCTCATCCCAATGGGACAGGCCTGCCCCATCCATGCCCGCAGAGGAGGCATGCTGATGATCCCATCAGTCAAAGAATTCCAGCTAGCAGGATCCAGAAGAAGAGCCTTCTCTGCCATGGCACTTGTCCTTTGGAATATCTTGCTCCCCTGGGTAAGATCTGCCCCTACCCTCTTAACCTTCCACAAGAGCCTGAAGATCTGGCTAGGACAATTGACCTGGGGCCCTAATGGAGGAGTATGACTTTGGAGGTAGTTGATGGACCAATAGCAGATTCCATCTGCCTCACTGTATGTTCTGCTTTCTCCCTCCCATCTTTTCCATCCTGTAGCTTGGTGGCCATGATTCTTTATAGGACTTTCCATGTTGTGGGGAAGTTATTGATTGGCAGTGGGATGGTGCTGTTCCTTTATGGAGATCTTTCATGATCAACACTGTCTTTCCTTGTGTTAGGCAGTCTGGGTGATAGCCTGTTGATAGCTGCTGGTTCCTCTATATCAGGCACAAAGAATCAGGTCCATTTGTAAGATTGTAGTGTAGAATATTTATTCAAGCCTAGACACAAGAATCTAGTCAACTAAAATTCACTATTAAAGTGGTTCTAGATAAGGGTCAATGGAATTCAAGGGGGGCTGGACTTGGATCTCTTGTGGTAATGCAAGGACTCTAAAGTGATTATGCATTTAATCACCTACCAGCTCTGACTAGTCTTCTCTCATATATGTGCTGCTAAGTGAGTTTCTTTAGCCAGTAGGTGTGAATCACATCTCAGCCAAGTGCTGTGCTGCTAATGTGGGAGATTGCTATGGTCAGCTATCAGGTCCTGCAACCACTTTGCACTGGTGTTATGTGTCTTCTCTTTCTCTCATATGTTCTTCCAATACTGTTCAGTTTCTGCTGTTGATGGCTCTGCTGTTACCGTGTTATTTCAGTGCAGTTGGGAACACACCTTGGATGGTTCTTTGGAGAACAAGGCATTTATCTTCTTGGCCTCTATTTCTCTAGTATATCTCCTTAGATTGGTAACAAGTGCTAAGTGTTTCTTCAGATGGAGTCAGGCCTTGTATTTTTTCAGTAGCAAAGTCTTATCCCTAATCTTCAGATTTTTTTTGTTGTTCAACTAGCTAACTAAACCTCTATCCAACTTGCCTAGATATAATCCTCTAACCTCATTTTGGTTTTTTTTGGGGGGTGGGGGGGACGGCGTATGTTTTTCTTGACTATGTAGCCAAGTATATAATAACCCATGATACTGAAACTACTGCCATGTTAGTAAAATGGACATTATATTTTATGATTCACACACTGGTACACAGAGCTGAATATAATAAACAGATTCAGAGAAACAGTTATTTTTATTCCTATTTTAGAAAATTATAAGAAATATGTTACATACCACACAGTAATATATAGCAAGAATCGAGCCAAGTACAGCAAACAATAGAAATATTTTCTGTATTAGAAAATGGCTCCAAATCACAAAGTAATGCTTGTGAACCTTCAAGAACTATTTGAAGGCAGATTCTGCGTTTCATTGTCAGTTCATGTTTGACTTTATGCCATTTATATGTCTAAATGCAAAATGTTATTTTAAAGTCATTGCCAAGGTAATGGGTGTTTCCAGCTTTTATAGAAATGCGAGGAGATGCAAGGGCTCTAACTATCTTAGCCACTGACATTTACAACTATGGGTTTTGCTTTTAATACGGGGCAATGAGCAATATACTTAAGGCATCAGACAATGCTTTATAGCATACACTAAAGGTGAATCACTTTTTACTAGATATATTAGCTGGAGGATCTGAAACCTCATGAGGAAATTTAACTAGTTTTAACCCAAGCAGTGCTGTTGCTTCAGTTATTACCTTTCAAATTCTCAGCAGGATGCAATTTCTGAATATCCTATTCAGAGATATTGAGGTCTTTTCCCCCCAATTGGTTTCTACTACTTTGGGTAACAGTAGAGTACTCATTAACAAACTAATTGATTTTTATTAATTATCTGTGGTATATTTTCCCACTGATTATTTCCCCCTAGTATCTAAGCTTATTAACTGCAACTACATATTCTCAGTATATAATTAGTCCTGAAGGAACTTAAAGTGGACCAGAGACCCTGTTTGATTGCTGTATCAAAATTTATTTGAAGAATAGTCAGATACTTTTTTAAAAGAAGGGCTTGGAAAAATCCTTCTGAAATCTTGTCATTATGGTATGGAGATGAGAGAACCGAAGTTCTGCCAGCCACAGAATTCAAGAAGCCACTGGTAGGCATTGATATGGCCACAAAAATAATCACATATCAGTGGCAAACTCAATTCACAGTCCAACACTGAATGCTGCAGTGTTTTTCAAAATAAATTTCTTATGACACTGGTAGTATTTTTTTAAATGTCTGTTAATAGCATAATTTGACAAAAATGTATACAGGAAATATTTTCCTTACAGCTTTCATCAGGAGGAAACTCGGCTGATCTTGTTACAAAGAGGAAATTTTAATCTGTCTTCCAAGGGATTAATGTGATAGCTATCACAATATATGTGTTGCCTCTGATATAAAATTCTGACAATTATGAAAGAATTTATGAAAAAAGTACATAGAAACAAGGTTTCAAATAGAGATAAAAGGAAAATATTTGTTCAGAATTATCAGAACTTACCTTTGCACAAGATGGTTTGACATTTGATATTTTCATAGATTCTATTTTATTATTAATGTTAATATATGAGGTAGACAACACTCGATATTGATCCTGATTTTTTTAGAAGCCTCTACATCAGTTCTTCAGCTTTAAGCCTTTCCAGTTTTTGTTTTGGAATATTAAATTGACTGAGAAAAGTGGAGGACAAGCAGAAAGTTGCTAGTGGGATTCAATAGGATAAAGAAACCATAAAGAAAATGAAGTGACCTAAAAGGGTGCATGCTCAGCTGTGAGAGCTGAAAAGTACTAAATATGAGAAGTCTATCATGAGACTACTGATTATCTGGTGTGAATAATTGCTTCCTGCTAAGTAAAGAGTATTATGTCGTGGGCTCTGATGAGCAGGAACGAGGACATGCAGATGAGTACAGGAAAACTCATACTTTATTTAAGCAGAAACTGTACTGAGAGATTGGAGTCACCCTGCTTCAATATATAGCCAGGTCGTATGGTATTAACCAATCGGATTGAAGCCATGTTTGCTGCCCAAAGTTGACCAATTGCAGGATCGGAGACATCCTGTCTGAGTTGCTGGAGAACCGTTAGTTCTCCAGCAACGCACGTGGTGATATTCCAAAAGCCCAGTACATAACAAAGAGTAAGTTACTTCTGCTAAGTAAGCAGATATTGAAGGCACCAGATTCCAAACAGCAACCCTAAAATATGTTTACATGAACAGAGTATAGTGGCACAAAAGGAGAGCCTCAGAAGAGAACAAGAAATATTATCAAATTTTAACTGGTAAGTATACTGAGAAATAAACATAAAGATTAATGGGTAAATATTATACAATCATGAACTGTGATGATTGGGGAAAGTTTATGTTTCTGTTTGAAAAATATTCTGGTTTTTATATTCAACAAGGATAAACTTGTTGTGGTACCTGAAGAAATAAGCCAGAAAACTGAATTATTGTCAATATCTCTATGGTTAAGATAATAAAGATGAAGACAGCACCACCCTTGGAGGAGGAGGAGGAACAACCTTGGGATGAGATGGGTGGTTAATAAATTAAATAAATAAAGTAATGTCAACTAATGTAAAGTTAAGAGTTGGGGACTGAGTTACCTGGATGATAGACTGCTGATCTAGATGGTTTACACTTCACGAGAACCTTATAAACATGTGTTTGAGTGAACTATAAGGAGTCTAATGAAGTGGGCTTTAACTGAATCCCATAGAGCAGGGGTGTCAAACTCAATTTCATTGAGGGCCGCATCAGCATTGTGGTTGCCCTCTGGGGGCCGGGTGGGTATGGCCAGGGTGGGGCGTGACTAGAGTATATGGCTACTGGGTGGGCGTGGCCAGCTCTACATCATTCTCATCAAGGGTGCCTATGGGGGCCTGGGCATGAGTGGGACAGATCTGAGGGTCTCTGGCAGAAGGAGGGTCTCTGGGCCATGGCCAAGGCAGTGGGGGCCATTCCGTGACTGTTTCCAGGATGGCTTCCCGGGCCACATGAAACCACTTCATGGGCCGGATCTGGCCCCCGGGCCTTGTGTTTGACATGTCTGCCATAGAGAGAGGACATAAAAGCCCTGAATGAAGCATCTCAGAAATAAGCTAGCCTGAGAAGAAGAAAATAGAAGTGTCATTGTATTGGGCCCATTTAGTGACTACCAAAATTGCATCCTAGGATACTGATCCCCTGTGGATTTTTAAAGCCCTCTTAGAAATGCAAAAATGAACAAAGTGGCTTTCCTGAAAACATGTATATCACTGGTGAGAGATAGTCTATCACAACGTTTGAGTTAGCTTCCTATTGATATAGAGATAAGACTGGAGAATGTAATTGCAAAGGGGAAATCTAGAAAGCTTTTCTAACATTTCTAACATTGATATTAAGATAGCAGTCTGTTAGTGCATCTTCATGACCTGCATAAATCATCGGGACTGATTTAATACTTGTATGTTTTTCCTTGCGGTCTTGCATGTTTGAGTAAACTGACCGTTCAGTGCTTTAGTAAAACAGCAAGTATTTCAATCTACAACATTAATATCAGGAACAGCAATAACAGGAAAAACACCAAGAAGGAGTTTAAATGCTACTGAGTTCTTAAATGATTGGACAACAGCTACTTGTGGTTAGTTAATATATTGACTGCAACATATTATTTCTTATTTAGTAGAGTTATATCTTGCTTCCCTTTTAAAGGAAAAGGTGGGTGTCCTCTCCTTTTATCCCTACAGCTATAACTTTGTGAGATAAATTGGGGTGAAATAAAGTATGACTGCTATGAAGTCCTATGCTGAGATCTATGATCAAATGGAGATCTGAACCTGGATACAAAATTAATATCTTATCACTATTATTATAAAGACTCATTACTGTCTATAAGAGCTCTCATGGAAATCCAGTGAACCATTGGATTTAATACAAGTGATGTTCATAATATTAGTACCTGTTGGCCATACTCAAATGCCTGCAAATGTTATGGGTTAAATGAAAGGAACAAGGTATACTTGGAGGTACTTTTAGAAACTGTGCTGATTGCATATGTGAATGAGACATGGAAACGAAGTGTGCTAGTATTGCAATACTGGGAGCATTCTCCTTAGTCTAATTAGTCAATTGTGAATTCTTTCAAAGAGAGAAGAGATTGAGCCCTACATGAATGAGGTATCTGGGACATATGATTAATAACTGTTCAGCTATATTAAAAATGCATAGACTCCTTGTACTTGTGCCCAGTAACTTAGGATAAAGGTTCTGTGAAATCCATTTGAAGCTTATTCTCCTTGCTGAAGTAGTAAGGGGCTACCACACATACACATGCACATGCACCACAACAAGAGAGGAGAGAAGGAAAAGAAGAGAAAATAGTATCTATTTTTTCCACCTGGATACCTCTTCATCTGCCACAGGCAAGTTCATTGTAGAAAAAGCAATCGCAATAATCTCCTAATACATAACACAAAACTGAAAAGTTCCTTGTGTGTCGTGTATTTGGAGCCTTAGCAATATAAAAGCTTTCACACTTCTGTGCTTACATTTCTACACTATGGATGAACACAGACCCCATATGTTCTTTCTGCTCTTGTGGTAAAGAAAGGAAAATGGTCTGTTCAAGCCATAATTTTGTCTGCCTTAGGGCAAAAAAAAAAAGAAAAAAGAAAAGAACAGGTTTTAATGCTGTGCTACAAGAAGCTGCACTGAATATTCAAAGCACCATGTGAATGTTCAAAAAGTGACCATTATCTGCACATCCAGCTTCAGATGTCTAGAATCTAGATCATTATAAATCTGGTTCAGTATTCTTGGTTTTCACAAATTATTTGCTCTGACAATCTTTTTACAGTTTCCTAATCAAAAATAAGAAAAGCTATGTTTTATGCATGTTTTCTAATAAGAAAGCTTGAGTGCAACTTTCACTCATCAAGATTCTCAAAAATATATTATGTGTAATGCATGCTTTCTTGCAAAAATCTTTTTCCAAATCAGTGTATAAGAATTAAAAAAAACTGGGCAATGAATGACAGCTCCTAATAGACTCAGTTCAGAACCACCATTTTAGTCCAAGTCCATTTGGTGGATTGCTTCATTATTATTTTTATTTATTACACTGTACTCATCATCAAGTGATGTTACTGAAAATAAAATTAAAATTTTCTGCAAATCATTTACAAAATATAGTTTTTAAAAAGTTTAGTAAAAGTAATAACAGTCTGGACAACAATATCAGAACAAAAGTTGAAAAAATGTTTTTGTGAATAGGAGGAGTTTGTGGGGGGGCAGAGAAAGGTAAGCAAGGCATGCCTCTTAAAGTATGTGCACACAAGTAGTCCTCAGCTAACAATAATTCATTTACTGACTGTTCAAAATTTCAACGGCACTGAAAAAATGACTTACAACAGTTTTCACACTTATGACCATTGCAGCATCGCAATAGTCAAGTGATCAAAATTCGGACACTGGGCAACTGACTCATATTTATGATAGTGGCAGTGTCCCAGGGTCAGGTGATCACTTTTAATGACCTTCTGACAAGCAAAGTCAATGGGATAGCCAGATCCACTTAACAACTGTGTTACTAACTTAACAATTGCAGCAATTCACTTAGCAGCTGTGGCAAGAAAGGTTGTAAAATGGGCAAGATGGGCAAAACTCACTTAACAACCATCTTGCTTAGCAAACATAGACTTTGGGCTCACTTATGGTCATAAATTGAGGATTATGTTACCCTGGCCCAGTAAGCATCCAACATGCTTTCCCCTGAGATATAAATTACAACTCCTCCTAATCTAAATGGCAGTCTGTCACTGGTGATTTTTTTGAACCACCAATAAACCAGATTAATTCACAGGCAGACAGCATTAGAAATCTAGGCAACTCAATATATATATTGCTCAAAAATATAAAGGGAACACTTAAACAACACAATGTACTGTATTTAATAGTAGGATGTCTTATTTTCTGTCCCCTTTATTTTTTTGAGCAGTGTGTGTGTTTGTGTGTGTGTGTTTGTGTGTATGTTTTATGAGGTTTTTGCGGGTGTTTGTATGTAGATCTTTGGTCATTCGGGTTTTTTCCCACGTAGAATTGGAGGTATCAGGGCAACGTTTCGATGAAATCTCATCCGTCATCCTCAGGCTTCAGCTTCGTTCTTTTGTGAGAAGTGTGTGGTAGTGGATGTTTTTTCTTCCTTTTTAAACTGCCAGAGGGGGTGTGTTCTGTGGGTGGAGGTGTGCTCTGATTGGGTGGGAGGTTAGCTGTGTTCTGATTGGGTGGGAGTGTGTTTTGAGTGGATGGGCTGGTCTCAGCTGCCAGCCTTAGACTTGAACTGGTGAGTTGTGCTGCTTTTGTTCGGCTCCATGTTTGTGGTGTGCTAAGCACACTGGTTTGTGCTGAAATTGTAAGCCGCCCTGAGTCTTCGGAGAAGGGCGGGATATAAATGGGATTAAAATAAAAAAAATAAAAAAAATGTTTTTATAGTGGGTGTCAGTTTGCTTATTGTGTGGTTTGGAGGGGTTTAAAGTGGCTGATGTTGCAGCTGTAGTTAGGTTTCTGTTTTGTGGTTGTGTGTCATTATTGTTACCTATATATATATAAGGAAAGTGTACCAACAGAAGAAAAGGAATTGTAACTTACAAATGCCTACAACTATTGTAGAAATGAATCTTAAGAATAAAACAATTTTCTATTTGAATTATTATTTGTAATATTCTTATCTATACTATTTTCTTTGACGTTTGTTACATTTTCATAGTTTAGTTCTATTAATTCCGTTTTTATTGTTGACCTATATTTCTGTTATCTTAATCAATATATATTTCTAAAAAGTTACACTTCTTTTTTCAACCTGTTTTAGTTTCTGCTTTCTATTTATGTCTGGTCAAAGTCTTTACTTTTTCTTCATCTTTTCTGCATGTTTTTTCCTGGCTAGGCTTCTTGATTCTTTTATTTGTTTGTTTGTTTGTTTGTTTGTTCCTTCCATCTGAGGGAAACATGTAGAAGGACGTTACCTCAAATCAATTCTGAGGGGAGAAATAAACTCCTTCCTCTCCTCAATTATCTCAGGGGTTGTCCCTTTTCCAATTGCTTCTTCTCATCAGAGCTGTCGATCATTTTATTTTCCTCTTTATTTTGCCTACTGGATTTTGACTCTGTTTATTCACCCTACTTGTCAGGAGACTTGTGGCTGCAGAGCTCCCAGAAAGCCATCTTACCTTGCTTCCTTCTTGCCTCTTGCTGAATGCTACTTTTTTTTATTAACAGCTAGGTTGTCGTGAGGAAGCTAACACTGAGATGGCAAATTGCTGCAACAAGAACTCTTTCTACTGGCCTGGGCATTTCCTTCATAGCCTTTTTTGTACAGCAAGAAAATCTTCTTCTTCTTCTTCTTCTTCTTCTTCTTCTTCTTCTTCTTCTTCTTCTTCTTCTTCTTCTTCTTCTTCTTCTTCTTCTTCTTCTTCTTCTTCTTCGTCTTCTTCTTCTTCTCCTCCTCCTCCTCCTTCTCCTCCCCCTCCTCCTCCTCCTCCTCCTCCTCCTCCTCCTTCTCCTCCTCCTCCTCCTCCTTCTGTATGTATGTATGTATGTATAGACTCCAGTTATTTGAACCTGTATGTATGTATGTATAGACTCCAGTTATTTGAACCTTCAAGGAGCACTTTGTGGAGTGATCAAAGCACTCCTTCCAAATTCTTTGTTCCTGGAATAAAGACATTGCATTGTGATAAAAGCTCTCCACAGTTTCTTTCAGGTCCACTCTATGTCAATGAGCATGTATATACATGTGCAGATGGTCTTTCTCCCAGGGCTGTTGCCAAATTATAGTGAGAGGACAATTTTCTATTTTGTGGACAAACCAAGACTATCAAAAGTGTCCAGTCCATTACTGCAAATATGTAGTATTTAGTTGGATAGGTCTCAGTTTTTGGCAAATGACAACAGGAAAAGTTAAACCTGGAATATCTCCATGAAAGAGCCAAATCAAGTAAATGATGTCTACATTTTTCTCTTATGTAACAAAAATGTAGGCTATAGCTTTATACTGAAATGATCTTAACCTGTCACAACACTGTCTTATCTCTTTCTTTTGAAAATGGATATTGCCTTAATTATTTGCATCTGTGAACTCCAATGAACATACTTAAGGATATATCCATATATTCATAAATCATCTGCAGGCAATAAGTGGTCCAACATAGATAATTAGAGAATTTACGGAAGGCTTGCTCCCTCTGTTTATCTGCTTATGACATTTGCGGTGCAGCCCTAACAGCAGGATAATTACTAGATTTATTCATCAAACAAAATCACGCCTTTGGGGAATGCTCAGTGACTTCAGTTTTAGGACTAATAAAGACGTTTTTCACCCAAACTCAAGTACTAATTTGCTCAGTCACTTGCTGCAATAATCTTTTATAGAGCTACTCAAAGAAGAGGTTTGGCACCAGAGGGCAGATAATTATAGGTGCAGTATCCCCATACAAAAAGTTCTGAACAATTCCCTGACCATATTAAAATTTAATTGTTGAATGTTAATTGAAAAAATAAAAAACCAGGAGTCATTCCTGTTCTCTCTGTTCCAGTAATTATTCTCCAATATCAAAATTATATCTTTAAGATCAGGAGCATAGTTGAAACTTCACAAAGTCTTCCAAACTGGCCAATGAATTATTTGAATTATTGTCCAAACTAGGGCTACAGAGAAAGTTTTCTGCACATTGTAATTTACATTAAGCAGTGGGAGAATTAGCTTGTTTGGAGTTAAAGAAGTTTCACAATCACACAGGAGGCTTTTCTGCACAAAATCCATTGGGGGGGGGGGAAGGGAAAGCAGCTAAGAAAACTCACTAGTGTATCTTGTGAAACTTCTTGTTTCCACTAGAGTTGCATTTAACAATTATGCTACTGAATTTAATCCCAAATTTAAAATAATTAGTATAATCATTTAAGTGGGACTTCCTGCCAAATGTAGATAACAGTAATGGTTTGGGAGCTTCAATTCTTTTCTGTAAGCTACATAATATATAATTCAAGAGCTCAGTATGGTAGGATTTTTTGGCAAAATTAATTTAAATTGACAAATTAAATTAAATCCTGGCCCCAATAGATACCTATAAGCCTTTGCGAGGATGGTATGAGTGTGAGAATATTCACCAATAATATTAATGCTTTAGGAGCTGCGACTGACTATAGAAGGAAGACAGGAGGGCATAGGAAATTTTCCATAGATTAGCTTACTTCAGTCAGCTTAAGATACAAACCTGTATCTTAGTAAAAGCCCTAAAAGCTAACAGATAATTCATAACTGAAAAAAGTACCTTATTTGCATGATTAGGCCAATATGTCATTCCTCCGATCCTACTTCATTATAAGGACCCAACTTCATTTCTTTTCCTTTAGATGGTTTTTTTTTCCAATTCTCTAGCAGAAATTATGGTGCTTAAATACAAGGAAAATCAATGCACAATGTTAATAAAGCTCCACAGTTTTCTCTGGAGGTGCTACAGGGCAAGCAACTAACAAGTGAAAACTGGAAGCAGAAGAGAAGCAGGACGCCTGGCTTTTTATCTGCATCCAATGGCCCTTTGGACCCTCTTCTCTTCCCTCTCCTCTCATTCCTCTCCCTTCCCCTCCAAGGAAGCTTCTTTCACCATGTCAGAATTCTGCAGGCTCCTAAGATTTATTCTGTGCTGCAGTGAAATGATGAACTGCACAAAATGCAGACTTTTAAACTCATATTTAATTGTTTAATGTCATGGCTCTTGGTAGAGCATTGTTGCTTGAAAAATAAATTGGGTAATTCAATTAAATGGCTACAGAAGATACATCATATCAGATGGAGAAAGGCACTAACCCCAGCTTGAACTTGACGTCCCACATCGCTTCACTTATTTGACAAATGGATTCTTGAAAATAATTGAAACACATGGCTGCCAGCATAGGTCAATAATACTTTTTTGCCATTCTGCCTCTTAACAGCTTCCATTTTTTTCTTGCACCGTGCCATTCAGGGCAAAGATTGCATTTGCCTGGTAAATCATGCAAGCATTATTAGTAAAATAGGACTAAATGCAATGAAAATGGACTACATAAAAGTAATGGCACTTAAGTAAAAGGAAGACCATCTACTAGGGCAAACCCCAAATGTCAGAGTTAAATACTATAAGACATTACTCCCATTACTCAGTCAGATTAGGCATGTAAGAAAACAAACTTAGTTACCTAAATACACATATTTTGGCAGACATAGCCTAATATTTGTTTTAGTAAAGGAAGAAAAAAATCCAGTTTCATCATTTTTTAAAAGAAATAAAGTGGATAGAAAGAGGAATACATAAATAGAGATAGTCCTTGGGTTATGATGGCATTTGGGATTGGGATTGCCATTACTAAGCCATGCAGTCGTAAAGTGCAATGTCACATGACTGCATCACTTAGCAATGCCAATCTCAGCAGTCCAAGTTGCTGTTACAACCTGGGATGTCTGAGTCTTTAAGCAGGAAGAGGGGGGAGTCCCAGGTAAAGAGTATGGGAGTGTTGTGGAGGGGTAGGGGAGATACTGGGAGGGCTGGGAAGCACTGGTGCAGACTGCCTGCAGGTGGGGAAAAAGTAGGAGAGATTTGCCAGACTGATTTGCAATCATTCATGTTGACTTTGCTTGTCAGAAGCTGGCAGAGAAGTTGCAAATATGATCATTTGACCATGGTTCCCTGTGATGTTGCAATCCTGAGCTAGGCACCCAAGTGCCTGGATTGCGATCATGTGATTGCATGAGTGCTATGGTCGTACATTTATTTATTTATTTATTTATTTTTATTACATTTATATCCCGCCCTTCTCCGAAGACTCAGGGCAGCTTACAAGCTTAGCAGTAGCCTTCATTCTATGTATATGCCTGCTTGTTAGGGCTTTCACACACACCCCAAGCAGCATTATTACAAAGTCAGCTTAATTGCCCCCAACAATCTGGGTCCTCATTTTACCTACCTCGGAAGGATGGAAGGCTGAGTACATCCATTTTTTGTGCTGTCATAACTATAAATGGCCACCAAATAAATAGATGCAAGTTGAGAACTACCTGTAAGCCTGGGTGCTGATAGAAAATCTGAATTTTATAGTGTTAGGGAACTATTTGAAATCTTAGCTAAGTACCCATTCACATAACATTGAAAGTTACTATAATATATTTGGGGATCTAATCTGTGCCAGTGAGAGTTTGGCAAACAAGTGGGTATGTAAGACAGAGAAAAAAGCCTTATTCAGATCTAAAAGATAAATGTATTAAATTTGGGAATCAAAGATATATTGACTCTTTGCTGTGTCTTCACTGTCCTCTTTATTCACAGTGAATTAGTGAAAAAGACTACAAAAATCAGATTTTGACTTACAGAATAATAACTTTAGTTTCTGCTCATGAAGAATCATCATATTAAAGTGAATCAACCTCTCAAATCAAAGAAAACATTAAATTGAGTAAAACTAGTGAAATTGGTAAGATTCTAAAGAGAGGTGAGAATTTAAAAACAAAAGATAATGATGAGGCAATGTAAAGGTTTAGTGAAAGCTAGGATGGTTTGCAAAAAAAAATATGGGCAGGTATTGTAATGTGAAGTAAGCTGCATTTAGCTACATTTCTGTTCTTTACTTTTATCTCATGCACTTTATTTCTTTCTGGATTGTCTTGAGGGACGACAGGAGACAGTAGGCACGGTCCAAACAAAACGTTTATTGGGCTGAGGTCCCGGGCGACGCATCGCCGGGAATCCCCCGTATTTATAGTGAACAGGGACAACAACAACAACATCAAGAACCAATAAACAGGGACGCCCAATAAGAAGGAGACCGGCTAAAGGTAGGCGCGGCTGTAGCGGCTTGTTGCCGGGGCCAGCTGGCAGCTTTGACAGCTCCGGCTGAACTGCGCATGCGCGGTTCTCTGGAGTTTGACAGCTGTCAGTGTACTGCGCATGCGCGGCAGTTTGACAGCTGTCAGAGTCGGCCGGTTTGACAGCTGTCAGTGTACTGCGCATGCGCGGCAGTTTGACAGCTGTCAGAATCGGCCGCTTGCCGCGTGTGTGTGGGGGGAATGCCGCGACAGCCTTTTGACGGCTGTCAATGGCTGCTGGGGATTCCTTATAGATGTGAGGGGGTTTGTGTGTGTGTGTTGAATATATGACACCCCTTCCCCCCTTGCCCCTGGAAGTTCAGCTGGGGTCGGCTCTGCTGTTCCTGCTGCCGGCCCATTCATAGTCCGCCAAGTACGAGGGGGCTTTCCGCAGTCTGGTGGAGCGGTGAAGGCTCGGGCTGGGCTGGCTTGTGCTGGGCTGGTCTTTCCTTTCCTCGGCGGGGAAAGTTTCGGGGTTTGTAGGTTGGGGGTCGTCGGCGATGTCTGGAACGTGTGGTACTGGGCTAGGTGGCGTTGGTGGTGCCGCTGGGGGAATTAGCGTGCCTGGTTGGGCTTGGGAACTGCAGTCCTGTGGCACCCGCGATCTTAGTTGGTCAGCGTGTCGCCGGATGAGCCTTCCGTCTCCTAAGTCGATGAGGTAGGAGACTGGGCCAGTCTGGTTGGAGATCACGCCTTGTAGCCACCTGTCGCCGGCCCCGAAGTTCTTTGCCCAGATGGGCTGGCCAGGAGGGAAGACTTTGACAGTTGGCGCGTGGATTGGTTCGGCGGCTGCCCTGTCGGGGTGCAAACAGTCCAGTTTGGTGACCAGGCGGCGCCCCCAACGGAGCTCAGCCGGAGACTTGCCGGTGGTGGTGCAAGGTGTGGAGTGTTGGGCCAGGAGGTATTTCGCCAGTCTGCAGTGCCAGTCGCCGGAGATGATTTTCTTTAGGGCTTCTTTAGTCGCCTTCACCATGGCCTCTGCTAGACCGTTCGTGGAGGGGAGGTGGCATGCCTAATCAAGTTGGCCCTGGTGAAAATCTGGAAGTCATGAGAGGTGAATTGGGGGCCGTTGTCAGATACAATGACATCAGGCAACCCATGGGTGGCAAATACCCTCCTCAATCCCCTGATTGTGGCTGCTGAGGTTGTGCTGGCTACCGGGACGACCTCGAGCCATTTGGAAAAACTATCCACTATTATAAGAAAATTTTGTCCCATCGCTGTGGAGATGACTGAGGATGGCGCCTATGCCATAGGGGGAGGCGTTGCAAGCGACACAGAGGGGCATTTTCTCTTTGTAGTGGGTGACAGTAGATTTGCTTGAAAGGAGTTGTTTTAATTTGTAAAAGCTGTCGTCGTGGGCTTGGGTCCAGAGCCACTGGGCTCCTTTGTCTAATAGCCTATGGAGCGGCTCTGCTATGGAAGCTTTGTGGGGGAGGAAGGCATGATAAAAGTTTATGAGACCCAAAAAGACTTGTAGTTCTGCCTTATTTTTGGGGGGTGGTGCTGCCCTGATGGCTCTGACCTTAGAATCCATGGGGTGGATTCCGTTAGCGTCAATTTTGTAACCCAGAAATTCAGTAGAAGGGACTCCAATGGAGCACTTTTCTTTCTTTAATTTGAGGCCGGCGGTGCGGAATCTTTGAAGCACCTCTCGCAGCCTGTCAGCTAGTATTTCCTCGGATTCCCCTGCGATGAGCACGTCATCGAAGTAAGGGCAGACCCCGGGGATTCCTTTAAGGGTTCGCTCCATGGTTTTCTGGAATATTCCAGGTGCTACTGCGATCCCGAACTGCAGGCGGTTCACCCTGAACGCTCCGCAGTGGGTGACTATGGTTTGGGCATTGGCCGTTTGCTCTGAGACTGGCAGCTGCAAGAATGCATGAGTTAAGTCTAATTTGGCAAATATAGTGCCTGCCTGAATAGAAGAAAGCACGTCCCTGACAGCTGGGACTGGGTAGGCGTGGGGGTTCAAAGCACAATTCAGGGTGGCTTTATAGTCCGCGCAGAGGCGGACCTCCCCGTTAGGCTTGACAGGGGTGACTATGGGTGACTATGGGTGCCCCCTTCCGTGGGTTCTATGATTCCCAGTCCAATTAGCCTGTCGAGCTCTGCTTCTATCTTAGATTTGAGAGCGAAAGGGACTCTTCTTGCCTTAATCCTGATGGGCAGGACCTCTGGGTTTAATTTTAGGTCAATGGGGGGGGCATTGAATTTCCCCAGCGACCCATCAAAAACGTCTGCGTATTGTTGGCAGATGGCTTGTAGTTGGTGAGGCTGAAAGTGGTTCACGCCCATAATTTTTATCCCCAGGGGTTCGAACCAGTCAAGGCCAATGAGGCTGGCTCGTTTACCTGTTGCGATCTGGGCTGTTAATTCTCCCTGGAATTGTTGATAGTTAATAGAGAGCTTCGTTTCCCCTTTTAATTTGATAGGGGCGCCCTGGAAATCGGCTAGAAGAATTTTTGAGGGGGTAATAGGGAACCGGTGTCTGCACTGATGCGCGATTCCTTGTAGAGTGTCCCAGGAAAGAATGGAGACTGAGGACCCAGAGTCCACCTCCATCTCGCAAGGGATTCCCTGAATCCGGACCTGAATTTTAATTTTGGGGCGGATAAAGCTGGTGGTTAAGGGCCCCTGGTCCGTGCTAGTGGTCATGACAGATGACCATAGGAACTTCCCTGGCAATTTGGGGGAGGGAATATTACCTTCCGGGGCCGCCTCCAGGTCGTGAAGGGTCTCACGGCCGGTGCTGCGGCAGGTGGAGCGAATGTGGCCGGTTTTGCCGCAGCCATGCCACTTGGCATTGCGAAATTTGCATGATGCCCTGGCATGGTTGCCACCGCAGCTGGCGCACTTGGAGCGGTTGGTGGTCTCCCTTGAGCCTCCGGCCGGACGATCAGGTCTTTTGTCACCCTCACGGCGAGCCTGGGGGTTGGCGGGTTTCGGACGGATGGCGTCCACTTCAGTCTTCTGCTCGGCCGTTCCTGGGTCGTTAATTCGGCCAGGTCCATCGTCGGCTTAGTGACGAGTTTCTTCTGGAGCTTCAGGTTTCTCAGACCGACAATGACCTGGTCCCTTATGCGGTCCTCGAGGTCCGGGAAATGGCAGCATCGGGCCGCTTGTCGGACTGTTGCTATGAATGATTTGGCCGGCTCGCCTGGTCATTGGTACTGGCGGGCGAAGTTCAGGTGCAATTACAACTCGGACCTTCTCGGCGAAAAGTGTCGATTGAGGCGGTCAACTAGCTTGGCGTATGGCACAGAAGCCACCGGAGCAGGGTCGCAGAGCCCTATGGCGACATCGTAGACCGCCGGGCCGCTGAGGCAGAGGAGCGCCGCGGCTTTGGGGTGATCCTCGACAATGTTATTGACGAGGAGGTACCCCTCCACTTGCCCGAGATGTGATTCCCAGCCCTCGGGCTGGGAGACATCGAATTCTCGGACATGCCCAAGATTGGCCATACTGTCAGGTCCGTGGGTCTGCTTAGGGTGGTGTGCGTGGAGGGCTCTCCCGACCAGCAAGTGACTTCAGCGGTGTCAGCTGGTGGGACGGCTTCCCTCCTTCACTTGTGCCTTCACCTAGTGACTTCAGCTAACAAGCAGACCCGGATCCCACCTTCGTCGCCAGGTGGATTGTCTTGAGGGACGACAGGAGACAGTAGGCACGGTACAAACAAAACGTTTATTGGGCAGAGGTCCCGGGCGACGCATCGCCGGGAATCCCCCGTATTTATAGTGAACAGGGACAACAACAACAACATCAAGAACCAATAAACAGGCGGGGTTCTCCCGCCTAACAAGGACGCCCAATAAGAAGGAGACCGGCTAAAGGTAGGCGCGGCTGTAGCGGCTTGTTGCTGGGGCCAGCTGGCAGCTTTGACAGCTCTGGCTGAACTGCGCATGCGCGGTTCTCTGGAGTTTGACAGCTGTCAGTGTACTGCGCATGCGCAGCAGTTTGACAGCTGTCAGTGTACTGTGCATGCGCGGCAGTTTGACAGCTGTCAGAATCGGCCGCTTGCCGCGTGTGTGGGGGGGGAATGCTGCGGCAGCCTTTTGATGGCTGTCAATGGCTGCTGGGGATTCCTTATAGATGTGAGGGGGTTTGTGTGTGTGTGTTGAATATATGACACCCCTTCCCCCCTTGCCCCTGTAAGTTCAGCTGGGGTCGGCTCCGCTGTTCCTGCTGCCGGCCCATTCATAGTCCGCCAAGTACGAGGGGGCTTTCCGCAGTCTGGTGGAGCGGCGAAGGCTCGGGCTGGGCTGGCTTGTGCTGGGCTGGTCTTCCCTTTCCTCGGCGGGGAAAGTTTCGGGGTTTGTAGGTTGGGGGTCGTCGTCGATGTCTGGAACGTGTGGTACTGGGCTAGGTGGCGTTGGTGGTGCCGCTGGGGGAATTAGCGTGCCTGGTTGGGCTTGGGAACTGCAGTCCTGTGGCACCCGCAATCTCAGTTGGTCAGCGTGTCGCCGGATGAGCCTTCCGTCTCCTAAGTCGATGAGGTAGGAGACTGGGCCAGTCTGGTTGGAGATCACGCCTTGTAGCCACCTGTCGCTACAAGACAGCATCCTCTGGATAGACATATGCAAAATGATGTTCAAAGTATTATTGCAAGAAAAAATGGCATTGCTATACAACAACAATTTTCATTACATTTCATACAAGTCATAATGGATGAATCATCTGTACTTTTATTTTTTTTTACTAATTTATTTTGTGAATATAATAGTTATTTCAGTGATTGTAAATACCTAATAGTAGATTACTACTAAATTCTCAATGCGTTGTCAACTTTTTATCTTATATTTTATTTCACCATTGATAAGGAATGTGATTTTTATAATGATTTGATTCACAAATATTCTTTTCAGTTCGATAGTAAACATGAGAACGCTACCAGAAATTATGAAAAAAATAGGTTTAGTGGAATAAAACACTATGGTGAAAAGGAAGCAGTATCTTACTAAAATAACATTACCTGAACAAGCCAATAACCCTTTCATAACATGTACTGTTGTTAAAGATAAATGAAATGGAAACTGGGGAGGCAAGCAGAAGTGATAAAATAGCGATTGCAAAGCTATTCCTGCAGTGCAAAAGCTGAGATTATTATCAGAACATAGATTTGATTTGGATTTTGAGAAAGTTGAAGAGAATGACTCATACTATTCTTATTTCATTCTTTTGATAAAAATGGAATTGCTAATATTGAAATGAGATCCACTTTGGTATGGTGGTTCAAGGCACTGAGATACAAAATCGAAACTGCAAGATTTAATCCTGCCTTAGATATGAAGCCAGCTGGATGATTTTGGGCAGTCATTCTCTCTCTCACCTCTAGGAAAAAGACAGTGCAAACCTCTTCCAAAAATGTTGCCAAGAAAACTGCAGAGACTCACATAGCTGCCAGAAGTCAAGGTTAACTTTGAAGGCACGTACACACCACACCAAATAAAGCCCAGATAATTACAATCTGATAAGTTGGTATCCCTTTTAGTTTTCAGCTTTCCCTTTAAGAGTTCAAATTAAATAAATAATTTTACATTATAACTGGGTGGTAACAACTTTCACAAAGTATGAAGATTCATAAGGAAGATAAAAAATCTCTGTGTAGTTCATGTAATTCAATAATCTTTATGGATACATTTCATAGAACTAGGTTGGATATCTAAAAGGTTTGCTGTTGAGTTTGTACAGCATCAAGTGTATGGGCATTTGTAGGCTTTAATAATAGCATTAGCATTTATTTACTTTCGGTCAATTTAGTCATCAAGAAACTTTAGATGCTGTACATGCAGTAATCTTTCAGCAAGCATGTTGTATTCAATACTTCAAAATAAGTAAATAGAATTACATATATTAGACAAACTCACATATGAATAAGCATATATTATGAAACTTCAAACAGATGCAGAAATGGAATGGTATAAAGTAAATTTAGAAAAATAAGAGAGTGAAAATGAATGTAACACATTTCTTATTCTTAAGCACCAGCTTAAATGGTTTACTATTTCTGCTTTCTCCTTCATGGATTACTGGCTTGTCGTGGCGAAGGGGCTTGCATAATTCAATGAAGCTATGAGCTATGCCATGCAGGGCCACCCAAGACGGAAAGGTCATAGCAGAGAGTTCTGACAAAACGTGATCCACTGGAGAAGGAAATGGCAACCCACTCCAGTATCTTTGCCATGAAAACCCTATGGACATTACCAAAAGGCAAAACGATATGACACTGGAAGATGAGCCCCTCAAGTTGGAAGGTGTCCAATATGCTACTGGGGAAGAGCAGAGGGCTAGTACTAGTAGCACCAGAAAGAATGAAGCGACTGGGCCAAAGCCGAAAGGACGCTCAGCTGTGTATGTGTCTGGTGGTGAAAGAAAAGTCCGATGCTGTAAAGATTTTTTCTCCATAGGAACCTGGAATTTAAGATCCATGAATCCAGGAAAGCTGGATGTGGTCAAAAAAGAGATGACAAGACTGAATATCAACATCTTAGGTATCAGCAAACTAAAATGGACAGGAATGGGTGACTTTCATTCAGATAACCATCAGGTATACTACTGCGGGCAAGAATCCCTCAGAAGAAATGGAGTAGCCTTCAAAGTCAATAAAAGAATAGGAAAAGCAATACTGGGATACAATCCTCAAAATGACAGAATGATCTCAGTTCGAATCCAAGGCAAACCATTCAATATCACAGTAGTCCAAGTCTATGCCCCAACCACCGGTGCTGAAGAGGATGAAATTGACCAGTTCTATGAAGCCCTACAGCACCTTATAGAACTAACACTAAAAAATGATGTCCTTATCATCATGGGGGATTGGAATGCTAAAGTAGGAAGCCAAAAGATAACTGGAATAACAGGCAAGTTTGGCCTTGGAGTACAAAATGAAGCAGGGCACAGGCTGATAGAATTTTGTCAAGAGAATACGATGGTCATAGCAAACACTCTTTTCCAAAAACCCAAGAGACGGCTCTACACATGGACATCACCTGTCAACACAGAAATCAGATTGACTATATGCTCTGCAGCCAAAGATGGAGGAGCTCTATACAGTCAGTAAAAACAAGACCAGGAGCTGTCTGTGGCTCAGACCATGAGCTTCTCATTGCAAAGTTTAGGCTTAAACTGAAGAAAGTAGGAAAAAGCACTAGGCCACTCAGGTATGAATTAAATCATATCCTTGTTGAATATACAGTAGAGGTGACAAATAGATTTAAGGAATTAGATCTGATAGACAGAGTGCCTGAAGAACTATGGACAGAGGTTCACAACATTGTACAACAGGTAGCAACCAAAACCATCCCAAAGGAATGCAAGAAAGCAAAATGGCTGTCTGAGGAAGCTTTGCAAATAGCTGAGGAAAGGAGGGAAGCGAAAGGCAAGTGAGAAAAAGAAAGATACACCCAATTGAATGCAGAATTCCAGAGAATAGCTAGAAGAGATAAGAATGCCTTCTTAAATGTACAGTGCAAAGAAATAGAAGAAAACAATAGAATAGGGAGGACCAGAGATCTTTTCAAGAAAATTGGAGAGATGAAGGGAACGTTTCAAACAAAAATGGGCATGATAAAGGACCAAAATGGCAGGGACCTATCAGAGGCAGAAGAGATTAAGAAGAGGTGGCAAAATTACACAGAAGAACTATAAAAGAATGAGCTTAATGTTCCAGATAATCACAATGAGGTGGTCACTGACCTCGAGCCAGACATCCTAGAATGTGAAGTGAAGTGGGCTTTAGAAAAGCTGAGGAACAACAAAGCTAGTGGAGGTGACAGTATTCCAGCTGAGCTATTCAAAATCTTAAAAGACAATGCAGTAAAAGTGCTACACTCAATTTGCCAGCAAATTTGGAAAACTCAAGAGTGGCCACAGGATTGGACAAGAACAGTTTACATTCCAATTCCAAACAAAGGCAGTGCCAAAGAATGTTCAAACTACCGCACCATTGCAATCATTTCAAATGCTAGTAAAGTTATGCTTAAAATCCTACAAGCTAGATTCCAGCAATATGTGGACCAAGAACTACCAGAAGTACAGGCAGGATTTCGAAGAGGCAGAGGAACTAGAGATCAAATTGCCAACATACGCTGGATCATGGAGAAAGCTAGGGAGTTCCGGAAAAACATCTACTTCTGCTTCATTGACTATGCTAAAGCCTTTGATTGTGTGGATCATAACAAACTGTGGCAAGTTCTTAAAGAGATGGGAGTACCAGACCATCTTATTTGTCTCTTGAGAAACCTATATGTGGGCCAAGAAGCAACAGTGAGAACTGGACACGGAACCACTGATTGGTTCAAAATTGGGAAAAGAGTCCGGCAAGGCTGTATATTGTCACCCTGCCTATTTAACTTATATGCAGAGCACATCATGAGAAAGGCAGGGTTAGAGAAATCAAAAGTTGGAATTTGTCACTGCACGTTTTTATGTTCGTCAGAAAGTTCATTTCTAACTGTACATTTTCCCCTGCTCTCTGCACCTGTTGTGATAACTTATCTGGTAACCATAGTGAATCCCATATGACTAGCTATGTTATGGTTTCAGTCTGTTTAGTGCGCATGTCTAGAGAAAGTTCTGAGTTGTTATCTGTATTGTTTTTTTTCTCTTTGCTGTTACTGTCTGTTACGTTAGGATGAAGCTAGCTAGCTCTGTATAATATATATTTAGTTTTTATATTTTTTGTAAGTAAAAGGTATTTAGTAAGATTATGCGTCGTGTTTTTCTTGCCTTCCTGCATGCACATCATGCATTCTCTGAAGCACGGTCCGTCGCCCTCTACAAAGGTGATTTTTACCTTGACAGAATTAAGATTGCCGGAAGAAATATCAACAAGCTAAGATATTTATTTATTTTATTTATTTAGTTATATTTATATACTGCCCTATTCCCTGAGGACTCAGGGTGGTTTACAGGGAATTAAAAATCCAAAATACAAAAATTAAGAACCAAATTAAAAAATATTAAATTGACCCTGTACTCAATTAAAAAGAACCCCAAATTAAAAATTTCTCCTCAGTCTGGGCCCGAGAGCTCGAAGAGCCAGGTCTTCAGGCCCCGGCGGAATGATCGGAGGTCGGGGGCAGTTCTCAGCTCCACCGGCAGCTGGTTCCACAGGGCAGGCGCTCCCACCGAGAAGGCCCTATCCCTGGGTGTCACCCGCCGGCAATCTCTTACCGGCGGGACCCTGAGCAGACCCTCCCTGTGGGAGCGCACTGGGCGAAGGGCGTTTGATGCCGGCAGCAGGTGTTCCCTCAGATATCCCGGACCCAGGCCATGTAGGGCTTTATAGGTGATAACCAGCACCTTGAATTTCACCCGGAGGGCAACCGGAAGCCAATGCAGCTCACGGAGTAGAGGTGTTACATGGGAGTATCGGGAAACCCCCATTACAACTCGCGCGGCCACATTCTGCACCAGTTGAAGCCTCCGAGTGGTCTTCAAGGGCAGCCCCATGTAGAGAGCGTTACAGTAGTCCAGACGGGAGGTCACAAGCGCGTGAGTAACTGTGCGTAGGGCGTCTGGGTCCAGATAGGGACGCAACTGGCGCACCAGGCGAACCTGAGCAAAAGCCCCCCTGGTCACGGCTCCTATATGGTCTTCGAAATTGAGCCGTGAATCCAGGAGGACGCCCAAGTTGCGAGCCCTATCGATGGGGGTAACACCTCACCCCCCATCATTAAGGATGGAATAACTTGGTTAACCCGAGATGCCGATATGCACAGCCACTCAGTCTTGGCGGGATTGAGACGAAGCCTGTTTCTCCCCATCCAGACCTGAACCGCCTCCAGGCACCGGGACATCACGGAGAGGGCATCACTGGGTTGGTTCGGGGTGGAAAGAAAAAGTTGGGTATCATCAGCGTACTGATGATACCCCACCCCAAAACCACGAATGATCTCGCCCAGCGGCCTCATATAGATGTTGAACAGGAGAGGCGAGAGAACCGACCCCTGAGGAACTCCACAAATGAGAGACCTCTGAGCGGATCTCTGCCCTCCTGTCAACACCGACTGCGAGCGGCCCTGGAGGTAGGAGGAGAACCACCGTAGAACGGTGCCTCCCACCCCCAACCCCCTGAGACGCCGCAGTAGGATACCATGGTCGATGGTATCGAACGCCGCTGAGAGATCTAATAGGACCAGGACAGAGGAGCAACCCCTGTCCCTAGCCCTCCAGTGATCATTCACCAGCACGACCAAGATATGCAGATGATACCACTCTAATGGCAGAAAGTGAAGAAGAACTAAAGAGCCTCGTGTTGCGGGTGAAGAAGGAGAGTGCAAAATTTGGCTTGAAACTTAACATTAAGAAAACCAAGTCATGCAAATAGATGGGGAAGAAATGGAGGTAGTGACAGATTTTATTTTCCTGGGCTCCAAGATCACTGCAGATGGGGACTGTAGCCAAGAAATTAAAAGACGCTTGCTCCTGGGGAAGAAAACCATGGCAAATCTAGACAGCACACTAAAAAGCAGAGACATCACCCTGTCAACAAAAGTGCGTATAGTCAAGGCTATGGTCTTCCCAGTTGCAATGTATGGCAGTGAAAGCTGGACCATAAAAAAGGCTGAGCACCAAAGAATTGAGGCCTTTGAACTATGGTGCTGGAGAAGACTCCTGCAAGTCCCTTGGACTGCAAGGCGATCAAACCAGTCAGTCCTAGAGGAGATCAACCCTGACTGCTCTTTAGAAGGCCAGATCCTGAAGCTAAAACTCAAATACTTTGGCCACCTAATGAGAAGGAAGGACTCATTCGAGAAGAGCCTAATACTGTGAAAAATTGAGGGCAATAGAAGAAGGGGATGACAGAGAATGAGGTGGCTGGATGGAGTCACTGAAGCAGTAGGCGTGAGCTTAAATGGACTCCAGAAGATGGTAGAGGACAGGAAGGCCTGGAAGAACATTGACCATAGGGTTGTGATGAGTTGGACATGATTTCGCAGCTAACAACAGCATTTCTGCTTTGATTGGATCATATGACATAACATAGTAAACATATAAAGAACAGTTGCTGTAATTGGGTATGTCTAATTTAATGAAGAGAAGGACTGGGGGTGAGATGATAACAGTGTTCCAATATCTCAGGGGTTGCCACAAAGAAGAGGGAGTCAAGCTATTCTCCTAAGCACCTGAAGACAGGACAAGAAGCAACAGATGGAAACTAATCAAAGTGATAACCAACCTAGAACTAAGGAGAAAATTTCCTGACAGTTAGAATAATTAAGTAGTGGAACAACCTGCCTTCAGAAGTTGTGAATGCTCCAACACTGGAAGTTTTAAAGAAGAGATTAGACAATCACTTCTCTGAAATGATATAGGGTTTCCTGCCTGAGCAGGAGGTTGGACTAGAAGATCTCCAAGGTCCCTTCCAATTCTATTATTATTATTATAAGTGGCATGTTTATCTCTTTATAAATTCTTAAATAAGGAAGAAGTGGAATTACTGTTAGAGCTGGGAATAATCAGGAAAGGCAGAGCTCCCCAATATAGTGAAGATTGGGCCAAGCAGTGTAACTGTGCTAACAAAGATATACAGTAGACTGTCTGAGCCAGCAGTGCTGGCTCAAAATAAGTCAAAATAGTAGTTGTGCCAGTGCAGTTAAAATTCTACTGCTCTACTATGTCCATCAACATTTCATGCATGTACAAAAGAGCAAGGTTTCAGTTGCACTGCTGCAACTATCATCTTGACACTTTTGCAAATATTACTGCAACCCATGTTTTCTTCTCCAAGGATTTAGCAAATCTGGATGCTTGTAGGTGTAGGAAATTAAATGTAGTAAACAACTGAGATCTGGTAAAGTTAACATTGCTTCAGTATCTTAGCAATTAATTATAACTGGATCAAGAAGAGAAGCCCTTGGTTCAGGATTTAAATCTACACCTGGCTCCTTATCAATATTAATTGAAACAGTTCTCTAATGATCAGGTGCCTATATATATTTATAATTAATTAACTGTAATTAATTATACTTAATTAACTATAATCTTATTATATATTATTATATAATTACATAAATAGCTACATTTATAGATTATAGAAATGAAGGAGAGACAGGGAAGAAACTCAGATTTCTGCAAAATGCTGTATCCATTTACCTAAAAGTAAACCTAAATTTCTGAATTCTGTTAAGTTTGATTAAATATATCTATAAAATCTCAATAACATGAAAAGTTGCTTTTTTGTATGTATCAGCTTATAAAACTCATATGGTTAAGAAGAATTTAGAAAATTAAACTGACTTTGATATTCTCTTGTATAAACATTTATACTGTATAATCCAGAGTTAAATTGATGTGCATCTAATTAATTTCATTCATATAGTTTTTTGCCTTTTATTATTCATTTTTTACGTTAATATATTTTATAGCTTGAATTTTATATTTCAGATAGTTTAGTGTTAGCACTACAACTTTATTTACAGAATTTAAAAATTTTGCATATGATATTACATTCATATGATACCAAACAGATTATATTCATATGATGCTCTGAACTATATCAACATATAATTTATATGACTATATACACATGATACTCTGCACCACAAAAAATTAGGATTATTACCTTAGCTTAATATGTTAGACAAAAGCAATCTCTAGGCCTTAGTTATGCATGTTGTATAAATAAAGCATCTTTGTGATTAATCGGTTTATGTGTGTACTAACTAGCAATGTGAGATTGCCTGTATCACAATTAACTACTGATTAGATAATGGTCAGTATTTAAGGTTATTCTCATTATCTCTAATTTTTCCTTTTACTATTCCTTCTTTCTGTCTCTTTCTCCTTCTACATCTATATCACTTTTTTCACAGTGCAGTACTCCATGGATCTGGTGAACTAGATTCTGATCTACGAAAACTAATATGAAAATAATTAAATCAGCATTTGAGCTATTGTTCTTGTTACTAAAGACTGGAATGACTACATCTTTTCAAATCTCATGTGTGATAATGGTGAGAAAGGAACATAACAAGGTACTTATCATCAAAAGGTAGATGAATATATGTCTGGGAGAATCTTGCTTCTTACAGATATAACAGAGGGTTATATTAGCCCTGGTTTTCATTAAATGCTTGCTCTGTTTTTAAAAAAAATGTTAGTTTTTTTTTAAAAAAAGATCTGTCCAAAGGGACTAAATCCAATCTTGGAAGTTGTACATGATTACCTTGAACTCTAATCGACTTGTAATGTAAGTTATTTTTTAAGAGTTTGACAATATCGTACTGCTTTAATTTTAAGTAATGTGAAGCAACCACACTGGTTTTTAATAATCTGGTAAAAAGTACATCATTTAACTCAGCACTTTCTTAAATGATTCTTCAGTTCATATCATAATAATTGTTTTTCCATCCTGCTGTTGCTTAGAAGAATCATGAAGACATGCCTCTCCACCAGGGCCATTGGCAGGGAAAACGAGGCCCTCACTTCATCATGCTTGCCATTTTTAATCTTTTGTATTTAATTAATTTTAGTATAAATTACTGTAAAAACTGTATGCACACTATATATAATTTTATATATACATCTATTTAGAGGTATGCTATTATATAAAATTACCTATAATGCTAAAATTACTAAATAAAATGGCTGGGCAGTATATAATCATTTAATCACTAAAATCTCCATTTATTTAAAATTGTCTATTAATGATGCAGCTATAATATTATGGTGCAGAAATGTAGGTAGAATATATAAAAGATAACAGAAGATCTAAAAACTGAATGGAACTTGTCTTAATCATCCTGATGCCTAAAGTGCCTAAGAAAATGTGGTGAATATAGAAGGTATTGTTTATAGTTTTCTTAGATATTTTTATACTACGAGCAGTTCACTAAAGGAATACATTAGCAATAGCAATTAGACTTATATACTGCTTCATAGTGCTTTACAGCCCTCTCTAAGGGGTTTAAAGAGTCAATATATTGTTTCCAACAATCTGGCCCCTCATTTTACCAGCCTGGTCAGGATTGAACTACTGGCAGTGAGAATTCTGAATTAGTCTGTAATACTGCATTCTAACCACTGTGCCACCATGGTGCATTATGTATTGTTTTGTGGGTTGTTTCATAATACAGCAGTGTATTTATGCCAGTAATGAATATTTAGGGTTTTTTTAACAGATGTAAAGATAAAAATAATAGGTATATGGATTATTTCTGAAACCTCCAATATTCTTTTGTACTTATGATGTCTTGCCAAGATATACATTCTGTGACAAAAGATTTCATTTTATAGAAACATTTCATGATCTGGTTTTATTCATTAAGAAATAATAATTAAATAAATCATCAGAAATTTTAAAGTAATTTGATTTTTTCCTAATTAATGGTATGCTGCTTTATTACCTTAATTCTGTAACTCTTTTGTGAGTAAAGAACAAAATAAATAGAACAGAAATCTGCTACAAATTGTCAACTATAGGGAGCCTATTTGCTGTAGAAACTTAGTTCCACATAATCAAATTGCAGGATGAATCCAGAGTTTGGGAACTGTCCCTGCTCCAACTACGGCTTGAGAAAGAAATGTAGCAAATGTTTACTTATTAATATAGATTGTCAGATAAAGCAATTTCTTGGGTTCCTTTGAAGAAAAAAGTTTAAAAATGCCTGGGTAGCAACTCAATATAAATATAGAAAAAATAATTCAAACCATCATTGTCATATTAATGATTCCAAGTGGCTTTAAGAGAGAATGCATGATCAATTCATTGATCCATGTAAGCATGCTCAAATTACTTAAAAACCAGCTTCTTTTGAGGTATCAAAAATGGTAATTTTATTGGAGAAATGCACAATGAAAATGATTGATTGTCTTCTCTTGTCATGGAAATGAATTATTACCAAAAACATATATGAAACAAATATTGTTTTCACATTGACCCTTGGTGATTTGCTCATTTTGGTGGCATGATTGTGGGGTATGACATAGTCTATTAACTTAGTAAATAAAAAAAAACAACATTTGGCTACAACAGAATTGTTGTATCTCAAGGAAAAGAAAATTCGGGAAATTATACACCTGGGCAGTAAATTCCAATTTAAAATGTATACTTTAATATATGCCAAGATCCAAGCAAATGAAAGTTGCTATTATCATTTTATTAAGTTACTAACAAAGTTACATACTACAAAATTTAAAAAAAAATTATGGGAACAAGAACTAGCTGAAAAGTAATGCAAACTTTGAAGATGTGGTCGAGAACCTAACCAAGTTAATAAAACCCACAAATTACTACCCTTTTATACTACTGCACATGGGAATGAACTACATGAAAATGGACCTGAAAATAATATTGAGTGATTACAAACAGCTAGGCAAGAAGATCAAGGAGTTGGGTGCACAAGTAGTTTTTTATCTGTATTGCCAACGAAGGGTCAACATCTGGTAATAGAACAAAGGATTCCAGAAGTGAACCATTGGCTAAAGGGTTCAAAAGAACTTTGGATTCCTGGACCATGGTCTGCACTACCTCCATGATGGACTTTTGGCAAAGGGACAGGCTGTACCTCACAAAAACTGGGAAGAATGTTTTCGGAAAACACCAGGCTCAACCTAGTAGGAGGGCTTTAAACTAAAACTGAGAGGGAGAGTAACCAAACTTTAGGATCTCTATGACCTAATTACAAGCAACATATCAAGAAAACATATCAAGAAAACATATCAAATAATGAGTCAAGAAGGGATGGGAAGGAAGACAAGCTCCAATATCAATAGGTGACATGGGAAGCAAACCCAGAATCAGACATAAAGACCTCAAATGCATATATACAAATGCACAAAGTTTGGGGAACTAGAATTATTAATACATGAAGGTAGATATGGTATAATTGGAATTAGTGAAACTTGGTGGGACAAGACTTATGAATGGAACACACTGAGAGAAGGATATAAACTGTTCAAAAAACCCAGACCCCATAAAAGAGGATGTGGAGTTGCATTATATAGAAAAGACCACTATATTGCTATAGAAATGCATGAGACCAAAGATGAAAATCTCCTAGAATGCATATGGGTCAATATAAAAGAAAAAAAGAATGACATTGTCATAAGAATATACCACAGGCCACCCAACCAAGCACAAAAAATAAATGTACTTTTTGCTAACCATTTAACAAACTTAAGTAGGAAATACACTACAATAGTAATGGGAGACTTCAGATACCCTGATATCAACTGGAAGACTAATTCTGCACCAAGTGACAAATCAAATAGACCAACTTAGATGACAACTTTGTTGATCAAAAGGTAGAGGAGGGAAGTAGAGGGACAGCCATACTGGACTTAATTCTCACGAACAGAGAAGAAGTGATAGAGGGAGTTGAAACTGCAGGAACCTTGGGTGATAGTGACCATGTCATACTGGAATTCAATATAATGCAAACACAAGCAATAGAACATAATGATATCAGAGTCTTATATTTTAAAAGAGCTGATTTTAACAAACTCTGAGAGAACTTGGGAAAGATTTCTTGGATGAAAATCCTAAAGAGGAAAACAACTCAAGAAGCTCAGGAAACTCTGAAAAATATGATCATAAAAGCCCAATCCAGCACAATACCACTGAAAAAGAAAATCAATAAATTTAACGAGAAGCCAGCATGCCTGCACAAAGATCTCTATGATAAACTCAAATACAAAAAGGACAAGTACAAAAAATGGAAAGAGGGGCACATAACTAATGCAGAATATCAGCAGATAGCCAAAACATGCAAAGATGAAGTCAGGAAAGCAAAGGCTTAGAATGAACAAAGACTTGCAACAAAAATTAAAGAATATATATATATATATATATATATATATATATATATATATATATATATATATATATATATATATATATGTAGGTCTAGAGTCTCGGGTTTCTTCCCGCGTTCCTTTCATCTTCAGAAAGTTGTGGCGATGTTTTGACGAAATCCCATCCGTCATCATCAGGCCAGAGTGTTCCTCCTGCTGCTTTCAGGAGCAATGCGTGGTCTGAAAGCAGCAGGAGGAACACTCCGGCCTGATGATGACGGATGGGATTTCATCGAAACGTCGCCACAACTTTCTGAAGATGAAAGGAACGTGGGAAGAAACCCGAGACTCTAGACCTACACATACAGACACCCGCGAGAATCTACGAAAACATATATATATATATATATATATATATATATATATATATATATATATATATATATATATATATATATATATATATATATATATATATAACAAGAAAAATAATCAAGGAAATACTTGGTCCACTAAAGAGAGAAGACAACAAGGAAGTAACAGGCAGCAGAGAGAAAGCAGAGCTCATTTACTCATTCTTTGCTTTGGTCCTCACGCAAAATGAAATTATATCTGAACCCACCAAAAATATAATTGAAAAAGACAGACTAGAAATAAAAGTTAAAATAAACAAAAAAAATTGTAAGAAAACACCTGTCTGATCTTGTTGAACATAAATCTCTTGGACCTGATGGACTACATCCCAAAGTTCTGAAGGAGCTGGCAGATGTCATCTCAGAACCACTGTACCATATCTTTCAAAACTCCTGGACCATCGGGGAATTACTAGAGGATTGGAAAAGAGCTGATTTGGTTCCCATCTTCAAAAAAGGGGAAAAAATACATCCAGGAAATTATAGACCAATGAACCTAACATCAATACCTGAGAAGATACTAGAAAAAATAATCAAAAAACATACCTTTGAACATCTAGAAACAAAGTTATAACTAGAAGCCAGCAAGGATTGGTTAAAAACATATCATACCAAACCAATCTTATTTCATTTTTTGACCAATTGACTAAATTGGTGGACCAGCGGAATGTTGTGCATTCAACAAAGTAAACCACAATCCACTTCTTGGAAAGCTTTAAAAAAGTGGGATAGCCAGCATCACCATCAGATGGATTTTTAATAGGTTGACAAACCGCACTCAAAGAGTAGTCCTTAATGGTACTATGTCTACATGGAGGGAAGTAAGCAGGGGTGGTACCACAAGGTTCTGTCCTAGGCTCAGAACTCTTCAACATCTTCATAAATGACCTAGATGAGGGAATAGAAGGGGAAGTTATCAAATTTTTAGATGACACTAAGCTGGCAGGAATAACCAACACCCTAGATGATAGGCTCAAGATCCAGAGGGATCTTGACAGACTTAACCACTGGGCCCTATCTAACAAAATGAAATTCAACATAGAGAAAAGTCTTTCATGTAGGCAAGAAAAACCAAAAGTACACATATAGATTGGGTGAAACCAGGCTTAATAGCAGCAACTGTGAGAGGGATCTTGGAGACTTAGTGGACAATCAATTAAATATGAGGTAGCAGTGTGCAACGGCAGCCAAACAAGCCAATGCAATCCTAAGTTGCATTAACAGAAAGATTCAATTAAGATCACATGATGTACTAAAACCAGGGCTTTTTTCTCATAGAACGCTCAGAATGGAGTTCCGGCACCTTTTTTGGATGGAACCTTATAAGTTCCAAGGCGGGTTGTATGACATGTGTGACTTCCGGCACCTTTTTCTTTTACAAAAAAAGCACTGACTAAAACCATTCTATAAAGTCTTAGTAAGACCACACCTAGAATACTGCAACCAATTTTGGTCTTCACACTATAAAAAAAAGATATTGAGATTCTAGAAAAAGTGTAGAGAAGAGCAACAAAGATGATTAGGGGGCTGGAGGCTAAAACATATGAAGAATGGTTACAGGAAATGGGCTTGGTTAGTCTAGTGAAGAGAAGGACCAGGGGAGAAATGAAAACAGTTTTCCAATATTTGAGGTGCTGTCACAGAGAGGAGGGGGTCAACCTAGAAATAAGGAGAAATTTCCTGACAATTAGAAAAATTAATCAGTAGAACAGACTGCCTTCAGATGTTGTTGGTGCTTCATCACTGGAAGCTTTCAAGAAGAGACTGGACTGCCATCTGTCAGAAATGATGTAAGGTCTCCTTCTTTGGCAGAGGGTTGGACTAGATGAACTACAAGGTCCCCTCTAACTCTATTACATTCTATGAAAAAAAGAGCTGGATAGTGTTATAGCTGATTATAATTATGTAAATGTTCCTTAACGATACTGGAAATTGCATTCATTTTATTATGAAGAAGACATGTGTTTTTGCAAGTGATTGTCCTAGTGAATAGTCCCCATTCATTGGTCTAAATAAAATATTTCTGATTTGATCTAAAAGAGCTAGAAACAATATGAAATTAATCTTTCTTCCTAAATATATGCAGTGGCTAACTTTTGGAATTGATTTGGTAAATCAAATTCTGGGCTGTTAGGCTTTTAAATGGGATATAATCTCTGTGAACTTATGCAGAATTGACTTGGGAGGCTGGTGTGTGGTGTAGTTGGTTCACATGGTGTGGTAGGATGGAGGGTTTGTTGTCACTGTGTGTTGGGGAAGAGAGCACGGGGGGGGGGGCTCAGCTAATCTCAATGTACACATGTTGTACTTTGACAATAAAGGTTTATTTATATATTTATTTAAATTTCCTTAGATTATTCTATTAATTATGATCCATGGAAACAAAATATTTGGTCTTTGCCTGATTACATTAAAATTTGCCATACATTAAAGCATGGATTTTTTCCTATCAGAAATATTCCCATTCTTACACTGGGGAAAAGATGTATATGAAATATTACATCAGAGTTGCTTCTGAATCTGGGAAAGGTACTACTATATCTCCGTCATTCTTCAAAGAAGAAAACAGTTGCATCTTTATTCATATTTGATAATGAAGTTCAGAAGGAGCTTATGACAAAAAAAGGTATCCAGGAAGGAAGGAAGGAAGGAAGGAAGGAAGGAAGGAAGGAAGGAAGGAAGGAAGGAAGGAAGGAAGGAAGGAAGGAAGGAAGGTTTTGTTTTAAGTTGGTCTTGTAGGCTGTATGCCTAAATTAGCTCTGTACTCAAAGTTGAGAACTGAATTAAACAGAAACATAAGGTACAAAAATATTTCCATAAGCACTTTAGATTAGCTCTTTTAAATTTTAATTAAATAGAAAATATTTGTGTTTATGAAAAAATAACAAAATGTAACAGTGCTAATTTTCCTATTCCACCCCCTTTCTGAAGTGCCTCAATTGTATATGCTCAGCAAGAGAACACTCCATTCTAGATACAGCTATCACCTGGTGTTTGCTAAATCACTGTGAAATTCTTGCAACAGCTGTTTGTTCCAGGGGAAACATTCACTTTGTATTGCTGCAATAAACTGATCATTGCCAATTAAATGCCCATTAATTGTGTAAGCAAGGATTACTGCCAGATGTTTACATTAGAAAGAAAAATATCCTTTGCTATTTATTTCCCACTTCTACCCAACCCTTTTCATGTAGATAATTCTGTGAAAGGATTTCATCTATTTAATAGGCCACAAATTTGAACAAACAAATTAATAAATGCATGCAATCTCTCTGGATTTTATTTACTGAAGTGATAATGAATATTCATAGTACAGATAATTACAAATGAAAAGTTTGGCAACAAGTAAATAGTTTTATATCAAGCAAATTCACTACTAATCTCTGTAGGGACAATGGTATGTTCAGATTCCCTGATATTTGTATGGCTGTACATCCTTTTACTATTACAAAACAGCCAGGCATTTTTCAAAGTTTTTTTGCAGTTGTATAAGCAACCTGGAATTATGTGGACATGACTTGAACACATCCAAAATATTATTATGGTTTGTCAAGGAGGAGATTATTGTTATTGTTGTTGTTGTTATTGTTATTTGAATAGTTATCCAGATATTTAGACTGGATGTGGAATTTTTAACCACCTATGGTCCTTCAACGAACCTGGGATAGCTAAATGTTGTTGTTTGATGGTGTTAAAGGTATTGTTTCAGGATGTAAGCTATTTCAGTAAAGCTGCTTTTTGCAAATGACTGATGGATATTTTGCCAATGCTGATGGTATTTAAGTGATGCTCCAGTTGTTTGGGGATTGTACCCAAGGTATCTATTACTATTGGTACTACTGCCTTTGCTTTCTTTTGCTACTTCTATTTGCAGGACTTTGTATTTTGTAATTTTCTTCTGTTCTTTCTCTTCTCTTCTGCTTTCTTCAGGTACTCCACATCCATTATACAGATTTTTTTGTCTTTCTTACAATCAGTTCTTAAGTCTGGGGTGTTATGTGGCAGATGCTTCTCTGTTTAAATTTTAAAGACCTAGAGCACTTTTGCTTCTTTATGTTTTATAACTTTCTCTATTTTGTGGTCCCACCAAATCTTGCTTGCAGACAAATGGTATTTCTTGCAGCTATTCCAATGTACCATTATTGCTACTTTCTCATGCTCCTGTTTTACAGTCTGTGTGATCTTCTTACAGCAGATAACTACATAGCATGGTATTAGGCTACCTACAGTACTGTCTTTGTCCCATCATATCAGCCCATCCTACCCAGTTAGGCAGGAAAGGTATGTTGCACACCCTGTCAGTTAAAGAACTCTGACTGACAAGGTCTAGGAAGAGAACTTTCTTTGCCATTGCCCTTCTCTGTTAAATATTCTCATCCCGATAGGCAGACCCGCACTCCCCTGGCCTTCCATAAAGGGGTTAAAACATGGCTCTGTGGTTGCATGGAGAGTCCAGAGAAACATGAAGACATGGGGCTGATTAGTTCCCTGAAAGCCTTCCCTTCACTTTTAACTAATTTTAATAGTATTTAATCACTCTTGCCTCCTAAAGTTTTAAGTTTTATATCTACTGCTTCATATTTTGACATTTTATTGTACAGTGCCCAAAGTCCCTCTTTGAGGAAGATGGGCATTTCAGAAATGTGATGAAGGAAGGAAGGAAGGAAGGAAGGAAGGAAGGAAGGAAGGAAGGAAGGAAGGAAGGAAGGAAGGAAGGAAGGAGAGAGGGAGGGAGGGAGGGAGGGAGGGAAGGAAGGAAGGAAGGAAGGAGGAAGGAAGGAAGGAAGGAAGGAAGGAAGGAAGGAAGGAAGGAAGGAAGGAAGGAAGGAAGGAAGGAAGGAAGGAAGGACCTACTGTTTCTTCCATTACTTTGCAGTAGCAGCTTTGCTCTATGTTGTTGTCTTCTCAGTTCTGGCTTTGCATGCATTGGTTCATAAGATTTGGTCTTATGCAGCCAAAAGTAGCCTATCTGTTCTGTTATTTCTTATTCTGGGTGTAGTTCTTTCTAGAACTGGTGCATTCTTTTGAGATATCCTCTTTTTGTTGGACTTGATTGGTATTAACAAATTATTATTTATTTGCTTTCAATCTTTGTCTATTTGCTATGAGTAAATCTTTTCTTCCAGTAGCTCTGAAATTGCTGTTCCTGGCTTCTCAACCAACAGTCCTGACTCCTGGATTTGTCATCTGATGTCCAGGAACTCTAACACCCTGCAGAGTTCTTGTTGACTCAGGCAATGATCAATTCACTATCATATTATTTATGGGAGAGCCACTCTGTCTCTGACTCCTCTGATGAGACCTATCCAATACCGAAACTCTGTCACAGCTAATATCTTCCTTAGAGTATACGAGCTCCACAACCACACCAAGATAGGTACTTGATTATCAAATTATGTGGCAAGGAGTCAAATGCCTTCTTGTAATCAGTCCAAGATACATTATAATTGGTCTTCCTTTTCTTGCAGTTTTCCAAAATGATTTTGTCAATTAGGAGCTGATCTTTTGAATCTGCTGCTTGAGCAGTCTCCTTTCTGCTCAGGTGGAAAGATCTTATTTTTAAATAAATGCTGTTGAACTACATCAACCACCACACCAGTTAGCACCAGTCAGCCAAATATTTAGACTGGATTTGGCATTTTTATCCACCTATTGAATCCTTCCCAAGGTCTTTATATAGGAAGATGTTGAAGTTTGATGGTGTTAAAGGTATTACATTACTGTTATTATTTTGAATTATAGCTTTAAGAAGGAACATAAGATCTAGCAATTAATTAAACCTCAGACAATTTTTACAGGCTGTAAAATAAATCAAAGTTGGCATTTTGTATTTCTGGTTTCTGTTTCTCAGGGAGAAAAAAAGAGGATAAAATGCCATTTTTTATTCATCTAGAAAAGAACTATATGTTTTAATCCTAAATGAAGTATAGGTAGTCCTCGACTTACAACAGTTCATTAAGCAACCACTCAAAATTACAATGGCACTGAAAAAGTGACATGGCCATTTTTCACACTCATGACTGTTGCAGCATCCCCAGGGTCACATGATCAAACTTCAGATGCTTAACAACTGGTTCACATTTGTGACAGTTGCAGTATGTCCCAGGGTCAGGTGATCAGCTTTTGCGACCTTCTGAGAAGGAAAGTCAATGGGGAAGCCAGATTCACTTAAGAACCACATGTTACTAACTTAAGAAATGCAATGATTCACTTAACAACTGTGGCAAGAAAAGTCATAAAATGGGGAAAACTCATTTAAAAAATGTTTCACTTAGAACATAAATTTTGGGCTCAATTGTGGTCATAACTCGAGGACTACCTGTAGTGTTTTTGAATAACAGAAAAAAGAGGCCAGCTTTCTAAGGATCACTAATAATCAATTAATCATATTCTTTGTCTTCCATTTCAGTTGTCTTTCCTATCTCATTTTCTCCTGAACTTGATTTTCTTTCCTTATTTCTTTCCAATGTTTTATGTTATGAAATATTTGTCTTGCCAATCATTTTCTGACAGAACATGCATCATCATCTGATTTCAATATGCCATTAAACTGCCACATATTGAACTACTACCGCATACATGAAACACTACTAATGTTTCTGTATTGTCCAGGAAGGATTTCCTTCTCTAGGATGGACTTCTAGTGACAGAAAGGAAAGTACATGGCCATCCAATCTGGACATCTAATGGTCCTCAATGAGATCTCAGCTAATTTGTATTGTCACAGATCTAAACTACTGTATTTTAGTTTAATTACTGTCTTTCAGTTAGTATAAAATTAAATTGCCTATATACTACTTAGGAGTAAAATAATAGCAACAACCCACAGCTTAAATGCATTTGCAGTCTTATCCTATAACTATGAGATAAATATTAACAGAAATTAAAATTCTCAGGAAATTGTTAAAGATCTCCAATTTCATATTGTCAGATAATACAGGTAATTAACTTTTAGTGACTTTAACTCAGAAGGCCTAGCACATGAAAAGCACAATGACAAAAACATAAATCCAGCATCTGCTTTAAGATTAATTACATGTAACTAAAAATGTCAATACTAATGCTTTGACAGTCCTTTTCTTGTTTAAACTTTATTGACCGAAAATCATTTAAACTTTGTATTTCATTACCATTAACTTTCTCTTTTTCTATAGGAAATCTCAGAGGACTCAACTAAAAACTGTTATAATAAAAGTACGTAGAAGGATTGCATGCATATCAATACAACTGACAGCAAAATTGATGACAAGAGAATTAATCCTACCTGTTGCTGAATCTATGACTTTTCACTTATATGTCATTTACTTTCACTTCTGAATTATTAATCAGAAGTTCTTTCTGTTCTATTAAAAGCACTGCAATTTTGATAAGTTTTTACTTATAAGCGAAAATGTCCCAATGCTGTACATATTCAGTTGGTACACCATTTTAATAATCACCTAGTGATATCTTGATTGCACAAAAGGGGTAGAGAATAAACTCAAAAGACCCTTTCAACCCCTTTCAGCATGTAATATTTTTTTAGATTAATGACACAGCATATTCATTTTCAAAAGATGTTTATATATGTGTTGCACAATCCATGTTTTGTTGAGTAGAGAAGGAAGAATGATAAACATAGCTTCTGAGTTAGTTAACAAAGGAGGGTTGGTCAACTCGTAATTTGATGCACCTCAAATAAAAGAGAATATACTGTAGTGATATTATTGAACTCTGCTGTACACATTTGATTCTGACCTTGAGAAGTCTGAAGTTTATCATCCATTCAGAGATGGGAAATCAATTTTTTCCTCTAGTTTTTTGTAAATTCTATTCTGGAAGCTGAAGCACCACAGAAGCATCAGTGGAAATGAAATGTATTATGCTTGCTGAATGTTTTCTTCTGTAAAAATGACAAGATTCTGAATTCCATCATCTTTTTCCACCTGACAGTTATAATAATAAGTATTTTAGAGTATAGCATTACATATTTATTCAACAATAGGTTTCTGGATTGCAACAATTGGATCCTGCTTTAAAAGAAATACATTATTGCTGCTAAATAATACATCAAAATGAAAACAATACAAAACCATATGTTTAATTATAAAAGCATAACAAATTTTAGGAATGTCTATAAAAATCAAAACAATTTCAACTAATTATTCTTGCTTTAGGTAATTACATTGTTTTATTTAATTGAAAAGTAATAGAATATGAAAATTGGTTTGGTAGAGTCATGTTCCAATGGCGTGAACTCAGCAGGAGTATCGGAGCTTATTAAAGATGTTCTTCATTTGTTGAAGCAGTACATTTTAACTAATGCATATGTTTTATTTTGAATGTCTACTTCTGTCACATGAAAATGTTATAATGTTATAATAGTAAAGAAACATACTTTAACAGCTGGATATTAAAATAAAATGGGGACATTAAAAATGGACAGATTGGAAAATGGCATATTAAAGATAGGCCAATTAAAATCTATAATATGAAACTGAAAAGAACATGCAGATAAACTTGCTGCAAAACATTGATGATTCTAAAACTGGATTTTTGTAGCATTGAGACGCACTCTCTCTCTCTCTCTCTTCATTAATTACTTGCTGACTAATTAAAGATGATACATTGATATTACTTCAGAAAGATGCTTGCTTGCCTACTTAGTTTTAAAAAAGAACAAGAATTACAGCTAGAAAATATCAGTGCAGAAAAATAATAAGAATAAAGTAAAAATATAGAGATACAAAAAACAGACTTGGTTTTAATTTTGCCTGAAGAATTTGAGGAATCGTTCTGCAATAATTTTGGGCAATATGATTGTTTTTACTAGCACTTTATGTTTATTGGCCCATTAGGAGGGAAACTCAGAATTAACATTGAAGTAGCACTTTAGTTGGGGCAATTCAAAGTTTATCAATATGTGAAAAGTATGAATTTGAAGAAATTTGCTCAGCTTTTGTGCCTTTTTAGTGATTCAAATCAAGATATTACTTTAATCCCCTTCATGCATTACTGCCTTGTTGTGGTGAAGGGACTTGCATAATTCAATGAAGCTATGAGCTATGCCATGTAGGGCCACCCAAGATGGACAGGTCATAGCAGAGAGTTCTGACAAAATGTGATCCACTGGAGAAGGAAATGGCAACCCACGCCAGTATCTTTGCCAGGAAAACCCTATGGACAGTACCAAAAGGAAAAAAGATATGACACTGGAAGATGAGCCTCTCAGGTCGGAAGGCATCCAATAAGCTACTGGGGAAGACCAGAGGGCTAGTACTAGTAGCACAAGAATGAATGAAGCGACTGGGCCAAAGCCAAAAGGATGCTCAACTGTGGATGTATCTGGTGGTGAAAGGAAAGCCCGATGCTGTAAAGATTTTTTTCTCCATAGGAACCAGAAATAAAAGATCCATGAATCAAGGAAAGCTGGACGTGGTCAAGCAAGAGATGACAAGACTGAACATTGACAACTTAGGAATCAGTGAACTAAAATGGACAGAAATGGATGAATTTAATTCAGATGACCATTAGGTATACTACTGCAGGCAAGAATCCCTCTGAAGAAATTGAGTAGTCTTCATAGTCAATAAAAGAGTAGGAAAAGCAATACTGGGATACATTCCCCAAAATAACAGAATAATCTCAGTTTAAATCCAAGGCAAACCATTCAATATCACAATAGTCCAAGTCTATGCCCCAACCACCAGTGCTGAAGAGGATGAAATTGACCAGTTATATGAAGCCCTACAGCACCTTATAGAACTAACACCAAAAAATGATGTCCTTATCATCATGGGGGATTGGAATGCTAAAGTAGGAAGCCAAAAGATAACTGGAATAACAGGCAAGTTTGACTTCGGAGTACAAAATGAAGCAGGGCACAGGCTGACAGCATATTTTCAAGAGAATACAATGGTCATAGCAAACACTCTTTTCCAACAACCCAAGAGACGGCTCTACACATGGACATCACCAGATGGTCAACACAGAAATCAGATTGACTATGTGCTCTGCAGCCAAAGATGGAGAAGCTCCATACAGTCAGTAAAAACAAGACCAGGAGCTGACTTTGGCTCAGACCATGAACTTCTCATTGCAAAATTTAGGCTTAAACTGAAGAAAGTAGGGAAAAGCACTAGGCCACTCAGGTATCAACTAAATCATATCCCTGATGAATATACAGTAGAGGTGACAAATAGATTTAAGGAATTAAATCTGATAGACAGAGTGCCTGAAGAACTATGGGTGGAGGTTCACAACATTGTAGAAGAAGTAGCAACTAAAACCATCCCAAAGGAAAAGAAATGCAAGAAAGCAAAATGGCTGTCTGAGGAAGCTTTGCAAATAGCTAAGGAAAGGAGGGAAGCAAAAGGCAAGGGAGAAAAAGAAAGATACACCCAATTGAATGCAGAATTCCAGAGAATAGCTAGAAGTGATAAGAATGCCTTCTTAAATGAACAATGCAAAGAAATAGAAGAAAACAACAGAATAGGGAGGACCAGAGATCTCTTCAAGAAAATTGGAGAGATGAAGGGAACGTTTCATGCAAAAATGGGCATGATAAAGGACCAAAATGGCAGGGACCTAACAGAGGCAGAAGAGATTAAGAAGAGGTGGCAAAATTACACAGAAGAACTCTACAAGAATGAGCTTAACGTCCCTGATAACCACGATGAGGTGGTCAGTAACCTCGAGCCAGACATCCTAGAATGTGAAGTGAAGTAGGCCTTAGGAAAGCTGAACAACAACAGCTAGTGGAGGTGACAGAATTCCAGCTGAGCTGTTCAAAATCTTAAAAGACGATGGTAGTAAAAGTGTTACACTCAATTTGCCAGCAAATTTGGAAAACTCAACAGTGGCCACAGGATTGGAAAAGATCAGTTTAGATTCCAATTCCAAAGAAAGGCAGTGCCAAAGATTGTTCAAACTATCGCACCATTGCACTCATTTCACATGCTAGTAAAATTATACTTAAAATCCTACAAGCTAGACTCCAGCAGTATGTGGATTGAGAACTACCAGAAGTACAGGCAGGATTTCGAAGAGGCAGAGGAACTAGAAATCAAATTGCCAACATACGCTGGATCATGGAGAAAGCTAGGGAGTTCCAGAAAAACATCTACTTCTGCTTCATTGACTATGCTAAAGCCTTTGATTGTGTGGATCACAACAAACTGTGGCAAGTTCTTAAAGAGATGGGAGTACCAAACCATCTCATTTGTCTCTTGAGAAATCTATATGCGGGTCAAGAAGCAACAGTGAGAACTGGACACGGAACCACTGATTGGTTCAAAATTGGGAAAAGAGTCTGGCAAGGCTGTATATTGTCACCCTGTCTATTTAACTTATATGCAGAGCACATTATGAGAAAGGCAGGGCTAGATGAATTGAAAGTTGGAATTAAGATTGACGGGAGAAATATCAACAACCTAAGATATGCAGATGATACCACTCTAATGGCAGAAAGTGAAGAAGAACTAAAGAGCCTCTTGTTGCGGGTGAAGAAGGAGAGTGCAAAAGTTGGGTTGAAACTAAACATTAAGAAAACCAAGATCATGGCATCCGGCCCTCTCAATTCTTGGCAAACAGATGGGGAAGAAATGTAGGTAGTGACAGATTTTATTTTCCTGGGCTCGAAGATCACTGCAGATGGGGACTGTAGCCAAGAAATTAAATTTCCTCCTGGGGAGGAAAGCCATGGCAAATCTAGACAGCCTACTAAAAAGCAGAGACATCACCCTGCCAACAAAAGTGTTTATAGTCAAGGCTATGGCCTTCCCAGTTGCAATGTATGGCTGTGAAAGTTGGACCATAAGAAAGGCTGAGTGCCAAAGAATTGAGGCCTTTGAACTATGGTGCTGGAGAAGACTCCTATGAGTCCCTTGGACTGCAAGGCAATCAAATCAGTCAGTCCTAGAGGAGATCAACCCTGACTGATCTTTAGAAGGCCAGATCCTGAAGTTGAAACTCAAATACTCTGGCCACCTAATGAGAAGGAAGGACTCACTGGAGAAGAGCCTGATGCTGGGAAAGATTGAGGGCAATAGAAGAAGGGGACGACAGAGAAGGAGGTGGCTGGAATCACTGAAGCAGTAGCCGTGAGCTTAAATGGACTCCAGAAATTGGTAGAGGACAGGAAGTCCTGGAGAAACGTTGTCCATGGGGTTGTGATCGGTCAGACACGACTTCGCAGCTAACAACAAATTACTTTAATACTATTTTATATCTGTCTCGCTCTGACTTCCATCCTGCCATTCTATCGCACAGATTTGGTGTAAGTTCTTCAACATGGAACCTCCTGTTTTCCTTACAGATTTCTGTTTTATAAACACAGAAAGCAACAGCTTTAGCTACTTCATAAAAGGTAGTAGTCATATTTGTCATATTTGTCTTGGAAAAGGAAACATTAAAATTCAAGTTCAAACTCTTGCAATAAATCTGCCACTAACAGCTGTTCATAGCTTGGGTAAAGTTCACTTCACAATGTCTAGATTTTTCCACTAAGTTGCGAAGGTTGTTGAGAGTGTGGTGGCGCATCAGCTTCCTCTGTTCCTGGAGGAAACTGATTATCTGGACCCGTACCAATCGGGTTTCAGACCCGGATACAGCACGGAGACGGCATTGGTCGCGCTGGTGAATGATCTCTGGAGGGCTAGGGACAGGGGTTGCTCCTCTGTCCTGGTCCTATTAGACCTCTCAGCGGCTTTTGATAGCATCGACCATGGTATCCTGCTGCGGCGTCTCAGGGGGTTGGGAGTGGGAGGCACCGTTTTACGGTGGTTCTCCTCCTATCTCCTGGGCCGCTCTCAGTCGGTGTTGACGGAAGGGCAGAGATCCGCCCCGAGGCCTCTCATTTGTGGAGTTCCTCAGGGGTCGGTTCTCTCGCCCCTCCTGTTCAACATCTATATGAAGCCGCTGGTGAGATCATTCGTGGTTTCGGGGTGGGGTATCATCAGTACACTGATGATACCCAACTTTTTCTTTCCACCCCAAACCAACCCAGCGATGCCCTCGCCGTGATGTCCCGGTGCCTGGAGGCGGTCCAGGTCTGGATGGGGAGAAACAGGCTTCGTCTCAATCCCGCCAAGACTGAGTGGCTGTGCATATCAGCATATCGGGTCAACCAGACTATTCCATCTCTAACGATGGGGGGTGAGGTGTTTCCCCCCGTTGATAGGGCTTGCAACTTGGGCATCCTCCTGGATTCACAACTCAATTTTGAAGACCATATAGGAGCCGTGACCAGGGGGGCTTTTGCCCAGGTTCACCTGGTGCGCCAGTTGCGACCCTATCTGGACCGAGATGCCCTACACACAGTCACTCATGCGCTCGTGACCTCCCATTTGGACTACTGCAACACTCTCTACATGGGGCTGCCCTTAAGGACCACTCGGAGGCTTCAACTGGTGCAGAATGCGGCCGCGCGAGTTGTGATGGGGGTCTCCCAATACTCCCATGTAACACCTCTACTCCGTGAGCTGCATTGGCTTCCGGTTGCCCTCTGAGTGAAATTCAAGGTGCTGGTGATGACCTATAAAGCCCTACATGGCTTGGGTCTGGGATATCTGAGGGAACACCTGCTGCCGGCATCAAGTTCCCTTCGTCCAGTGCGCTCCCACAGGGAGGGTCTTCTCAGGGTGCCACCGGTAAGAGATTGCCGGTGGGTAACACCCAGGGATAGGGCCTTCTCAGTGGGGGCGCCCGCCCTTTGGAACCAGCTGCCAGTGGAGCTGAGGACTGCCCCCGACCTCCGTTCATTCCGCTGGGGCCTGAAGACCTGGCTCTTCGAGCTCTCTGGCCCAGGCTGAGGATTAATTTATTTTAATTGGGGGTTTTATTATACAGGGATAAATTTAATCTTTTTTAAATTTGGTTTTTAACTTTTGTATTTTTGGTTTTTAATTACCCTGTAAACCGCCCTGAGTCCTCCGGGAAAGGGCGGTATAGAAATGTAATAAAATAAATAAATAAATGTATCATTCCTATATGTAGTTATCCTAGACTCCCAAAGACCTTTTTGCCTTCTATATTGAAAGTTATAAAGTTCTGCATTCCTGTCTCTAGTGATAAACCTCTGCCTCTTCCATTTACAATTGTATACAACAAATACCTCTGCCTCCTCCATTTACAATTGTATATAACAAGACTTGTCTCCTGTAATTGCCCTTGCCTCAAGATATGGCTTCCTGTCTCCTGTAATTAATTGCCCTTGCCTCAAGATATGGCTTCCTGTCTCCTGTAATTGTCCTTGCCTCAAGTTATGCCTTCCTGTGATAACCCTTGTCTTCTCTGTTAGCATTTGTATACGATAAGTTATGCTTTATTGTTTCCTGTGATGACCTTTGCCCTCTTCATTAGCAGTTGTATGCAATGAGCTATGTTTTCCTATGACCTTCCATACGTTGCTTCCTCATGTGTGCACTTCCCCCTCCCTGATGAAACTGCTCAATAAAAGAGTGCTGTGCAAAGCTGTTCGGGGGGCAACACCATCCACCCCGGGCACTCTGTGCTCTCTCACCTTGAACAAACTTGTGTTGGTGCCTCAGTTTGTCCTAGGATCCTGTTCCTGCGCTATCGCAGTTCCCAAGTGTGACCGTCGGAACGTCTGGCACACTGGGTCGGTGGCAAAGGGCAAAATCCTTCCATATTCAAGGTGTTCACCCTTGCGAGGGTCCCTCTAAATTCTCACCCCTGTTACGGGGCTCTAAGAGTTGAGGCCGGAACCCTGATCGGTCGCTCGACGCGACACCTATACATTGTCAAAAGCTTACTGCCAGCCAGCAGCAGGAGCAAATCACTAACTTTAATAATGTATTTTCTAATTGAACATGTGGTATTGGTGTATTGTTTCATTTATTGTTTCATTTAGTCCCTGTGTTTCTGATTCTAGCAGGAGAATCATCCATCTCTACTTCAGAACAGAAACTAACAAGCTTAGAATGGATGTCCCGAGAAATAAGCAAATATGGTGTCTCCTCTGAACTTCTATAAGGAGTATTTTGAAATGATTTGCTTCCTTATATACATCTTTCTAGTTCCTACTTTTATTGTGTGCAGCCTGTGCAGGTTTTGTTTTGTTTTTCTTCAAATAGCAATGTCAAAGGTTCTATTAGTCTCAGGACAGTATTTGTAGTATTGCCTTCTCCTGCATTTATCTGTTCTTTCCAGATCTGTCTATATCAGGATACCACCTGGCAGGATCCCAAAATTGGGCCTTTCCGAGCACCACTTCCACATCCTCCTATGTACACTTTCCATTCCAGATTGTTAAGACATTTGACAGTTAAGACATGGCAGTTCCATCAAGCACAGGAGGACAGCATACTGTGATTGAAGACATAAATTTGTGGAGACATGTTTTTGATGTATTTTCTCTGTATAGTGTTCATACTATATTTGGTTTATTTTATGGATGACTTGGGTGAGTTTATTTAGTATTTTATTTAAACTCTTAGCCACCAATAGCTTTTTGAGAATGATTGTTATACAAATAAAATGCATTAAAATACATTTAAAACATAAAGGGAGAAACAAGTTAGGTTGAATGCCACAAGATAAAGCATGTTGAAATTCTGGGCATATTAGTAAACACTTAATAAGGATTTTTATTTATTTAATAGCTCTATTCTTGTAACAAAAATGCTTTATTTTTATAATAAAGATATACAAAAATATACAAACTAAGAAGGAAAAGGAAAAAAAAATCAATGAATTCAGTAGTATAATATGAACAAAGCAAGATATTATTATAATATACACAGAATCTCAGAACATATTGCTGAATCCTTTGATTAGTAGAAAAAAATTGTCATTTCTTAAACACTTAATAAGGATATTAAAAATAATCCTCAAAATATTTGAATCCGCTAGCAATGGCATCAGTTAAAATATACAGTAATTGCATATATCATTATAGCTATAATTAACAAAAGGAGAAAAAAGTAAAAGTGGAAATTTTGGTTTGCCCGAAAAGAAGTGAAGGAGTGGACTGGAGACTTTAAAGCAATGAAGAAAAATAGACTCCTGATGTGTCAGAATGAGGTCACAACTCTTTCATTTCTTGTTGACTGCAACCACAATGTATAGACACAAGTCAAACAGCAGACAATTTTCAAAAGTAATTTGGACCAGCCCCTCAGTCATTAAGCGACCACTTTGCAAGTGGTTGCTAAGTAAAACTCTGTGATGATCTTACTTCAACACTCCTTTGTTTTACAGATCTTCAAAAATCATAAAATGCAAGGATTGGTCATAAAGTTACTTGTTCGTGAGCATGGTAACTGAAAGGTTGCTACACGAGGCAATCATTAAACAAGGACTAATTGAAACTGTTTGATAAAACTTTTCCACCTACTGGTAAGTTTCCTAAGTAAGCTATGCATTATTCACATATATATACAAAAAGAGAGTCTTTCGCTTCCATACTTTTTTCTTTATACTGTACATGTATATGAGAAATACTGCACAGGAAAACATATTTAATATTACTAAAATATTGCTTACTAAAAATAATATGTTTTTAATTTTTTGATATTTTGAAAATAATGCATGAAAGTTCTGCATTCTTTTTCCCAAACAAAGGAATGGGATAACTTGCAAATGTAAAATGTAACTTAGAGAAATGTCTAGTAGACAACATGAGTTGTCACCAGACCTTCACCTTGACTTGAACTTCTAGTTGAGAACATTGAAAATTGACAAATTAAAAGTGATTTTGTGCTATCAAAATACCATAGAATTAGCTCCACAAAATGTGCAGAACTTTACAGGTGATGGATAGTTGGTTTGCATGGCACTTCTTATACAACTGCCAGTTAAATTAATAATAACACAATCTATCTCCAGTGTCAGGTATAAATGACTTTTCACATCAATAACTTGTTTACAATGATGTTCCTCCAGCATTAAAGATGGTATATTGATTTCATCATTTGTGCAGAAAAAGCATACACACACACACACACACACACACACACAGAGAGAGAGAGAGAGAGAGAGAGAGAGAGAGAGAGAGAGAGAGAGAGAGAGAGAGAGAGAGAGAGAGAATTTATACATTTTTCAGCAAAATGGGATTTCAAATAGCTTAAAATTTGCAGGCTTGGACTGACGTATAAAATGGAAAGCTTTGTAATTTATAGGAAGTCATACAGCAATTATTATTCCATGATCATAATAGCAGATTTGATCAGGTTGACTTTCATTCTACCATAAGCTACCAAAATAAAGTTTGTATGAAAGATTGTAAACTTGGCAGCGAAGTGTCTATATTAATCAGTATATCAATGTTTTAGCCATAAAAATGGCAAACATGTTTCTGCATATAAATTTCATTTCTTCGCCATACAGGCTTCTAGTGAATTTGCTTTTAGGATGATAATTCTCAGGAATGTGTTCTGTCTGCTAATTTCATTGTGGTGCTATACCTTGCCTGTATCTGGACTGCTACATTGCAATGTTTATTGATGCACTAAAATATTCAGAAAAAAATTGAAATGGGTTGGGCAGCTAAGTTTACCTCTATTAGGTACAATTCTAAATCTCACTTTGGTTTATTAAAATCTTACTATTTTCAGGATTATATCCTTGTTTTTGTTTTCTTGTCTTGTTTCACTTCATGTTTGGAACTAAAAAAACCCTCCTATTTAGAGGACAATATCATAGGGATAAATAACAATGTCAGGGGGGAAAGGACTTGTTTACACAGTTCAATGTAGACCTCACATTTCATTTTAAAATTCTGGTCAATAAAAGTATACTTGACTTCTTCTTCTTTCTTTTTTTTGCAAAATCAGAGGAGGAAAAAGAACAATAAAGTAAGCCACAGTAACAGCAAGTATTTAAAATCATCATCATTTTCACCATCATCATCATTTCCAACTCCTCAGAAAAATGTAAGGCTGGATCCCTCTAACACCCCTCTAAGAAAGATACTATGGATAAGAAATTAAGACTGAGACAGTACATCCATAAAGGGTAGGCCCTGGTTAAATCTGATTGTTATTATGAGGGGCCTCTACATGGGAAGTCTTAGCGATTCTTCCTTCCCACTCCTGCCTGGTCCCTGACTATGTGGGTTTGCCCCATAGCCACCAAAAGGAGAATATAAAGGAGAGTGGGACATGTCTGATTATTGTGAGGCATCTGCATGGAATAGTTCATAATTCCTTGGAGTAGTTATACAGCTGCAAGCTATTGGTGGTCAGTTACAAGGAAGTCAGTCAAGAGATTGGGGCTGTCATACCCGCACATGTCGTCTTCATGCCAATGTTAGATTAGAGGAGATTGGAATAAGTGATTTCTTGGATTATACAGTTAAAAGCTACCAACAATGTAATTACAGTATAATTTTCAGATAGACTTTTTCTGACACTAAGCATTGACCTACAAAAGCCATTAACTCCAACATTTAGTGACTAGCCTAAGAAAACCAGAAAGATTATTTCCAATTTCTCTATTAATGCTTAATTATGAAAATCCTAAAGATTGTGTTTGGACAAAGTAAGGTAAATTCCTTCTTTTGTTCATAACTGTAAAAACTGTGAACAAGCCTCTCATTTATATCTTTGGCACATGCTACTGGGAACTCTTCAGTGAGAAAGAAATTATAGTTCTTGGTGGTGTAGAGAAACATCCAGTTTCTCATGTAACTGGACAGCACCCTCAGGAGACAAGTGTATTCTTTTACTGTATCCTTTTCTGATAGTGTGGGGTGTGGGTTTTTGGGGGAGGAGTGTACAAAATAAAAATGAAATAAGGATAATTCTCTTTCTCTCTTTTAAGTTATATTCTTAGTGAGATTCACACAGAACAAGACCATTTATTTAAAAAATGTCATGTTGTAAACTGCCAAGGATTTTGTAGAAGAAAGTGTTCAGTAACAATTCCATTTTTTTCAAGTGGATACAAATTATTTTTATAAATCTTTCCACTTATTCTTAAAAAAGGTTCTTGCACTTTAGATCTTTAATCTGAAATGGAAAATTAAATTCTACAGCTTCCTGAACTGTCATTATTAGAAAAATAAAATACAGTATTAAAATCAATTATACAGCTTGGTTCTCTTTTAAAAAATATTTCCTTCAAATGCTAAAAGAAGTGCATTTACTTTGTGTTATTTTCTGTGATGAAAATAGTAGTTCAGTTTCTACCCCCACCCACCCTTAAGATACAAAAGCAACCATTATGGATGAATAAAATCAACGTCTGTTTTCTACAATAGGAAAAGAATTCAGTACTGTTTGTATTGAAATGTTTGTTATCAATACAAAGTCATAAATTACTAAATGTAAGAAATTAGGCAGCCATTTTACACCAAAGAAATTGCTTGTTGAAATAAATTGCCACACAATTATCTGTAAAATAAATTACTTCTACTCAAGTTTCATGTTGTCATTTGCAATCAATGTGCCTTTTCCGTAGCCTATTTTTCCCTCAGCATCTGAAAAAATAATTACAAAAATATTTATTTGCAGAAAAGTACTGCCATTTTTAATACTAATTACAACGGTACTGTTGAATTCAATCTTGAATTAATGCCACATACATAAATAGAAAAAGTAAGACATATAACCCCATGGAGAGAGTAAGAATGGATAAAAAAAATTAGAGGTGAGAAAACACCCAATTCTCAAAAATAACCTCCCTAGTTTCAGTCAAATGACATCATCAATTTTGGGCCTATTAGAAAAAGAAACTCCCAAAACGTAGGAGGAAGGAATGATAAAGTTGATCCTTTCCCATTCCTAGAACATTCTGTTTCCATTCTACTTTATTTATTATCTGACTTTTGCCTTGATGCTTACCACTATTTCTTTTCCAGACCTCTTCATGGGAAAGAAGGTCAACCTTGCCTTTCCAACAGCAGGTAACCATCTTCCAGGTACCATCTGCTTTATTTAATTAGAGACCAATATAAGATAATTAATTTAAATCCTCATATTGACGGGCAGAGTTATCGTAACACTTTAATTATCTGGAAAGTCCACTATTAATCAAAGTAATTCTAGTTTATCTGAAAGAGCACCATGTCTTTCTAAAGGATGACCTGTATAACAAGAGACTGGTTAAAATAAGAATTTGAAAGAAAACTTCTATTTCTGGGTATAGGTTACTTTCCTGAATAAATCAGGCTGAAAAAATAGAGGACTTATTTCTGAGTACCACTTACTGAAAGTATTATTATGTATCTTCTTTTATTTCTGACCATTCAAGAATTTATTTAATAAAAAGTTAGGATTTCTGATTGCAGTTTTTTGGAAAGAAGTAAATTACATTTTTTTGAAAGTTGTGACCACTACAAAAGCTATTGGAAATTTATGCAGAAAACTCTTTACAGGAAAAGATCTGATAAAATGCTAAGTAACTGTTTGATTAAAGTGCTAATGCTTTAAATGTTTGCCAAATAAATAGTTTACATCATCAACCATTTTGGTGTTCCACTATCAAAGTGTGAGGGAATTTGGAGGGTGGGGAGAGACTGGATATGTATTTGGCTTTGCAAGATGGCAATTAACATGAAAAAGTGGAGGCTTTCATGCTTTCTACTGTTTTTACTACAGGTATAAGTATTTACTACAGGTATATACAACACAATCTCTGTGTTTACCCTGTACCAGGTTTTCTCTAGGTCTCCATCCCAGAGACTATCCTCCTGCTGCCCCCACATCCATTCTACTTCTTACCTCCTTCACTCTCTCCTTCTACTGCATTTCTGGACTTAGTAAGGCAAAAGAATCAGCTGGATTTACTGTAATGAGCCCATCACAATTTGACCTTCTCCTGGACCTGTCAGCTGAATACCTATTACTTCTCTGTTGTGGAAAGGACCTCCTACCAAGGTTTTGCCAGTGATAGACAATCTCCTCCCCCTCCCCCATTTGGGATCTTGCATGAAAATGTCATCTCTCCAGGTCTTCCCCTTTTCTAGGACAGTCATCTGTGGATTTTTCTTCTCCTCCCTGATGAAAAATTGGCAACTGCTCCACATATTCACACAACTCCAATTTTTCTCTCCACTCCTTCTCCCTCTCCAGTTTTTAGTTAGACTGGTACCATGTCCCCCAGGGCTCTAGACTTCTATATACCACAGGTGGACAACTCATCAGCGTTCATGATAGTACAGCTGTCCTTTAATGCCAGAATTGAGCCTCTTCCTATCTTTTCTCACTCCATTTAATGACACACACCAACAGAACAGCAGCTATGTCAAATCACAGAAACCCATATTCCACATCCATCATCTTCTGAAGCTTTTTAATAGATCTATCACAACACAGAGCAAGCTGGAATAATAATGAGCATTTGTAAACCTTTGGAGAAGGGTGAAAATGATTACGGGAAGTGAAAAAATAGTACTAAGATAACATTTACTTCTTGATATGAAGATTGTATTATTCTATTTTTCTTGACACCTTAATCCAGTAACAGAAAACAAGAATCCTAAGAGGAAATATGAAGATATGAAAAATAAAATAGAAAGCTAGTTTGGTCTACTGATTAAGTCACTAGGCTAGATACCAGAAGTCTAAGTTTTAGGGTGGGTGACTTTGGACCAGTCAACTCACCTTACAGGGTTGTGTTTTTGGGCAGGGGGAGGGGAGGAAGAAGAGTTATTAGGTTCAGTTATTTATAAAAAATAATAAAGGTGGGATTAAAAAAAATATGTACCATATAATATTTTTGTTTACTTGACAGACTTGGTGAGCAGCCAAATCAGCAAGAGATACAGAGGTTCAAATAAGTGGGATTTCTCTTATGCATAACTTCAGGGACTGCAAGCAAATCTTGGTAACATTCAGTTCATTGATAACCTGGGTATGCTCTAAATATTGTTTCATATATTAATCCTATATTTTCTGTCAGAGGAAAGTGACAAAAGGGAATGTGATTTGCAATATTTTAAGTTGACTAACTATTTATCAAGCCTCCAAAGAGAAACAATATAGATGAAGTTGTTATGGCTGATTGTTTCAAAAGACAGAGGGTTATAAAAAGAGAAGGTTTGATGTCTGATACATAGTGCTGCAGACCAAGCTTATTATGCACTGCCCTCTTCTGTTGCATAAGGCATTTCAGCATGAAAATATTATATTTCCATAAATTTGCCACATCTGGTGTGCCAGGTTGGGTTTTTCATAAAAGTATGCAAAAATGTGACAAATGTTGATTGAGTGGCTAAAATGAGTGACAATTTCTTTAGAAGTGCCTACACACAGTAGTTTGCAGAAGCTTGAAAAGATCCAAAAGGTGTCAGTCAAAGACAGTAGTGGCTCATGTTAATTTTAGATTCATCAGGAGATTTAACATTTGCATGTTGTACATCCAGTCATTTCAGTGTGAGAACAAAGTTAAAAAACTACCATGAAGCCAAATTGTAAAATGTTCCCTTTTAACACAGTTCCTACTATACAGACTAACATAGATTAATAAAGGAAGTGTGTGGGGGGGGAGGAGTTAATTAAAAAGCCTTTGAAAAGGTAAAGGGAAAAGTCAATGTTTTCATGTAAAATTATTTTACAGATTTATTTTTCCCATAGTAATACCACCAGAAGGTTGTTTTTCCCAGTAATTTCATCTAGCATTCTCACATAATATAATTTTATGGTACTTTGGAAAACCACCAAGAAAAATCTCTTCTATTATGGCACTTCTAACTTGAAAAGAAAACTTAGAAACATGAAAAGAATAGTTTAAAATCACAAACATACACACCAGACTATTTTCAGAAGATTTTAAAGAAAGCAGAGCTATTTCCCACCCCCCATTTTTGGTGGGGGCATAGAATTGTGCATTAATGTCCATTTAACAAATATTCATTGTGTTTATGACAATAAAGTAAAATTATATCACAACTCCAATAGAAAATTAGATTTCTTACTCAACAAAAAGTGACACCCCTGAGGACCGTTAGAGTTTTGTTGTACTCTCATGGGATCACTAAGTAAATTGAATCAGATGGTGGTAAAGTTTCTCCAGCTTTATAGTTGAAATTAAATCCATACTAAAATATCTTAAAGGTCACTAGTAATTAAAAGGCTAGTAGAGCTTTTCTGTAATTTATTGTTCAAGTAGATATAAACACATTAGTAAATTATAACATTGTTAACTTCTAATATCTATTCATTACACTCTCCTAGGAACTTTAGAATATTTCCTGAGTAACTTGAAAGAGCTAAACTACAGCTACAAAATGAGTTAGCCAAACCATTTCATTTGCTGATAAAACAGGAAACAACAACTCATCAAAGTCAGAAGATACATGAGCCGTAGTTCCCGAAGTGAAGCAGAAGAAAGAATCTTTCTCAATAGTAAATATACAACAACAATAAACACTAATTTAATAGCACCCCAAATCTCTTTTAGAGATAGTCAACTTCATTCAAACCTCTATAAGTTAACTAATGGTTGTCAAATCCTCTGATCATAAAATATTTATTGTAAACCAACCAGATTAGAGTGCACTCTTCTAAATTAAGTTTACTAACAAAACACAAGGAATATAAACAGCAATCAAAAAAATAAAAGCTGCTTCAGCATTCATTTTAAAGGAACAAGCATTAAAGTAAGTTTACATGTGAATCTGATTCCACCATTTAGAAGAAGCCATGCTTGAAATACATATAATCTATTTCTAGATTACAGTGAAAGTGTTTTTGGAAGACAAACTTCCAAAGTAAAAAGTAATTCTACATACTGTAAATACTTAGGATCATCAATGCTCCAGGTTTCTTGTAGTGGTTTTTAGTACAAATGAGGCTATACCAAGTAGGCTTGGGAATAAGCATATTGAATCTTCTTGGAATTACTTCAAGCAAATATGATATTTAAGCATTTCTCCCTTTCCATGGGATGATTCAATGTCCAGAGTTAGTCTAGAGATCTTTGTTGTCCAGGATGACGGAGAACTGGAGATTTATATTTATATTTATTTTCTTTGCAAATATGGAAGTGCAAATAATGAAGCAAATAGTTTCCTACACTAGATAGCAAAGGTTCTAATACTGTACTGTTTTACTGAACAGATCACTGCATCACTCCAGGTTATTTCCAGCAGAAAGCACGATGGTTGATTGCGTATAATAACATGATACAATAATAAAGTTTTGATATGGTAAACTCTTTTTATTTACATAAGGATTTATACCACAATGCACTAATAATGTATCACAAAGAATTATAATTTTGGGTCTATGGAAAGATTAATTTCCACATTCTGGCATTTCTGAATGCTTTAGATGCTACTTAGCTTTTCTATATGCTTTTATTTTTTGCACTTCTAAAAATGTGGCAGTGTTGCATAGTTCTAAAAAGATATGTTCTAAAGATATGTACAAAGATTACACATGCTCTTGCATGAAATGATATGTAACAAGGCTGGCACATAGTTGTGCAGTGAATAATTTTAAAATGACCTCTTTCTGTTAGTATATTGCTTAATTTTCTTTCCTGAAGTTAACTGTGATTTTTGGATGTGCTTTCATTGCTACCTGAAATAATAAGAGAGTTTATGAAATGCAAAGTCAAACTAGTGATTGATGCTGCTGTAAAGCTTTTTTTCTATCCTTTCTATCCTTTGTTAACACAGCCACTAAAAGCTAACAGGAAGCCAATGTTATTTTCTGTGTCTTGTCAATAAAAAGAGATGGGAGTAAACAAAACAATTTTCCTTCCAAACTCCTGGCTGTCCTGATGCTAAAAGCAATGATGCGTAGCTTCTTTTTTTTGTTGTTTTTTGTTTGTAAAAACTCTCATAACTCCTTACCTGATATATGAGTAGGGAAAGTTTGACAGAACAGAATGATACAAGACAGCCTCAAACATTTGGCACAATGCTCATCTGGCATACAGAGACTGCCTGTCAAATGCCTGTGACTCCATACAACAGCTAGGGACCCTATGGAGTAGCAGATGGACTATTAAGGTAGTATTAATGTAGATGCCATCAGTTTTCAGTTCTGACTGGGACATACTCTTTAGAACTATGAGCAGCTGCTGCCATTTATTGTGACAGCTTCCTGCTAACTTTTGCCAACTGGCACAATCTGACTCTTTGTACCTGAACTATTAAATGTGTGGCTTCCACCATTTTTGTCCTCTAGAGAACTCTTTTAATAATCCTCTCAAGGAAGAACTAGGCATTTATCACCAAAGCTAACGCCTATGCTATACAGGCAGGTCTATTGCCCACACTACGATGCATGCAACAGATGTTATGTAAATAATCTATATATGTGCTGCTCCATTCAAGCAAATGTCTGAAAGAATTTAACAAAAGCAAGCATTAAGTTCCACGAATTCTTCGTATTTCAACATTTAACCCAATGCCTATGTATGTATGCTATATGTAACTATCCATGTAAGCCAGGGGTGTCAAACTGCCAGCCATGGGCCGGATGCATCATAGCAAAACCGTGCCCACCTCATTGCTGGCAATGGAAAAAAAAGTCATGATATGTCGTGACACATCACATGACGTTGCGAGTTTGACACCCCTGATGTGAGCCTCTTCTAAATGGTAGTCTTGTTCATCTGTCCTGGACATTATTTCTGAGGGTTGCTCACAGAATCATTGTATATAAGGAACTATCCTGAAATGACTGTACCAGGAACTGAAGTTAATTAAATATATTTAATCCATAAATAAAATTATTAAGCATTTAATTACTGTATGTGTAACTAAATGTCATTGCACACTTTACATAACAAACCTGGATATATAAACAAATGAATATTAATCACAAAAGTCTTAACAATTTCAGGAGCTGTGATGTAATATTTACCCATTTGTGCATTTATGCCCCAATCTGCCCTAAGGATTACATAGAAGAAAATGGAGCCGAATTTCAGCAGCAAATTAAGGTCTGTTAAGAGGTGGTGTTGACAAGGATATAGTTTTCTGCCACTGTCTAAGCAATTGCATTCCAGGTCAGGCCCTGTATGAATAAATGGAGATAGCCATCTCCTTATATCTGCACAGCAATTGTTTTACAAGGCCACTTCCAGAAGAGCTGATACTAAAAACTAATATATCTCTCCTGCATAGCTCAAAAGTCTTTGATGTTTGTAGATGTTCCACACAGCACTTTTCTTTATTTTTGTTTCCTTACAGTATGTTTATCCTTGAAATTCTGGACATGTATGGGAAGCTTTCAATTTAGATTTAATTTGCCAAGAGAAGAAATCACAACTAATTACTGTTTGGCTAGCAAATCTTGGCAGGATCTCTTGTCATTATCTCGTATAGGAAAATGATATTGATTATATTCCTCATGGATGGATCAGTCAATAAGTGGCAGAAACATTAGTTTCTATTATGAACAACTAATTCACTATTGAGCTACAAGGTCCTATTGTTGTTCTGTTTTTTGTTGGTTTTTACTACAATGAATATTATTAATGTGTTCAATAGTTGGAATGAAAGTTTGACAAATCTATGCAGCAGTATTGAAACAGATCACTCTACCCTCAGCAGAAGAAGCTGCTTTCTTATCTTCCTTTAAACCTTCTAAAAAATTTTATCAAAGCATTTTTTTTATTCCAAGCAGAAAAAAAATTGCAATACTGGGCAATATAAAATCTGACAGACAATAAACATTCCACATAGTTGTTGGTAAACAAATACCAGCCTCCTTTTGAATAAGTAACCACAGCAGGATGTGAATTTCAGCAGACTTAGTGTCTGTTTGAGCCTAAAGGCTACCCTAAAAAAGAGCAAGATGGAAAGGACGAGGGAATTGGAGAAGAAGTCCGAAGGAGGATGCTAGAAGAGGACAAAGAAAAGGCTGCAGAAAAAGCACCTTCTGGATTACCAGGCCTGTCTAAACAAAGCCCCCTCCTTTCTCTGCTTCGTGGCCTAGGCTAAACTCATTACCCACATAAAGAAGAGAGCTGGTTCCTCAACTTGGAACCACTTCCTCAGAGAACAGGAAGAGGACCAGAAACTATATAAGTAAGGAGCCATGGTGGCCCAGTGGTTTGAATGCAGTATTGCAGGCTAACTCACTGCTCACTGCCAGAAGTTCAATCCTCACCAGCTCAAAGCTGACTAAACCTTCCACCTTTCTGAGGTCAGTATAATGAGGACCCCCATTGCTGGGGCAATATGCTGACTCTAAAAACCTCTTAGAGAGTGCTATAAAGCAGTATGAAGTGGTATATAAGTCTAAGTGCTACTGCTATTGCCATTGCTATTGCTAAGGAGTTGCTTATACCCACAACTGAGGTTGGAAGGCTTACTGAGTCTGTGCGTAAGGCAGAATAAATTTCAAATTATAGCTACCTTCTTAGTTGGACCTTTTATTTTATGTTAGCTTGAGTTTTGGATTTGGAGTCTCTTTTTGTTTTCAACCATTGTCCCTGGATAACAAGGACTGGTGAGAATAAACTCCAGAATGTTATCTCCATCTTTGGAGAACACGATATTTGCTTTCTGTCACTTGCTAGTCAGTTCCCCTCTGTCTAAAAGGATATCTGCCACAGTATTCATTATGGTGGATTCATAGGTTTTTTTTCTTCAAATAACTGTATTGTGTTACTAATGGATGCATAAAATTTATTGAACAAATCTTGGCTGCTTGACACTGACTGTTTTGTGTAGAAAGAGAATTTCCTAGATTTTTATTACTGCTAAAGATAGTTCAAAGTATATATATTTCTGCTGTTGAATGTTAGGCCTATAGATTACTAAATCTGCATGATATTTCAGATAGGAAAAGATGATTACCTGTAATTTAGGTTTCCTTGAGTTATTGTCTAAGTATGTACATATGTGGATAAGGTTGTTACACAGAAGTTACATTAGAATGTTCTGAAGAATTTTTGACAGGAACTATAGTGCTATGTTTCATCATCTTTTCTTAGTTTCCAAGATTGCCTAAGCAACCTAAGAGAAGCACTAAATATATCTGTGAAATATACTACCTATGAAAGGTGTGGCTGAGTAGTGTGAATGCATAGATAACCTACTTAATCCGGATAACCTACTTAATCCAGTTACATAGTTACTTAACTTGTTCTTCGTAGTCTATATGTGTTATATTTATGTGTGAGTAGCAAGGTTGTCTAAAAGGACATGAAAGCAGGTGCCATTTTTTAAGGTTTTAAGAAAAAGGGCACCATTGTGCCAAAATGTAGAGGGCCTTAAGATTTGACATCCACACATATTTTACAAATGTCGAGGGCTGAGCCTAAATAGGAGGACTTCAAAGATTATAAAAAGGCACATCAGCAAAGAAGGCAGCTGAAGTGTCAGTGGCTCTGGTAGAATGACACTTCATCTAAGATAATGAATCTTTGTTGGCTACAAACAAAGCCAACAACAATGGGACTGATTTGTTTTTCACTATGAGGAGATGAAACTGGCAGCCCCTTCCTCATGTACCTTTGGATACTAAAAGCCACTCGTGACTTCTGTACAATTGTAGTAAAAAAAAGGCTCTTTGGCAATACAATTTATGTAATTAAAGTTCTAAGGACCACAGATATTGGATAAATTGTAGGTATTACAACAGATTTTCATAATGCTGACACAATCTTTGAGAGAATTGTGGTAACTCGCCTTAATTCAACCTTGCGTTTATGGAGTAACGCCAACTAATAATTCAGTTTGCAGAAAGGCAAAAACTTTGCATGCTCATCACCCCAAGGTAATTGTCTTCAAGAAGGCGGGTTTCAATGTCATGAGCTCCAAATATAACATCTGCAATGGCCTTGGCTTCAAAGGTTTTGTGAGGAAATGCTGAAAATACCTAGGAAAGGCCCCATGCTGTGCTAGGAGATTGAACTGAAGGATATAAATTAATAGGTTGTTGAATATGTTATAATTAATTTATGCAAAAACACAGTGCAAAGCTAAATCTGAACATTAGATCCTAAGATTGCTATTAAACATCACTGCTAAGAATATAAGGCCAAACATTTAGAACAAGACACATAAAAATTGGTTGAAAAAAGCTAGCGATTTGGTCCAAATCCAGAAAATAAATATATTTAGAATAAGCAGTTGCATAGAAAGAGTGAGGGCAACCACTTAGTTTCATAGAAACAGTGAGTTCTGGTTTCAGAATATATATTTTTTCTTTCATAAGAGAAGTAATTTTCAGGAACCATATCACATAGCTGAGAAACAATAGCTGATGTGGGACATGCTCAGTCCATCCCAAGACAGCAAAGCCTACACAGTTGGAAATTGAAGACCTCAGTGACAGTTAAGGATTGCCTGGACTACTATGAGATTATCCAAATGTATGGGGAAACCAACAGGTTTTCTCTTGTTAAGATCACCAATGTACAAGAAGACATATAGTGAGAGAGTGATCCAAGGATGAAAGAATGTTTACCGAATATGCCCAAATTCTTTCTACTTCGAAAGAATACCACATTTTGAAAAAGAGTGTGGGCAACTAGAGGGGTTAACATTGATTTGTTTTACTATTTCCCTATATGGAATATTGTTGATAAAGTGTGGACTATAAGTGAAAGTAAATAAAATAAACATATAACATCTGTTTCCTAGAAGTTACTGCACATGCTAGGCTGTTATGCTTATTCATGCTTTCTTTGTTACAAGCTAATATTTAAATAAAAACTGGTGTCGTGTCATCTGTTTAAATATAGTCTCTGATATTGTAGCTCCAGGTGAACTAAGGTATTTAAATATACAAACTAACAATTATACAACAGGTTAAGCATGCATACTTTGCAGATGCAGAGTTTTATTTATTTTTAATTTCTAATGTTTTATGGCAGTCTACTCCCAGAGTAGTATACACAGGTTCAGAGTTGTATATGCAGAGGATTAAAAGCAACATGGCAATAGTAAACAATATACGGTAAATTATAATGGAAATTACAAACAAATGCAAATACCAACAACTAACTTCCCAAAAGTTTATTCTTTACTTATTTACAGAAACTGATTAGACAAGAGGCAGGTAAGTTTTTTCCATAAAAAGGGTGCCACCATTGAGAAGGTCCTGCTAGTGGTCCCTTTAGAGGGAACTATTTTTTAAACATGAACCTCAGCAGAATCTTTCTCCTATATTTTACCAGACAGGCAGATTCACTTTGAAGTAGGCAGTCTCAGAGATAACCCATGTCCTGAGCCGAGAAGGACTTTAAAGTGATAACCAGAATCATAAATTGCATCTAGAAGCTGATTGGCAGCTACTGCAGTCTCTAGAGCCAAGCAATTATGTGAATCAATTTAAAGGCAACAATTACTACTACTGCTTCAGGCTCAGCCAGTTTAAGGTTTCAGATGATCTGCAAGGACATCTTTATATAGAACCATTAAAATCAACCAACTGAGTGATGAGAAGGCCTTGAGTGACTACGACTCTGATTCACAAAGGGTGACAATTAGTATTCTAGTTATGTGACATGCTTCCACTTATTATTGACCAGCAGTCATAAATCCAAGAAAATGCCCAAATTGTGTACCAGCTCTGTTAGGAAGAAATCAGGAATAACAAAGCATCTTGAGGTCAGTACAATTTTCACAGCAATCACATACACCTATGCCAGAGCTCCCATCACTAACTCACCAGTCCCAGTAGAAGATGCTGTTACTATAACTGTTACCTAAAAGTAGTCCTGACCTATATGGCATTAGTGTCCTAGTCAAGTCTACCTTCTTGGGCTGACATCTGCAAGTCTGAATGTGCTTTCTCCTCCCTCACTTTATCTTCATGAAAACTAGGGAGGAACGTGTCTGAGACATTTGCTCAAGTTGTTTTTTGGCAAATATAAAATTGCAGTTTTAAATAATAAACCTTTACTGTCAAAGTACAACATGTGTACATTGAGATTAGCTGAGCCTCCCCCACCGTGCTTTCCCCCCCAACACACAGTGACAACAAACCCTCCATCCTACCACACCATGTGAATCAACTACACCTTAAAAACTTATTAAATGAACTGGTTTTGTCCAATTCAGTCCTTCTGGATAAATTTCCTATTAGTATAATATCTGCCAGTGGAACATTATCCATTAATGGGCTGGCTTCCTCTGCCCATTCATTAGGATATTCTGTAGAGGAGGGCATACAGGGATGCACACAGGAAAGAGAGAACTCACTACTAAGGTGTCATACATAATGCTGTATCTAGACCTATACGATGTGCAGAGATACCTTACAAAAGCAAATAAGTATAGGTCTTTCTTTAACAACAATATACAGGTAGTCCTCAACTTACAACAGTTCATTTAGTGACCATTCGAAGTTACAACAGCACTGAAAATAGTGACCTTTGACTGTTTTTCATACTGATGAGCATTGCAGCATCCTCATGGTCACTTGATCAAAATTCGGATGCTTGGAAACTGACTCATATGTATGACGACTGCAGTGTCTCCAGGTCATGTGATCCCCTTTTGCAAACTTCTGACAAGCAAAATCAATGGGGGAAAGCCAGATTCACTTAACAACGGTGTTACTAATTTAACAATTGTAGCGATTCACTTAACAGCTGTGGCAAGAAAGATCGTAACAAAGGGTCAAAACTTACTTAAGAAATGTCTCACATAGCAACAGACATTTTGGGCTCAAATGTGGTTATAGATCAAGGACTATCTGTACTACCTGTACTATTTGAGATTATGATTTCTATTTTTATATTCAGAATACCATTTTTCTGATGCTGATTCTTTTGGATGGGAAACAGGATGATGGATGTCACGCCTCTAGCTGCTGCCAGCAACATGTGTATTTCAGCTAGAAGTCAGGCAGCCTAAGCTGATAGTGTGAAAGATTGTTCTGTGATCATGGACATCTTATGACAATATCAACTATCACAAACTTAGCTGTATTTCATGCAATGTCATCACCAGCTCTATATATCAAAAAAGAAAAGCCTTTCTTCCTTTGTCAGCCAGGTATTATTTTTGGAAAAATGAAGCATAAAGCAGCAAGAGGGATTGTAGTATTTTGTGGCACATATCTCTAAAGGGGGGGGGGAAGGCATGTCACCTGCCTGTAGATCAGTGGCAGGAGGCCACCAAGCTGTGTCATCTCAATGCTGCCTTGCAATATTTCACTGTTAAGCCTCATGACATATCTACCTTTTACTTAAAAGACATGTATCCAGTTTAAAAAATAATATCGAACATTCTGGATCAGAAGTTCAGATTTAGTACCTTTATTCTCTCTTATAGAGTAAGTTGATAAATATGTGAAAAGTATGCATCTCTCTCTCTCTCTCTCTCTCTCTCTCTCTCTCTCTCTCTCTCTCTCTCTCTCTCTCTCTCTCTCTCTCTCTCTCTCTCTCTTGCAAATCTTAGGAGCTACCAGATGTTTCAGGAATTGTTATCTTTTCCCAATAACAGCTGCCAGGTATACAGTAGTGGCCAAAATTATGGAAACCTTTTGGGAAAAGTTTATTTTTGAGGTTTGATGGCTAATAACACCACTTTTTTGGGAGTAGTATCATAAAATTATATATCAATGGAAAGATAATTTAATCAAGAATGTAAGGCAACAAAGTTTGTTCAATTATCTGTACTGTATTCTATGAAAAGTTATAGCCAAATAACCAGAAAAAGGAAGCACAACTTGCTTAAACAGGTAGCTTTCCTTCATCTGATTGTAGCCAATGAGCATGAGTGTTTAGAGAGCCAATCAGGTGTCATCTTGTTTTGACAATGATCCAATCAGATCATAGTAGGATTCAGTTATTGATGTCATGTATTGAATCTGAGATGAAGACATTTGTCAGTGTATTATGTAATTGCTATCAAGTTGGTTGGGTTTTTTTTTTCTTTCATTTAGTGAGCTTGTAAAATGTAATAAAATTAAAGTAATGGTGCAAAGAGTTGACTGGTTGCCCAGAAAGTGATGTAAAATAGTATTATTAAGTGAACAAGGCTACAGTTATAAAGAAATTAGAAGAAAAATTGGTGGAAAATTAACCAAAGGTGGCATTTCTACTGTTTTCACAATTTTGGCCACTACTGTAAGTACATAGGAGGTGGATGCCAGATAGGAACTAATGGATGGTTTCTGGATACAGATAGTCCTTGACTTCATTGCCATTCATTGGCATCCTTCAGTCTCGAGAGACTATAGTATCGTGCTCTGAAAAGAGGTCCTAAAACAGCATCTGGTGTGGCTAAAAAAGGCCAACTCGAGACTGGCAGTCCCTTCCACACTGAGGGCAGATACAATCTGTCCCCTGTCCAGCCCCCAGATTTCACTGGTTCCGGGACTACCTCTTTGCCTCAGCCTGCCGCACAAGTGTCTCTTCGAATTGGAGAAGGCCATGCTGCGTCTTTAGCCTCCAGGCTGAACCATCAGAGGTAAAGGTTTCCCAGCTGTTAATGTCCATTCCCAAGGCCTTTAGATCCCTTGACTTACAACAGTTCATTTAGTGACTGTTTGAAGTTACAATGGCACTGAAAACAGTGACTTATGACAATTTTTCACACTTATACTGTTGCAGCATGGTCCCCATGGGCATGTTATTTACATTCAGATGCTTGACAACTGACTCACATTGATAATGGTTGCTGTGATGTGATCCCCTTTTATGACCCTTCCGACAAGCAAAGTTAATGGGGAAGCCAGATTCACTTAACAGCCATGTTACTAACTTAAGAACTGCAGTGGTTCACTTAACAAATGTGGTAAGAAAAGTCATAAAATGGGGAAAAACTCACTTAACAAATTTCTCACAGCAATATAAATTTGGGGTTCAATTGTGTTTGTAAGTTGAGGACAGCCTATACTTGCATTTTGCACCCTGAGACCAACACGGTCAGGCACAAAGAATCGTGACCATTCATGTAGGTTGCAGCATAAACAATTTATTTTATTTTATTTTTTTTAATTCCATTTATATCCCGCCCTTCTCCGAAGACTCAGGGCGGCTTACAAGCTTAGCAGTAGCCTTCATTCAATGTATATGCCTGCTTATTAGGGCTTTCACACACACACCCCAAGCGGCATTATTACAAAGTCAGCTTAATTGCCCCCAACAATCTGGGTCCTCATTTTACCTACCTCTGAAGGATGGAAGGCTGAGTCAACCTTGAGCCTGGTGGGATGCGAACCTGCACTAATTGCAGGCAGCTGGTGTTACTTAAGGAGGCATTAGCCCACTGCTCCACCAAGGCTCTGTAGCCTATTCACAAGAATCTGAATGGAATTGAAGGGTGGCTGGACTTAGATCTTTTTATGTAGGGCGGTTGCAACTCACATTATGATAATTTTGTGTGTTCACCTATATTATATTGTCTTTAAATATTCCTCAAAGGAATAGGTATTTCATATGCTTACAGTGATAAATTTGGGCAAGACAACATTGGTCTGAAATTTCTGTAGAACTGTGCTCATGCTGTGGCCCTTAGGAAATCAAGATCGTAAACTGGTATGCCAGAAGTCAACACTAACTTAAAAGTGCACACAGAGAATGGGTGGGGAGAGAGAGAAAGAGAGAGAGAGAGGAGATAATGAATTAATGTTAAGACGCAATGCCTTTTCACATCATCTTCCAATACGGTCATGTGAGGGCCATTTTGTGGGGGAGGATCCTACTTACCTTGAGAGCATGGACATATGAAGAGTTCAGGCTCTTTTCATGTGTTTCCTGTGTGAAAGGTAGAAATTGTTCCACTGTTTTTCAGCAACTGTAGACAGAGAAATCCTGAGATTTACAGAAAAGCCCTTTGGGGTTTAAACATTGCCTATATCTCCTTTACATGAACAATAGCAATAGCAATGAACCCAAAATCTTCAGATATAGCAATTGTTCTCACTCCTTTTCCAATTTCAACATTTAGATTCTCTTTTTGAGAATCTTGAATTGTCTTAAAATTTTATCTTCCCTAACATCTGTACACCTCTGTATTTTGTGCATATTAAGAGGCAAAATCATGCAGACAAATCCAATCGAGCACTTATACTCAATAATAAGTAGAATTGTTACCAGGACTGTCCTATTCATCATGAAAATATTATTTTTCTGAGATACTTGGCTATGTATTTGCCTTAATCAATTCTTAAACAGTTTATGACTGAACATGATTAGGCAATGGAGTTAATTAGTCTAACTTTTTCTTTAAGGCATATTTTTATGGATCCAGATGAAACAAATAGATTCACCATGAGAAATGGGCAATGTCTTCTCATACTGTATTTCCCAAAACACTTAGTTTCGTGCTGCAAATCATTAAACCACCAACAGATGCATTTTGTTTTCTATTTGCAAACACGTGCGGACAATTTTTCTTGAAGGGCAAAAAAAACATTAATTTTTGATCCAATAAGAATTTATCAAAAACCCATCATGGCATACATTTCTACGTCATCCTTTAAAGGATGTCAAGCATCTGTCATGTCATTTGCAATGACTCCCACACAATAATGAGCACAATATTTGGGATAGGAAGGAAGGTTTAAAGTTCAGATTGTGAACAAGGCAGTGATGGATTATTAATTGAAAGCAACAGAGTATGCCCTGCAGATGACAAGGTTAGTGCCCTGCAATTATTAAGTTTAGGGAAGAGGAGAAAGAAGCAAGGTCTTTTCTGAGTTTAAAACAAAGTTGAGAGGCAAAGTTCCTATTTTATTTTTGTTCCAGATTAAATGTAAAACAAATGTACTTCGGAGTCCTTCCCCCCCCCCCACATCCCCAGCACTTCTCCACCGCCAATTCCATTCATGCAGAAAAGGGTTGAAACTTCATCATTCAAGCATGACGTCTCAAAATTCAAACTTAATGAGAGCTTTGGCAGCTTCTGTCGAAGGCAGACAGTGATTAACAAAACACTTCAGAGTACAAGGCACAGCAGTGCTCAAAGAAAACAGTGATGATCTCCACTTAATTGTAGAAAAGCCCAAAGCATCTGCCAGCAGAGGAGAGCTGGAACCATAAGGAGCTATTGCTCAGATAGACTGTCATCTCCAGAGATCAACAACCATATGCTCAGCTCAAGCACAAACTCCAAAGAAGTTAATTTTCTGACAAAATACAGGGATAAATATGACATTCAAACAAGTGTGCTCAGTCATCCTGAACACACGTTCATCTGCATGGATCAGATTTATGCATCATTTAAGCACAAGCAAATATAATTTGTTTTGAACACAAACATTGCTGTATGAGCACAGGTATAATTAATCTTTGTCTGCTCCTTACGATCTTCTGTTCTCCTGGCTAGCCATGCTTTTAGTAAACTTTTGATGAATGGAATTGTTCACTTGTTGCATTACACATGGAGTGTAATATCGATGTGTTATAAGGGTTCAAATCGATATCAACTTAAATAACTTAAATATGATAGAAATCAATTTTTCATAGTGTAAATAATTATGGTTAAATTAAGACACTATACATTTATTTATCTATTTTGTATTTTTTATCGTAATTTAATTAATCAGCTCTGTAATCAGAACTGCTTTTGCATTTCATGTAAACATTATTTGGAGAGTATTTAATTAAGATGATAATTTCCCATGGTATGTAATACAGACAGATAATTTACTGCTTAAACACTACCTTAAAATACATTTCTTGACTCAAGGGATATAGGTTGTTCAGCAAAATAATATTAGGAATACATTTATTTTGGGATTTCCAGTGAGGATCATGGTGAACTAGATGTCCCTTGAAGGAGCAGGGATATAGAATTATGGTAGAGATCAGCAGCCGGATGATGAATTCTGGCCAGCAAAGTCTCTCCAGAAAAAGGAAAGATTATGAGATCACCCACTTGCACTCTGGACAGCTGCTCCTCATAAGCAGAATGCAGAAATTGAGTTTTTTACATTCAGCTAATGAGCTGAGTACACAGGAGCTGATGGGTTTCAATCAAGTTCAGAGCTGTAATGGAGCCAATATAGATATAAGACTTACATGACCTCATTTCTCAATCACTTCCAAATGTAACTAACATATATTAATTTACAACAAAAATGTAATGGTGTGTGAGAAAGATCTTGGGAGACTGAGCAAAGAGACATTGTCAAGGAAATGGTCAGATAAGAGATTTGCATGATGGAAAGCAGACCAGACAGGAAACACAACACAACCAAAATGAGCTAATTTTCCTTCATTGTAAAGCTTCATTAACAGAATCTTGTAAGTCTGAATATTTAGTTTTTCCCCATCTTCTTTACATCTTTTCCTCCTTCTGACATCTTCATCTTCTGACAAAGACAACATACTTTTTTGAACAAGCTGGCCTGGCCTGATGAGGGGATTGGGGGGGGGGTTTCCTATTTCTATTTTACTAGGTTTTATGGATGTATTTTAGTATGTGGGCATTTATTTAATCTATTTTTAACTTTTGTAGTTTGTATTTTTATTCTTGCCCTGTTCACCGCCCTGAGTTCTTCGGGAGAAGGGCGGTATAGAAATGTTATTAAATAAATAAAATAAATAAAGTCCAGTTGCCATTTGAAAAAGCACATTTGGCACAACTCTTTGCCAAGGCTTTTCCCACATACTATTATATCAACAGAGATTTTCTGAGCAGGAGAATAAGAAAATCTCACTTGGTGAATTTCTTTCTTATAAAAGAATAAAGAAGAAAAAGGTTTTAAAGAGTTAAAAACTTTCAGCAAAAACTTTAACAGTCGATGTAAGAAAGTTTAAAATGGAAAAAGAGAAAAGTTATTTTGAAAGATTATTTTAAAGAAAAAAGTAAAAGTACTTTTGAACAATTTGGAATTAAATTAGACTAACAAACCAGACCTTGATGGGAAAGATTTTTGTTTACTACTAAAGACTGCAAACAATCTGTGAATTTTACAAAACTAAAGATAAATATAATATTTTATTTATTTATTTTTATTTATTTTAGATTTATATACCGCCCTTTCCCGAAGGACTCAGGGCGGTTTACAGGATATTTAAAAGAAAATCAATACAAAAGTTAAAACAAGTTTAAAAAGATTAAATGAAACCCTGAGAAAAAATAAAAACCCAGTTAAAATTAAAAATTTTAAAAAAAATTCTCAGCCTGGGCCAGAGAGCTCGAAGAGCCAGGTCTTCAGTTTCCCGGCAGAATGAATGGAGGTCGGGGGCAGTTCTAAGCTCCGCGGGCAGCTGGTTCCAAAGGGCAGGTGCGCCCACTGAGAAGGCCCTACCCCTGGGTGTTATGAGCTAGACTGTGATGCTGACTATTTTTACAGAGACATTGACTGTGATGCTGACTGCAACTAGGGAGCGTCACTTGAGACAAAAAGTATTAAGGACAGAGGCAGACAAAAGAAAAAAATGGTGGTGGAAGTCTATCTTTGCTTTTTGTCTTTGTGACCCCTTCATTTTTGGATTAATATTTGGATTACAATGGCAACCCATTGAAAAATGGCAAGAATGGAGAAGAGGGGAGTGTTACTAGAAGAGAGAGGTAATAAATCAACTTTGCTTCAGAAGATTTTTGAACAACTCGCCAATACATTAGCTAAATCACTTGATACTAAATTGACAGCTTTTGAAAAATGGATGGATGAAAGACTGGTAAAGGTAAAAGAGGAAATAGAAGAAGTTAAGAAGGTGGAAAGCTCTGTAAAAGGTGTTTGGATGGGTAAAACAAATTAATAATGAAATGGAAATTTTGGAGAATAGGTCAGAAGTTGTTAGAGAGCTGGAAAGAAAGCTCAATAATCTGGCTTTATAGGAGAAGGCATTTTGTTTGAGATTTAGAGCAACCCCACTGGATTCTAGTGAATATGAATAAAGATTATTAAAGTTTTAGCCAATTTTTAGATGTCTGGACCAGATGGATTACTGGATTATTATGAACATATTGAGAAACTTTTATGACCTTTACAAAACATAATGAACTCTATCCTACCTTGAGGATAGATGCCAGAGAGTTAGAAAGAGGCCAAAAATAGCATTAATATCTAAATTGGGACAAGATTGATTTTAACAAGAAACTATGGCCTGGTATCATTATTGAATATTGACTGCATGCTGTTCACAATGATTTTAGTTGATATTCTGAAAATAATCATGCAAGAATGTATTCATAAGAATCAATATAGGTTTTTACTTAAAAACAGTTAAAGAACAATGTTAAAATGTGTTGGACTTTTTGGAATATTTTGAGCAGTACAATGAAAAGCAGTCTTAGTTGATCTCGGATACAGAGGAGGCCTTTGACAATGTGTACTCAGCTTACGTTCACAGCTTTGGAAGGCATTACTTTTTTTTTTATTGAAAAGTTTTAAAATACAATTTTCCTTTAAAAAAACCCCCTTCCCCCTCCCTCCTCCCCCCCACCTCCCCTCCTCCCCCCTCCCTCCTCCCCCCCTACCTCCCCCCTCCCCCCCCTACTTCCCAGAGCTGAATACAAGGTATATATATATATATAAAAGCAAACCTAAGCAACCATATACTAACAACTATAAATTCTAAAATCCATCACTCTCTAGCTTATATAGGATAAAACAAACCTTAACAATATTAAATATATGTATAAAAAAAACTAGAATAAGAAAAGGACACTCTCTAGCTTATATAGAATGGAACAAACCTTAATAGTATTAAATATATATTAAAGACAAAAAAATAGGAAAAAGAAGAAAAAAACCCCTTCTCAACCCTATACTTATCCTAAATAAACTCCATCCATTTTATCCATTCCATGATATAACATTCTTACAAATAATTTTCCAAATTAACCAAGGATCCCAAATCAAAAAACTTTAAAGTCAACTCTTCTGTAATCGGCCGTTCCTCTTCCAGTACCACAATCCAAAAAAGCTCACCCTTTCCACAGAACCACCAAATATAAAAATATATTGCGTCTACACCCAAATCTTTTCCCCCCTCCCCTACTTGACTACTTGACTATATCGTAAAAGTTCCATAGACTTCTGCAATTCCTGCTACTTTCTCTTCTTAGATCGTTTTGCAGCAGCACGCGTCACCCTCTGTTTTATAGATTCATCCAACGAGGTTGTATCTTGATCTCCTCCAACACCGTTGTCTTCTATCTGACCATCTTCGGCCTCTTGATGCACTCCTTCTCCAGATCCCTTTCCAGCTTCCAAAAGTGTTAATGGCGTTGCATTTAAAACATTATTGTAGAAATCACGCGCTTGCATCACAGTAACCAAACGGTACTTTTTACCTTCGTGCGTCACCATCAACCCCACTGGGATCTCCCATCTGAACCTTATATCTCGCTGCTTGAGCTCTTGCACAAGAAATGTAAAATCCTTCCTTCTCCTTAGAATCTTTGGAGGAATTTCTTTTAAGACCAAAACTTCTTGATTAGCAATCATAACTTTAGTATCATAAGCAGCTTGTATAACTTCATCTCTAGTTTCCCTTTTTGCAAAATATACCACCACATCTCTAGGCAACTTTCTCTGTCTGGCAATCCATGAATTCACACGAAACACTTTATCCATGCCTCCTTTTATTTCAGATGCTGGCTGTTTCAACACTATTTCAAAAGCCTCAGAAACCAGCTGCTTTAGATCTTCCTTAGTATTCTCCTTTAAGCCTCTAATTCTAATGGCAAACTGCATCTGGAAATATTGAGCAAGACACAGTTCCCTTTCCATTTTATTTTCATTCTCCAATAGTTTTGCTTCTAATATAGCATTCTTTTGAGACAAGTCTTCTAGCTTTTCCTCCAATTCTTCCACACACCGAGCCACTTTAAACACTGAAGTCAAGATGTCTACCCTCATCGCTTTGAGCTTCTGTTCCATCCTCTCCTCCATTCTCTCCTCCAATTTCTCCAATTTCTCCTCCATCTGTGCAAATCTAATATTAATTGATTCCAAAATTACCTGGGTATGTTTTTCAAGAGCATCTTGTAAGTCCTTTGATGTCAATACATCAGGAGGATGCAGCGCCTGCAATAATGATTGTTGCACGGGAGAAGTTCCAGCACTCCGAAGAGTTTTAGGGGGTGGTTTAGCCGCCATCTTTTACCAAATATGACGCACTTTCACTTCAGATTTGTAATCCAAAAAAGTCCATCAAGCTGGAGAGTAAAACATAGTAATCCTCTTTACCATTTCCTCTTGTATCGCTCTGCCTGCTCCTTTAAATCATAGTCATTCCTTCAGGCAGGGGTGGTCGCAGACGGCTGGCTCTGCTCCAAGAAGTCAGGAGCAGAGGCGACGGCCAGCTGGGAGCAACCCAGGCTACGGGGGAGTTCAATCCTTCAGCCGCCCAAGCCATAAGCTCAGGTGGCCCTGGAGAACTCTACCCCTACCTGGGAGCTCGCCCCCTCCTCTTCTCCCGAGGAGGGGGCTTCGGATTCGCCCGAACAGCTGATCGGCGCTGTTTCGGGCGAAAAAACACCAGCTGAGCCGCGGGCAGCCCGGGAAGGCTCCCTCCGTCGCCGCGGAGCCACCGGAAGTCCCGGAAGGCATTACTTTTGAAGAGAATTTATAAAATGAAAAATATTGTTTTATATTTCACAGAGAGTATAAAAATTGTTAATGAACATCTAACAAGACCCTGAGAGATACAAAAAAGAACAAAACAGAGATGTCCACTGTCTCCTCTCTTGTTCATTTTGGTTTTTGAAATATTGAATTGAAATATTAGAAAAGATGAGAGATTGTTAGAGTACAGATTAAAAAAGAAACTTACATATAATTTAAGGACTTTTGCAAAAGATTTGGTGTTGATTCTATAAGATCCTTTAAAAGAAATTGAAATTTTAATGGTCAAATGAAAAGATTTCAGGATTAATAAATAGAAGACCAAAGTGTCAAATGCAAATATAGAAGATCAAACAGAATTGATGGATAAATGGGTTTTAAGATTAAGAAGAATGTAAAATATCTGGGTATAACTATGACAAATATGAATTGTTTGTTACTTCAAAATAACTATGTGAAGACATGGAGTGAAATTTTAAAAGAAACAGTAAAATAAGAGAGAATACAACTGTCATTACTGGTGACAAATTCTGTGATTAAAAAAAAGAATGTCTTATCTTGAATGATGCTTTTCTTTCAGAAAATATACATTTTTGACAACTGATGCACCATTTTAACTGTGGCAGAAGGATATATTTAAATTTGTGTGGCATGGGCAAAAGCATGAGTTAAATATAAGGTCTTACAAGATGCAAAAGAAAGGAGAGTTCTGTTTACCTGATTTTAAATTGTATTTTTTACTTGCTACTTGATTTGGATTAAATTGTATCTCTCTGTGTGTACTGCCGAGAAACAAATGGATTTGGGAGTTAAAAGGACATAATCTGAGATTTAGATGGCATGTATATTTGTGGTATAATAAAATCAAGGTTATTGTGGATTTTAAAAAACATTATGTTAGAAGTGCCATATTGAGAATATAGAATAGATATAAGCTCAAGTTGTAATACTAGGAAAATCTTTGTTTTTCCGCACAAGAAATGTTTTATAGACAAATAAAAGACAAACATAATTAGCTAACTAATTGTGAGAAACTAAAATTTTGTGAAGGAGTATGTAAAATAAAATCAGGAGAATGTTTTGGTGACTGGTGGATTGTCAATTGTTCTCTTATTTACAATATTTCTATTCTTCTAATATTCACAATATTACAAAGACTTAAAATAAATAAAAGAATGTATGATTTTAAATTTTGTAAGACTGAGTTTGAAATAGAGTTGTGTGTAAATGATAAACAAATCATCTCTAAAATTAATATGCACTTTTGTTGATGTTTGAAACAGAAGAACAGATGAAAAATACATAATAAAATAGGTTAAAATTGGTTATAATATGGATGGAACAATAAGTGAACATGTGACTGAAATAATTGAAATTTTCACAATGTTATAATCTTAAAGAGAATTTTTTTAAAAATAATGTATCATTGTTATATGTCACTAGAGAAATTGTCTAGAGTGTACTCTATAAAGGCACTTTAAATTTATGTTGGAAATGTGAGCAACAGGAAGGGACATTTGTCATGTTTGGTGGAAATGTAAAAAAGCTATAAAATTATTGATTCAAATATATATGCTGATTTGGAGGATTTTAAAGATTACTATGCAATTGAGACCAGAGGTTTTTTTTTTCCTTTTGAAATTGATGGACAAACAATTGGAAAAAAGTTATGGAATTTGTTTTTCTATATGATTCCAGCAAGAGTATTGTGAACATAAAGATTGAAAGATTAGGCAATATCTACAGGAACAGCTGGTGAAAATGATGGATCTCGTGAGATGGCTAAATTGACTTCTTGAGAAAAGACAATATCTATGTTTATTGCTGACTGGAAACCACTTGTAGATTTGATGTATGAAAAGGAGCATGATTTATGGTTTTGATGATTAGATAGAATAAATTATAGAAAGAAAAAGGTTATGTAGGCAGATTGGATTGCATCAGACAAGGAATGTTGCCTGGCGGGAACCAGGAGATGTCCCTTCTCTTCTGTAGACCCAGCCTTTAGAACATTCTTCCTCCAGAGATTAGGACAGCCCTTTCATCAGACTTGAATTCCTATTTATGGGCCCAGACCTGGGGCCCTAAGTGTGTTAAGGGCCTTGTTATACTGGCTTTTCTGGAGTGATATGTATGTATTATTTGTACTGGTTTTTAATGGATGTTATGATTGTCCAATCTCCCAGACTCACATATCTCAAATGGGCAGTTATTCTAAATAAATAACCCTAGAACAAAATTATAATTGTATTTATAAATGCTGTAAAGAAGATTGAACGCTATTTTGCATTTTTTTCTTTTTCCCCTTTTTTGCAGTTTTAGTTTTCTTTTCGATTTCTTGCTTTTTCTTTTTCTTTTCTTACTTACATTATTTATTCATTCATTTCCATCCCAACTTTATTATTTTTATATGTAACTCAAAGTGGCAAACATACCTACTCCATCCTCCTCCAATTTTCCCCACAATAACAATCCTGTAAGGTGGTTTAGGCTGAGAAAAAGTCCAAAGTCATCCAGCTGGCTTTCATGACTAAGGCAGGACTTCACAGAAGTTGCTTACATTGATAGTAATCATTAGGGCAAAAATACCATAGCTGATTATTCCTAAGTTGCTATCTACCTGGGTGTATCAATTAACTGAAGCTTAACTCCAGTTGAAATTTTCTTTACTTAGTTTCCCATCAATTACATTGCTTCATCTTCAACATATACTTAAGATCACTTTTATATATCTAAATGCCCAGCGCTATGTATATAGAATTCAAACACAAGCAGACACTCCAGAATGCATTGCAGTGTTTTAAAAAAGCAGGACATTTAGTTCCATTTAAAACTAGTAACATATTAAGTAACATATTAAGGAAAGTATCTGGTACTCCATTATCCATTAAAGATTTTTTTTCATCAGCAGCATTTGGAAGAGATTAGTCTCCTTCCCCTAAAAGTTTAATGTGGCCTCCCACAATTTATCCCAGAGTGCCACTAACTTTCTAAAGAAGACATGAACAGGTACAGAAGAAAGGGGAAATTGCCTACTTTGACTGATGGAAGATGTATCTTCTATAGCCATTGACAAAGTTGCACCAGTAAAAAAGGAATATTGGATGCCATCTTAATAATGCATTCCTATTCATCTCTGTTAAGAACTAAACTTCAATGAGCCCAGGAAGGTTTTTTCTTGGGTAAGTGAGTATAAGGATGAACTCTACATCTCATGCTCTTGGTAGAAAAAAAAATGTTTTTATCTCTGTAACGAAGATAGAACAAGATGGATTCCAGAAAGTCCTTCAAAAGCTGCAATACCTCAGTTGTGCACAAATGGACCTTGATCATATTTGGGGCTATACCATTTTTATTAAACATTTTTTAAAGAGTAAATAAATGCAAATTTTGAAAGAAAGAAAAAAAGTAAGACAAGCAAAGAAAATAGGTACGGCAAGTAAGTAAAATATTTTTTTTCCCATAAACACATGTCAATTTTGCCTCCCCTGCTAATCTGTAATCTTCACCATCCATTCCTCTGTTGTGGGTATTTCAGAGTCTTTCTATTTTTGTGCATAAAATAATTTTGCAACAGTAATCACAAAAAGAGTTTTGCGGTTCTTTTCTCATGGGTTAGAAAAGAGTTGATCCCAGCAAGAAAAAATCTGGTTTCAATTTAATCTTAATCTTTAAAATTCTTTCTACATTCTGTGTATTTGAACCCAAAATCTGACAGCTTTAGATACTTTCCCATCTTTTTTAAAAAAAAAATCTCCATATTTTTGCAGTTATCCTTTTTCTGTTGATTGCACCTGCCTTTTCCAAGTTTTGCTGCCTTTTTAGTATTTGCCCTTTTTGTTTGTAATCCTTTGATGTGCCCTTATGGATTTAGTCCAGTCCGACACTCTATAGTTCTTGTAGTTCTCATTACACAGTCTACCAACTATTAAGTCTAGCTCTTTGTTTTATAAAATCTACCAACTTACTTTTCTTTTGATGTCATAGAATCAACATTCCCAGGAAGGTATGGCCTGTTCATCTAATTGTTTCCAAGTAATATTAAAAGCACTTTTGTCAAAGTGTTAATTCTTTAAATTCAAGCTGTCTCCTTTGTCAGTTTATAACTTTCTTAAGTCAAAAATTATTAAGGTTTTGCTGCTTGTTATTCTTAAAATAATTATTTTCCTTTTTTTCTTTCTTTGATCTGGGGTGAAGGCTGACTCACCAAGTTCTTTTTTTTAAATTCCTGATGGTCTGAAGAGTTCTTTTTAAGTATAAATTAATGGTTTTCCAAAATGTTTAAGAAAATTAAGTTTTGAGTGAACCAAGTGTCCTTTAAAGGCTGTACTGCAGGTATGCGTATGCTAGTAGTTACATGATTTCTGGCAACTCAACACATGAATCAACCAAGGTAACATTCAATTCCTGCAGTGTCCTCATTAGGAATAACCATCTGGAATGCAGGCAGTCTCACTGTCTCTTATCTGGAGGTCTATGCTCATGGACAAGTGGACAAGTCTGAGGAAGGGCTAATTGGTTTCTATTTTCCTGGCAAGATGTGCCCTACACTTTTCAGTTATTTTTGCTATGGATAATGTCAGTTATTGTCTAACCCATTAAGAAGCCCCTGACTTTAAGGAGGCTGCTTATTTATTTATTTATTTATTTAACAACCATTAATTATTTATGCACAAAAGGCATAATTATATTGATTGTTTATAGGTTTTTAAATGCAAAAGTTATAGGTGAACTTATAGGTGAACACACATGAAAGAGAGATCAACTAGAGGGAGGCTGGTTGTTTATCCCTAGGCCAGATTATGTCTAGATTATAAACATAAAGAAATAATCTTTTGTTTAGTTTCAGTCTATACAATTTGCACATTTCAGTTTGCACATTTTTTCTCTCCATTCCTATAGAATGGGGAAAAGTAGTGAACCAAATGGGAAGAAATGAGCCTTTCTTTAGAGCAGGCATGTCAAACTCATGATATCATGTGACGTCGCGTGACATATTGGAACTTTTTCCCATTGCCGAGAATGGGATGGGCGCGGTTTCTCTGTGGCGCTCTGGCCTGCGGGCCGGCAGTTTGACACCCCTACTTTAGAGGATAATTTGCCTTACCTTCCTATGTGCATCAGATGGATAAGACAGATCTGTCTGAATTTACTTTCTTCCACTGAATAATGTTCCAGTTTTGCCTTCCCACAGCGGCACTGGATCCCCCTTTTTCTATGGCCACAATTGTAGGAAAAAGAATAATCATGAACTCCTGCAAGAGTCTGTGTGTGGGGCACATAATAATGGCAACAACTGACTCCTATCTGCAGCAAAGAAAGGGAACTTTTCCTCCACTCACAAGTTGAGAAATTTTAACTTTTTAAATTCTCTGCAAATAAGTCCGAAAAATGCTTCTTTAAAATAGAATAAATAAATAATGGATTTTATTAACTTTAGGTTATTTTTTAATTTTGTTTTCTGTTCACATGTGAAAATAAATAATAATTTTTCAATTCTGTTTAAAAAACAAACAAACATGTGGATAATAAAAAATATTTCAGGGACATCATGTTAGCCTTTTCTCAGTTTCTGATCCAATATTTTCTTGAGTAGACTGTAGGAATAATCTATACATAATATAGCTTAATTTCAGAAACTACTTTAACAAAATATCTGATTAAGAAGTTAGTTAAATATTAATTGACTTGATAATTGTACTCAGAACCTCAAATTATATGTCCCTTTTTCATTCAGACCTAAAACAGCGTTTCCTAATAACTCTGATTCACTTTCAATGCCATTCTGGAGCTGAAATCCAGAGAAAAGTTTTTTAAGCTCCTCTAACAATATTCCATAGGGACTTAGAATGGTTATCCAGTGTACTGCATATTCTGTTTACAATGTGTAATCAGAAATCCTGGAATTCTTGAATGAGTTCTCAGTCCCTGAATATATTAAGTATGGTTGTGTCTCATTAGAAGATATTACTTTCATTGGGTAAATTTCCATTGCCATTTCTTTGCCACTACCAGAAGATTAATGAACATTTTAAGTTACAATGAAAGTTTTTGTCTTCATTCTTGGCAATTAACATGACAAAAATATTATTCCATTAATTGCAACAATACAAAGATCTAACATTATAAAGCTATGAATAATACGGTATCATGTACTTATGGAAATACTAGCTATTGTTAAACACTTTGTCACCCTTAATAGAGATTATGGGGTGCTGAGCTCCCTTATATGTGATGTCCCTTCAATACTATAATCCTTCAGGCAGAACCTTTCTTGTTTTGTCTTTTTTTTCTTCAGTTGTAAAATCTTGTAGATATTAATAATGCAAATAAAAAAGACAGAATAAAAAGATGCTGATAATTGACTGTTCTATATTCAAATACTGATATTGGGTTATATTCTATGTTTCAGAGATGCTCGCTTCAAAAAAAAATTCATGAGAGAGTCATGCTGGGATAGTGAACCTATCGAATTAGTTCAATTTCTTTATCCTCCGTATATTTTATTCCATTATAAGTTTGTTTCATTTTTGATATTTTTTTAAATAATCCCCATAAAATACAAGAGATACTCTTTAGAGATACTCTTCCTATAATTTTATTTTTGTATATTTTTCCCCGATGTAAATTTTATCTGATTTTTTAAATGTTCTAACATATCCACTTTATCAAGGAATGCTGCCTCTTTTTTTAAAACCTATTCTCTATTTTGTATGTCTTTGTGTATGTGTATTATGAACTTCACTGAAAAAATGTGTACTTTGCATGTAATATTATTGTACTGTGCATGAAGGTTCAAGAAGTACATTTTAGATAATTATCATTAAATATAAATTATGCTTTTCTTCTTCTTAATTGGATATTGCCCTAAAACTTGTAAAATTTTAAAAACTCTCAGATATAAAGGGAAAAGAAAGAAATAGTGATTAGCTTAAGTCAGGTTAATAATATTCTACTGGCCTTGTTTGGTAGAGATGTTCTAACTGATCCAGTAACTCTTGTTTTGTGAGGAAGCAAAAGCACCCAAAATCCAAGGTGATAATAACATGGGATGGGAATGGGAATGAGATTAAGAAAATATATAGTGTCTGAAATAATGAGAGATGCATATATTAAAAAATGTCTGGTCAGTTTTCTCATCCTAGTTCCAACACCAGATCTGAAGCATTTTGCCACAGATAAATTATTTATTCTTAAGTATGATACTGAGTACCCAATTATTCATGATGAGTTTTCTTCTGAGAGTAGAAATTCAACATAGGGTTGAGAAATAAGAAAGAAAAATAAACTCAAATGAAAATAAGGTAGCTAAAAAAGAATTTGAATTCTAGTTCCTCAGTTAAAAACTCAATTTTCATTACATTAGAAACTTAATACTCATTACATGTCCTCATGTAATGATAGCCTTCTGCTGATAATCTTCTAAGACTCAATCAACAATCTAAAACAAGTATTTAGATTAGATTTAGTATATGTGTGTGTATGTGTGCATACATACACACAAACACACACACACACAGGGCAAAAAAGAGAGATGGTTCTTTTACAAGTGTGCAACCATTTTTAATATATAAATAATATTTAATCATGCAGCCATACAGCTTTGTTTAAAGAGGTACTGTCCAAGGTACCATACAATGAATTTTCTGAAATTGTAGCTAGGCCCTTAAAAAAATCAAAGATTTGAAAACAGTCCAATAAAATTTGAATTCTTGACTATTACTTGAAAACTTTTAGTAACGAATACTGGCTGCCAATGTCTGCTTTTAAGAGATTATATTTTCAACCTGCAATGTTTAACACAGGACATACCAACAATTAACTACCTTGTAAATTCTGTATTGCATTCTTTCACCAAATATGAAATATATACTGTATGCATGCATGCATGTATATTTGTATGTATGCATGCATGTATGTATGTATGTATTTTCAAATTCTATACTCACCCAACTCAACCAAGTGACTCTGGATAACTTACAATTCTAAAATTATAGATCAATTAAATCAATTAAAAATGATAAAAGAATAAAACATCCAGAAAATAAATGTAATTGACATCTGATTGCTTGCCAAGGTTGTAGTAGTAAATATTTTGACATTTAGTTATTTAAACTTAAATTATTTTTGTTCATCATTGGTAGCCAAGGCAGCATCTGGGAAGATTATGAAAGACATTGATATAGAAAACTATAATGTAGGGTTGCCTATTGGATTTACAGGAGAGTGGGTTATTTATAAGCAGGAATTGTGTCACATTGTAAAATGTGTTCATTCCCTCCTTTGGAATTTTAGAAAGAAGTCTCTTTGTCTGTGTGTGTTAAGAAAAAAGAATCCTATAACCTTTATCAAGGCAGATTGTTACCTAACGCAGTATGATTAAGTATTAAAGAAAAGATGCCATCTTGCACTATTGCTTTAAAAATTATAGCCCAAAAAATTCATATAGCTTGCCCTTTCTAGATTGTTTGCCTTCTGTCACCATAATCTAAGAAGGACTCTAGTTATTTGATAAATAGAAAGAGTCAAAAACCTGTTGTTTGTGTAACACAATTCTTTGCTATAGAAACATAGATAAATTTGAGTCTTATATTTTGAAGCGAACACATATAACAGACATGCATTAGTAATAGATTTATGGGGATAGTTTCACCAGCATTTTTAGACATTTTAGATAAAAATCCTGTCCATTGGTTTAGCATTTTGGATTGTAATTTTATTAGATACCAACGTGGATATCATTAAAGTCAGTACCTACTTGGTCCTACCCTATTTTTCTTTAGCTGTTCAGAAAAAAAAGTACTTTTGCATTTAAAATGTAATATCAGCTGCCACTATTTTTCTCCTTAGAAAAAGAAGCAAAGACTTTTCCACTAATCCTGAACAACATGTTAAAGAATACAATATATAACACTGATAGGATCATGATATAGAAATATGTAATATTGGGTGATGCATATGTACATTTATTTATTCACTGCTACAAAAATTTTATGTTGATTGTAATCACCTAAAGTCACCTCTAGGTAAGATGGGCAGCATATAAGTTTAATAAATGAAGTGGCATTAGGAGAGAGAGCAAATTTTGATACATCGGAAGTGTGGCGATTTTTATTTCCTCCTGCATGGTTTGACATCACATTTCTCCCCTTACAATTCTAATTTCTACTTCAGGGAAACTTTCATTAGTGGCCCTTCTAGAAAAAGTTTTAGAAATTGGCAGGGATGGCAAAGTTTCTAATATCAGCATGGGAGAAGAAAGCAGAGAAGTAGCCCACTGCAACCATATATAAAATGCTGCCCTTAAAGGCTCTGGAGAAACACATACAGACGGTAAATCACACATTGCCCATTTCTATTTACTTGTCCTAAAGGAATAATGTTTTTCAAATACCCAGAATATTTTTGCATTTCCCAAATATCTCTCAGTATTCTCATCAATGTGCCAGAAACTCTACTTTGCACTCAGGCCTTCAACATTAGGACATTATTTATCTCTTTTAACTTTAACCTCAACAAAGCAAGAACTCCTTTATTTTTGTTTTCTTGTAACAAAGAAGAGTTTTCTGAATTGCATAGAGCTTAATATGAGAGCCAAAGCTTCTTGTTGAATTTTTCAGCTGGAACTTGCTCATTACTGAATATCATTACTACTTACCTTATATATTTGACTGCGAAGAACACTGTGGAAGAACACCAGCAGAGGGAAAAGTATTTAGTACAGTACCTCCAGAATGTATAAACTGCTCTGTTGAGAGAACAGCTAGGGCTCTGTTGTGCCATAACACAGCAAAGCCAATAAAGTACAAAATGAGAAATCCCTGCCAAATATGTAGAAAATGCAGACAATGTGTGCCATTGCTTTTGATGACTGCTTATTATTTGCCACATCGTTTACAAACATGAAGCCAAAAAACCCTGCAATGCTTCCAAAGTAATAATAAATCTTTTTACCACCAAACTATGTACATATTTAAATAGGGTCTATGTTGTATGTGCACAATAATCATGATCTGAATGAATCATTTTTTATATATTTTAAGAGATGATGTGTATACAAATAATCCTGTTTATTCTTTTCTGAGTTTTAAAACAATCTGGTAGAGTCTTTACATTTTAAATCAGTCATAATGGGCTGTGTAAATATGCCTGAGCTGTAGGCAATTAGAGGTTGTTGGTAACTAAGAACCTTTTCCTAGATATTTCTTTCAGCAAACATACATGACATTGCCAAGCAAAATCTATAGAGGTATTCTATTCCATTGATATTAGCAATTGCAAGGGATGCAGTGGCTCAGTGGGTTAGGATGCTGAGCTTGTCGATCAGATGGTCAGCAGCTTGGCGGGTCGAATCCCGAGTGCTGCATAACAGAGTGAGCACCTGTTACTTGTCCCAGCTTCTGCCAACCTAGCAGTTTGAAAGCACATAAAAATGCAAGTAGAAAAATAGGGAAGGTGGGAAGGTAACAGCGTTCTGTGCGCCTTTGGCATCTAGTCATGCTGGCCATTTAACCATGGAGATGTCCTCGGACAAGCGCTGGCTCTTTGGCTTTGAAACGGAGATGAGCACCAGCCCCTAGAGTCAGAAACGACTAGCATGCATGTGCGGGGGAAACTTTACTTTTACCTTTTTAACCACCATAGCCAGGGGGATTATATGTTCACTTTCAAGTCTTTCATCCATTTCCATAGTATGGTAAACAAAAATGCATTTATTCCATGCAAAGATGCAAAATGTTAGGGAAACAAAATGAAGAAGGGAGAGATGAAAACATAAACAAAAATGCTGAATCAAATCTTAGTAGAAATATCAAGGTAATTTTAATCTGACAGAGTAACACTTGAGACCTGTCCAGCCAGGCTACTTATGCCATTTAAAAATCTACCCATTTCCATTGAATGGTTTGTGATATACCACAAGCAACAAGAAATAATATATCATGAACATCGCACAATATATAATACAAATCAATTTTAGTCCAGTTCCCTAGGAGAATGTCACACTATTAGAAAATCAGTACCACTGTCAAGAAAAGGGTGCACATTTATGGAATAAAAGGATTTCCTAAAAATTTTTGTCATGAGGTAATTAGCAATGGGTTTTTGTCATTATTGTTTTTGTTCCTTTGAGTCAGTATTGATTCCTGGTGACTGCCTGGATATGTCCCTGCATTTTCTTGGCAAAGATTGAGAAGTGTTTTCTCTTGCCAAGATTACTAGGGCTGAGACAGAATGAGTGGTCTAAGGTTACCCAGCTATCTTTGTGCCTAAGGTGGGACTAGAACTCACAATCTTCTGCTTTCTAGTTTGATGCTTTAACTACTACACCAAACTAATGCTCAAGTAGCAACATCTCATTTGCCACCCAAAATCATATGACATAACTCCAAATATTTCAATTTTCATACATATCAGGAGCCAGAAATCTGTGCTAAGAAGTCATTGTTCACTACCTATTTATTTTATTAGTATTTAACAACATGATCATAACTATGAAAACAACTTGGATGGGAACCCGCCAGAGTACACAGAAGAAAGCAGCAAAATAAAGGGCAAACTTATTTCCACATTTCTACCAAATATTGAGGTGATATGTTCCTGATGTTTTGGGGAGTCAATCTCAGTTTAAAGAAAACCTTCATTAGCATTGAATGTGAGATGCTATTTTCACTGTTTCTCATCTCTTGAACAGAAGTATAGGCTATACTTATTCTATTTCTTATCTTCTAGTAATCTGGTTTATTGCCTTCATTAAACTAGTATTTACCTGACCCTATACAGAGGTAAATCTATGTAATGCTTAAATGATTCATTCCAAATTCTTTCATTCACTAAGCAAGAAAGCAATAAAACTGTGGTCAAAATGAAATACTAACAAATAGTTTGCAAGAATGTTGCAAAATTATTTTTATTTAATTAATTGGTTCCACAAATATTAGATTTTACATTCTAGCTAAATGAGATCTTCAGCTCAGTACATTCCACAACTGAAATTAACCATCAGTAAAAAGATACAAATTATATACCTCATTGCATAACATGGAGCAAAGCACATTTACGTTTTTCCTATTAAGAACCCAGTAACATTTGCAATTGTTATTTTTGTGAAACTAAAAAAAAATCGTAATTATATAAATTGTGCAAACTGCTTCTCTATAGAGTGATATTGCATCCTTTAATACGTAATGTACTAGGAATGAGGAAACTGATGTGGCAGCCTCCAATTGTTCTTTTTAAAATAACATAGCAGTTGCATTTTGGATCAATTTTTGTTTCTAAATTTCTTCAAAGGCAGAACATAAGTTATAGGAGTGGAAGTGAGAATTGGAGATTAGGGGAAGTTTTCTCTATTGAACCCAAGGGACACAGTCTTGTTTGTTTGCTTGTTTGTTAAGCAGTCCCATCTCACTGTGAGGTTACTGTAGACGGCTTACAACAATAAAAGGAAGCAATGAAAACAGTGTGAACAGAAGTAAGACCACAGGACAATAAAATAAACAATGGAAAAGAACACAACAATAATTAATAAATCTAGACAGCACACTAAAAAGCAGAGACATCACCCTGTCAACAAAAGTGCGTATAGTCAAGGCTATGGTCTTCCCAGTTGCAATGTATGGCAGTGAAAGTTGGACCATAAAAAAGGCTGAGCGCCAAAGAATTGAGGCCTTTGAACTATGGTGCTGGAGAAGACTCCTGCGAGTCCCTTGGACTGCAAGGCGATCAAACCGGTCAGTCCTAGAGGAGATCAACCCTGACTGCTCTTTAGAAGGCCAGATCCTGAAGCTAAAACTCAAATACTTTGGCCACCTAATGAGAAGGAAGGACTCACTGGAGAAGAGCCTAATGCTGGGAAAGATTGAGGGCAATAGAAGAAGGGGACGACAGAGAAGGAGGTGGCTGGATGGAGTTACTGAAGCAGTAGGCGTGAGCTTAAATGGACTCCAGAAGATGGTAGAGGACAGGAAGGCCTGGAGGAACATTGTCCATAGGATCGCGATGGGTCAGACACGACTTCGCAACTAACAACAACAACCAAAAAAGAAAGGTGGACAGGTAGACAGGTAGACAGCAGATAACAAGGGTGGGTGGGTAGAATCTGCCATCAATCCAGCAATTACCTCTAGCATTACCAGTGGTAAATGAAACTGAAAGAAATGATGCATGGGGCCGGAGACAAAATATGTATCTAAAATATATCTATACATTATCTCTCTTTCTGCCCCTTTCTATTCCTTTGTCCCTCTTTTGTTGTTTCAGAGATTCTCTTTTCCCTTCCCTGGTCTTTCTCACACATCAGAATGCTATGGAAGAGATAAATTCTTCTACTTTTGAAACTAGACTGAAAGACACAGGTGTATCATTTCTGCTGTGCAACATGACTGACTGATAACAGTAAAGTTTTTCAAATAACAGAATGCAGGTAGCCCTCAACTTTCAACCATAATTGAGCCCGGCATTATGGTTATAAGTCATTTCAGTTGTTAAGCGAATGTGGCATTCGTTAAGCAAACACCAAGGTTGTTAAGTGAATCTATATCCCCCAATGGCTGTTTTTTTCTGGAAACTGGAAGTAATCAGCAAAAAAATAATAATTTGAATGGTAGTTAAATGATCATTCATTAGTACCTGTAGTTCTATGTAGTTCCTCCTCCCAACAGTCTTTATGGTGGCCATATTCTTTACCAATCATATCTTGTCTCAAGTAAGGTGCTACCAAATACCTAGCCATGCATTTAATACCAAAAATACATAAGAAATACCAAGGTTAACCTTAAAGGTTTGTTAAACTGCAAATCAGTTACAGAGTTAGTACACATTTCCTATGAGGTCATTGCTATGAAGACTGATTTCCAATCCCATCTGAATCCACTCTTCTCTAGTCTTGCCAAGAAAGCTTTGGGATCCCCTGAGATTCAAGGTGCTGGTAATGACCTTTAAAGCCCTACATGGCATGGGTCCAGAGTACCTTAGGGAGCACCTGCGGCTGGCATCAACTTCCCTCCGCCCAGTGCGCTCCCACAGAGAGGGCCTCCTCAGGGTGCCACCGGTCAGAGAATGCCGACTGGTGACCCCCAGGGGGAGGGCCTTCTCTGTGGGTGCTCCGGATCTGTGGAACCGTTTACCGGTTGAGCTCCAGATGGCTCCCGACCTTCGCTCCTTCCGACGTGATCTAAAGACCTATTTGTTTGAACAAGCCGGCCTGGTCTGATGAGTTTGGGTTTTATCATTGCTTTTAATGTAATTTATTGTTGTATCGTATTGGGCATTATGGTTTAATCTCTTCTTAATTTTTGTATCTTTGTATTTTAGTATTTATTGCCCTGTTCACCGCCCTGAGTCCTTCGGGAGAAGGGCGGTATACAAATTAAATTAAATAAATAAAATAAATAAATATATTCACAGTTTTTTTCAGATTCCCCAAGATATGCACCTTGAAACCACATTCTTTTCGTTCCTGTGATTTTGAAAGTCTGGTATCAGATATTCAAGGGTCTTAAAGTTTCCAGTAGAATGAGAGAGGGACATCCAGAACTGGAACTACCACTCTAAAGAAAAGGTTTGCTTTGAAGTACACATGGTCCTATAATTTCTTCCCAGGGACAAGAACAGTGTTCTGTAATTTGAAAATCTCAGACAAAAGCTAAACAAGCAATGTATAAATCCCATTACAATAAATGAGAATTAAAATATGCAGAAATGAATGCAGGACTGCAACTCAATAACAAATCAATAAGTAACCACAACAAAGAGTGTTACAATAGCTTTTAAATTACACCGCTAAAGTTGAATTAACCTATTTTGCCATACGGATTGTATCATTTGCTATTTGCTCTTTTTCTGTAACACCACAGGCATATAGTTAAACAGTCTACATCGAGATAAAAAGTTGATAATCTCGTGATTAAAAAGGAAACATACTGACTGCTCTCCTGCATTAACTGATGTTTATACAACCAATGTACACACTTCATACCATTTATCATAGTTTGTATATAAAATATGCATTGATTTTTTTCCCTTTATGTAGTTTAAATTGTCTTTCCAAATGAACTCCAGATGTAATTTCACATACATATTGAGCATCTCTTAGCATTATTCTATTTACACCACATGTACTGTAAACTGTGTTTACAGCCGTCCATATGAAAAACTTTCTCTCTGCATCCTGGCAAACAAACAAAAATGTATATAGAATGATCCTTTGAAACATTGCAATGAGGGTTAGTTTATACAATTGAGCAAATGCAAAGTAATAACCACATGATAATCACTTTCAAATCTACATACTTGTTAAACTTAAAATGTAAAATATTTATGATTGTACATACTGTCAATGCAATAAATAAATCAAGTAATCAGCATGCAGTGTAATTGTGACCAAAACAATTAAAATATTCAATATTATAAAAAATAATGCACTTATCAATTGTAATACATTATGTTTTCTGTCTCATTTCAGAAGGTATTATGGTAATAATTTTGGAACCTAGCCAAATGCTCAGTTGAGGATTTTTAACATTTTCTGAATAGACAAGTTTAATAGCTTTCAACTATACAGAGCTCTGCTCTTATCAGTGAGCAGCAGGGAAATGATTAATACACTTTAGTAAACTTAGATTTTTTTTCTTTTTGTGGGGGATGTGGAGACAGAAATTTCACTGTGAGTTGAAATATTTAATTATATAGCAGGATATAAAAGAAGAACATCACAACCATAGATTACATGGTCTATGACAGCAGATGGTTGGTGTCTGGCAATTTAAACAGAAATAAATACAGTACAAAATAGTCAGAGTATATTTTTAGTTATTTAAATGTGTGGAAAAGTTAATGAATTTCTTCCAAAATTTGAACAAGGATGAATGGGCACTACTAGAGTGATATTTCAATATGCAACCTGCACATATAAATCCTATTATTCTTATTTTTGCTTTATGAAAATTTTTCACTTGAAGATCACACATTGCTATTCCTTTGCTTTAAATACAGCCAAACCCCTACATTTTTGATACTTTCAATTTCATACTGTGGAGTGTTTCTGAAGATATTATAAATGTCACACATTGTTCCTATGTTCCACCCCACCCCATTATTACTACAAAGAATTACTATTATCAGTCACAAAATGGTTTTTTCTCCTTGTAACTGAAGCTCTCTCAAGGTACAATTCTCTATAGACAGACACTTCTGACTGACAGGCTCTTATGCTATTCATTTAGAGGCAGTCAAATTAGCATATTCACCTGGTTGGTAAGAAATAACAATGGCTAATCACAGCTGATAAGAAAAAGTCAGTAAACCTGACTGTGGTGAAATTTATTTGGGATTGTGCAGAGATGGTAAAAGTGTCTCATTTACAAGAACAGACCACTCTCATTGAACAGATACAAGAAACCTCTTTAGATACATAAACACATATCTTCCACTTCCCCCAAATTAGCATGAAATTATTATTTATTGTAAGAGGAAGGAAATAAAACTATTATCACTTGATTGAGTTCTGCTACTACCTACTTCCAGGGATGCAAGTAAAAAGGATTCTCTGTGGTCCTAATCAATCTTATATAAAGTACAATACCTGATATAATTGTAATGTGATCATTGTCTTAGACCTTTATTGCAACTCTTGACCTCACCACTTGAAATCTTCAAAATTACCTCCACTTTCATAGAGATTATCTTCCATTGACTTTCCTCCAATATTAGCAAAATTCTCTGACTTAACAAAAAGAACCCTAGGAAGTGTTGTTAAGTATCCTGATAGAGCATTGTATTGAGGCACTATGGCAAATCCACAAAGGTGCCGGATAATGTTCAGTGCCTTTCTTAGGCCAAAGCTCTATAAAGGGAATATCAAGGAATATTCTAGCTGGATGCACAAGTGATAGAAACAGAAAATGCTGCTCTTAAATGCATTCTCAATAGTTCACTGAAGCTGGAGCTATAAAAATAGAAAAAAATGGTTTTCAATGTTTACTGTCCACATACATTTTTTATATAGCTGTGAAATTCTGAACTTTATAGGATGGTTATTATCATACTTAATAAAAAGAACAGTGACCTTTACAAGCAGACTGAATGAACATCTATGCATTATAGAAATGCTTATGAACTCAAGATTATTATAAACAAGCTAAAGCAATAAAATCAAGCTATAACTCTGAATATAAATAACTTGACTCATCTACAGATTAAGTCATCACCATACATATTTCTATAATATTTAGATTGACTAGAAAGAAATAATTTTATATCTGCAATAAAATAATTATGAATACACACATTTCCATATAATGTAGGTACTTTATTTTATGATGTCAGTCCCACTAGGTGTACCAGACCAGTAAATCCATTTCCCAGTAAGACTAACACTAACTTTATTGAGAATTATAATAATATAATCTTGCAAGGCTGATTGTGCTGTATCTCCTCTCCATCTTTCTTATATTTCTGTGAATTGGGGAGGTGTCTTCCTAAGCCATTCCAGATGTTATTATATTTTTCAGGACTTAAAAAAACATTTCAGATAATGGCTTCAGCATATTTCCATAAAAGTCAACTTCTGTGCTCTCTACAGTGAACAGGCTACTTTTCTTATTTCCATAGGATTTTACTACCCTTGCATTGCCAAGTACTTCCCTTTCATTTATTTGTAAGTACATGCATGTGTGTGCTCTCCTTTAAATCAGTGTTAATTCAAAAGCCTTGATTCACAGCATTTTCTTGGCAATACTTTTAGCAGTATTTTGCCCTTGCCTTCTTCCTAAGACTGGCATAGTGTGATTTGCCCAGCTGGACTACAACTCACAGTCTCCCTGTTTCTAGTCTGGTACCTTGGACAATACTTACACCAAATTGGCTCTTCATTTGTTTAATTAATGATATCAATTTGAGACTTTTTACCTCAAAATTAAACCTAAACCTTTTAGCAATTGTAATTAGACAACCATTCACTAAACTGATTATAACAAAACATTAGTCGTTATAAAAATGCAAAATTAATTTGATGATGATGATGATGATGATGATAAAGTTGGAAGGGACCTTGGAAGTCATCTAGTCCAACCCCCTGCTCAGGCAGAAAACCCTATACCATTTCAGACAAATGGCTGTCCAGTCTCTTCTTAAAAACTTCCAATGTTGGACCATTCACCACTTCTGGAGGCAGGTTGTTCCACTGGTTAATTGTTCTAACTGTCAAGAAGTTTCTCCTTAGTTCTAGGTTGCTTCTCTCCTTGAGTAGTTTCCATCTGTTGCTTCTTGTCCTGCCTTCAGGCGCTTTGGAGAATAGCTTCACTCCCTCTACTTTGTGGCAGCCCCTGAGATATTTGAACACTCCTATCATGTCACCCCTGCAAATTATATACATGCATTATTAAGAAAATGTCAGATCTTCATAAGCATATGTTATATCAGAAGAGGAAATTATACCGTATTTTAAAAAATTAAAAGAGATAGTTTCAATCCACTTTTGTTACCTTTTTGTTTTTGTTTAAACAAAAAAAATTGTTAAAATTTGAAAGAGTAACAAGTATCATGCATATCCTACTACAGTAACTTAGAATAAGTATGAAAGACCCTATTGAAGATAAAATAATCTGAAAATTCCTTTCACATTACTCCTGGTTAGATATAACACATATCATTATCTTTCTCATAGTACCTGTTTTATCTATACCTTCATTGTACTTTTATACTTTCCAGGTTGTGAAGATGATCACAGTATCCTGGAGGACTTTTATAACAAAATGAGTCTTCTGAATATGAAAAAAGCAACTAAAATCTGGAAGACTCCTCTCTGAAAATAACAAACTATCAGACTGCATCTAAAACTTCGAACAAGGCAATTTAAAATCCTACATCAGCAGTCCATAACTATTTTTGGAAAACATATCTACAGTGTAATTCACGTGTAATCAAGCTTAAAAGAGTCTCACCCAGTATTAGTGACAACCTCACCAACTGAAATAGGCAACAGAAGGATCTATATTCATAATCTTGCACAATCCTTGGTTTGAAGAGGCTATTTCACAGACAGCCATATGGAAATATTTCCTTGACACTATGCCATGGCTGGCTCAAGACATTCTACTATTTGATATTAATAGGAAACATATTCCTCTCCCTGTCAAGGTATCTTAAAATAACCATTATTTTTTGCATGTGAAAACAAATGAACACATTTTCTCAGTCTTTGCAGTGAAATATAGCCATATAAGATATATCCCTAAACACTTGCTATCTTTTCAAGATACCCACTACTCGAGACTCCTTCAAGACACCTTGCTTCCTCTACTTAATGGTACTTTGGCTGTTTATCAAAGGTACTTTTTTCAGGAGGCAACTGGACTTCCTTGTTTTTCCTTGAAGACATTTTGCTTCTCATCCATGATGCTCATCCAAGAAGCCAACCATATACATTGGCTGTTCCATCATTATATGTCTTTACAAACACAAGAACAGTAAACAACCTGGGAAACTATATTTATACCATCCAGATAATTATAGAAAGCTGACATCCAGCAAGTATTACTAAACTATAGCTTCCAGTATCCTTAATATATGTTATTTTTGAAGAATTATGTGAATTATAGTTTGACGACATTTACAGTATATTCCATAGATGCCCTAAAGCCTGCCCTAAACCCATAGAGAGTGAAAAAATTGTTAGCCAACCCACTTTCCATCTTTTTCTGCCCATCACTTGTTTTAGCCACACTCTCCAGCCCTGTAATAGGTCACCCACAGATTACTTGGCAGAATATAGTTATCACCAGCAAAAGAATACGAAACTCACTGTTGCTTGGGAAAAAAAAGAATTTGTCAAGTGTACTTGAGCTTGGCATATTCTAATGCTTCTGAAATAGCATTTATAAGTTCAAAGTTAGCTTTGATCTTAATTAAAGGTTGCTCATGGAAACACGGTTTTATGAAATCAAACATAGGCTGTCTGATACAATATGCTTGTATGCGGTGGGGGAAAAAATCTCTAGAAAAGGATTTGCTTTCTAATAGTCACTGCATATTTTTCAGCCTGCTGGTTTTCATTTTCATGCTCTAGCTATTGTTCCTTTCTCTGAAAATCCTTCTGGAATTCTTCCTTTAAAAATATTACGGTGCAGGGTTGAAGGATTTTTTTTTCCCCTACCACTTGTATACTGCCAGGGGACTCTTTTTGAAGACCTCACTTTTACTATCAAGAGCAAAGGAGGCAGACCTGGTCGCCTTGTGGGATTTAATTAGAGTTCACCAAGTTAGACTCTCCAGAGTCCCAAAGCCCTCATTTAAATATAAGTTCACTCACATTTCAACTGTTCCTTAGGTCCTTATTAAAATTTCAAGTTATTAAAGAGAGCATTCTGAGATTTGCACTACATATAAAATAAACCAGAGATGTGCAGAGAGTGAAATACCCTTTTATGTGGATATTAAAACCCTGCCAATACCAGGTGAGATAACTAGATCACAAATTACAGCTCTGCTGAATATAGTTATAATCCAGCAGTCACCAAACAGCAAAAGTGTTGTAACTAACCTGATCAGTCAAACAAGAAAGTTTTTAAGGCATTGATTCTTTGGGACATTCAGAATAATAAGCATTATTACACGTACTGCTTGTAATATTTCTTTCGTAAAGATGTCAGCCTGGTTATTTACTAATGACATTTCTGATCCATTTAAAATAAAATTTCTTGTCCATCAAAAACCTTGCAGCACAGTGAGATGATAAAGGAACTGTATATTTCTGGCTGACAACACAAAAACCTGACAAACAAATAGAATGCACAATGTGGGGTTATTGAGAAATATTTAACTCACCACATACAGCTTATAAAAATGTTGTGTTTATTGTATCCCTTCACTCCCTTGTTCCATATAATCCCATTTTGTGTGTATGTCTGATGTGCATTCCACCTAATTATTAACAGAAGGCATCAGGACTAAAAAAATATAATTCTACATGTGCTTATTGAGTTACTGAGCCTCTGGGTACTCCTTTCTGTGGAGATACATAAAGGATTTGGATAATTACCTATGAGTAAAATTGCACAGTAGGACTTAGTTCTGGATAGATATGCGTAGGATTGCATGGCTAGACATTAACCATCATTATAGAGAAATGTGGTAGATGTACAGTTTAGTTCCAGATTTGAAAACATTATGGTCTTTAAGTGAAATTCCAGATCAACATATTGAAATCATGCTATGCAAAATGTTTTTGGTGGTAAGCTGGGGGGGAGGGACTTATTGATACCTCCATTGTTAGTCAGGTCAAAATGCCAGTAAAGTACTACAGGTAGATCTTGACTTATGACAACAATTGAGCCCAAAATTTCTGTCGCTAAGTTACGCAGTTGTTAAGTGAGTTTTGACCCATTTTACAACCTTTCTAGCCACAATTGTTAAGTGAATCATTGCAGTTGTTAAAGTAGTAACATGCTTGTAAGGTGAATCTGGCTTCCCCACTGACTTTGACAAAAGATTTCAAAAGGTTTGCAGGACACTGCAAACATAATAAATACATGCCAATTTGCAAACTCATGAACTTTGATCATGTGACCATGGGGATGCTGCAATGGTTATAAGTCTGAAAAATGGCCGTAATAACTTTGAATGGTCACTAAATGAAAAGTTGTAGGTAGAGGACTACTTGTGTACTATATTAGCATAATTCATAATGTAGCTTTTTTGAACACTTAAAAAAGTTTGATTAATTTAGTTTGATTAATTACTTTGAAACATTACTTCTGTTTCATCTGTAAATCTGCTTTTATAGAATTATTCATCTGATGCTTCATTGAATCCACATGTTACTTTGAAATTTAGCATCCCATATAAAAAACAGCTGGAACTTCAATCACACCATCACAGCTGCCAATTTTGACTTTTTTGGCCACAATCTGAGGACATCCCTGGAAAATGCATACAGAACCTATTGTATCAGTTGCCTACCTCTCTTCCAGATGAACCAAATGCATTTAGATTCTTAGTCTTCCAAGCAAGACAGCATGAGCAAAGGAAAAAAATAAAGCAAACTTAAGAATTTGAGGCAAACTGGTATATTTAGAAATATGGTCCATGGAATTATTATAGAGAGAAAAGGAGGGAGGGAGATGAGAGAAAGAGTATGCATTTCAGTTGAAAATTACTAGGGTAAGGAGGGCTAGGAGATCTTTTCCAAAATTGCAGAGGAATTTTCTCAGCATCTATTGGATAAATTCGCTCAGATTCATTCTTAGTTGGATGCTGGCTTTATTGTACATCTAGAGGAGACGTGTAGAGAGGAGTTTCACCTTGCTTTCTGGGAATTTTGGATCTGAACAAGTGTCCTTCAGATTGGTTAAAGCAGCCCAGGGGTATTATGTGAGTAGGTTCTAGTGATGGTTAATGCTTCCTTGAATGAGGGGATTGTTCTTTTGCTTCTTAAAAAGATACAGGTTCCCTATTTCCTCAAAAAGCCATCACAGAATGTTGCATACTGGACAATTTTTATCCAGTATCTAATCTTTCCTTTGGGGGGAAGGTGATTGAGAAGAGTGGATATGCATCAGCTTTAGAGGATATCAGATGAAGCAAATTCTATGAATTACTTTCAGTCATGATTCACACCTGAATATAGGACAGAAATAGCATTGGTTGGGCCTTAAATGATCTCTTGCAAGGGCGGGATATGTGTTGTTCATCCATCCTTGCCCTACTTGAATTCTTTGCAGCTTTGGATACTAACATCCATTGTATCTTTCTGGATTGGCTCAGAGGATTGGAGGTCAATGACACAGTGTTGAGCTGGTTCATCTTTTTGTATACAGTATGGCCAATTCCAGTTGGTGGCAATTGGGGAGGAGAGATCCCACCCTCAGCCCTTACTATGTGGGATGCCACTGGATTCAGTACTCTTCATTCTATTTAACATCTACGTGAGGCTACTGAGTGAGCTCATCCATTGCCATGTTATGAGGTATTACTAGTATGCTGATGGCACCAAATTATCTCTGCCCCTGTTAATTAAGTGATGCTGTGAATGTCTTATCCCAGTGTCTGGAGGCTGTGAGGGTCTGGAGGGGGAACAACAGGCATCAGCTGAACCTTGGCAAGACTGAGTGGCTTTGGGTTTGGGGTGTCTTCTGGTTTTAGGAGAATGCTATTGTTGGTGCCGATTGGGGTAGAATTCTCCCAAGCAGATTTTGTGCACAATCTAGAGATCTGCAGCCATGCTCATTTGTAGAGTTGACCCCTGTACTCACAACTTCTGCTCAAAAAGCAAGTGGCAGTTGTGACTAGGAGGATCTTTGCACTGCTTCTTGTTGTGTGCCAGTTGCATCCATTCCCAGTTCAGGGGGGGAGGATCTTTGCTCACCATCACTCATACCCTAATCCCCTCCATTCACACTTCTGTAATACATTCTACATGAGCCTGCTGTTGCAGAGTATATGGAAATTTCAGCTAATATAAAATGCAGTAGTGCAGGCAGTTACATCTGCCCCTAGAGCAGTACACATTATATGTCTGCTTTGCAAGCTACATTGGTTGCCAGTCTGCTTCTGGGTCCAATTCAAGCTGCTGGTATTAACTTTTAAAGCCTTTTATGGCACAGAACCAGGTTATCTGAGCTGTCTTTCTCTGATTACATCTGTCTGCCCCATCAGATCTGGCAGAGAAGGCATGCTGCAGGACCTGTCTGCCAGGGAATAACAGCTAGAATCCCCGGAAAGTGGGCTTTCTCTGCTTTAGTGCCCACCTTGTGGAACCTTCTCTCTCCTAAAGTGAAATTAGTTCCATCCATCTCAAAAACAGATCATGCCAGACACATCTTATTGCATTCTTTGACCTGGTGACAAAATTAGCCGACCAGAGGAATGCTGTGGATATCATTTACTTGGACTTCAGTAAGGCATTTGATAAAGTAGACCACAACCTACTCCTTGATAAGACAGAAAAATGTGGGTTAGACAGCATCATCACCAGATGGATTCGTAGCTGGCTGACCGGCCGTACTCAGCGTGTGGTCCTCAATGGAACTGCATCTACATGGAGGGAAATGTATAGTGGGGTGCCCAGTGCTCTTCAACATCTTTATCAATGATTTGGATGAGGGGATAGATGGGGAACTCATCAAATTTGCAGACAACACTAAGCTGGCAGGAATAGCCAACACTCCAGAAGATAGGCTTAAGATATGAGGATCTTGACAGACTTCAACATTGGGCATTATCTAACAAAATGACATTCAATGGTGAAAAAAGTAAAGTTCTACATTTAGGCAAGAAAAACGAAATGCACAGGTATAGTATAGGTGGAACCTTGCTCAATAGTAGCAACTGTAAGAGGGATCTTGGATACTAGTGGACAATTACTTAAATATGAGCCAGCAGTATGCTCCAGCTGCCAAAAAAGCCAATACAGTGCTAGGCTGCATTAACAGAGGGATAGACTCAAGATCAAGTGAAGTATTAATACCAGTTTACAATGCCTTGGTAAGGCCACACTTGGAATACTGCATCCAGTTTTGGTTGCCATAATGTGAAAAAGATGTTGAGATTCTAGAAAGAATACAGAGAAGAGCAACAAAGATGATTAGGGGACTGGAGGCTAAAACATATAAGGAACGGTTGCTGGAATTGGGTATGTCTGCTTTAATGAAGAGAAGAACAAGGGGTGACATGATAGCAGTGTTCTAATATCTCAGGGGTTGCCAGAAAGAAGAGGGAGTGAAGCTATTCTCAAAAGCACCCGAAGGCAGGACAAGAAGCAATGGATGGAAACTAACCAAAGAGAGAAGCAACTTAGAACTAAGGAGAAATTTCCTGACAGTGAGAACAATTAATCAGTGGAACAACCTGTCTCCAGAAGCTGTGAATGCTCCAACACTGGAACTTTTTAAGAAGAAACTGGACAGCCATTTGTCTGAAATGGTATAGTGTTTCCTGCCTGAGCAGGGGATTGGACTAGATGACCTCCAAGGTACCTTCCATCATCATCATCATCATCATTATTATTATTATTATTATTATTATTATTATTATTATTATTATTATTATTATTATATTATTATTATTATTATATTATATTATTATTATTATTATTATTATTATTATTATTATTATTATTATTATTATTATTATTATTATTATTATTATTATTATCTTTCTGCAAGTCTCTCAAGATCTGCTATGTCATCAAGCCTGAGGGTCCCAGAGGACTAGACAGGTTCTGTGATGCTCCCTTCTTGTAGTTAGTATCATCCTTTCCTATTTTGTCATCCTTTCCTTTCTATAGTAATTTTTAAATTATGCTTGTTTTTATGTATTTATTCATTTTTAATTAAGTGCTATGCACCTCTCAGAGCCACTTTCCTAGGGGAAGGATGGCTATATAAATATATAAATAAACAAATAGCCATGAATGAAGTATTAATATTTTTTGTAGTAAAAAGACTGTTGGAGATCATTCTGCCATTACTATATTTTCTTAGTTACAAAGAATTATTTTTTTCTCTGTATCTATGCATCTATCTACCTGCCAATTTTCTCACAAGGAAAAAGATTAAACCATTAGAAAACCACTAAAAGAGTTAATATCAAAAAAGCATTTTACATTCAGATGAACTAGATCAGCCTTTCCAATGTTCATCTAAAAATTATCTGCCATCCCACTCAGTTTTAATAAAGCAAGGTGCCAGGTAAGGGACTGCTTTGTTTGGATCTATAAAAACCAGTTACTAAGACTGAATATTATCAGCAGCGACATGTAATAAAGCCCTGATCTATTAATAATGCTGCCAAGAAAGTGTATATATACACAAATAAAAGGGTAAGAATAGATCCCTGAGGGAAAACATATTTTATAGTAATGGTTCCTGATGAGCTGCATAGTCAGTATAGTACGAGAGTCTGCTGACAAAGATAATTACATTTCTAACCAATTTGATGCTATCCTAAAAATTCTACCCTTTTATTCCACATGATCTAAGAATATATCATTGTCTCTTCTGCCAGAGATGCCTTGCAGATCTAACCTTAACAATAGCAATAACACTTTTTACTGGCAGCCATTCAAATATGGCTGAAGAGACACATGGGCAGCCTCAGATCCAAGAATATTTCATAGCAATTTGAACACAATCCAAATAGTCATTGTCAATTAAATTGTGCTAGAGCTGTGCTACTTCCCATATCCCTCCTCTCCCTCTGTCCAGACCCCACTCATCACCCCGCCATCTCTTACTATACTTTTCATCAAAGAGAGGTAAAGAATGAATGAATGCTTTTCAAAAAGGATATGAAAGCCTATTATTTCTCTTATAATGCCAGTCTGGGAATAGGCTGTGAAGAATCTTTCCAGAAAGTGGAGTTTTTAACCTTCTACTGTGTTACCATACCAGCTTGGAATATGAATCTTTAGATATGTCTGCCAACTCTTCAATACTCAGTGAAGAAACATAGCTCAAATGTTCTAGGATAAAAAATTTCCAAGTCCCAGATTCCCCATAAACTGAAATCCCAGAAATTTCAGCTGGTACAAATTTTTCTTACTAGGTAGTCTAAGAGCTATTTACAGGTGGGTTTCTGATTGCAGCTCAAAGTGTTGGTTATCATCTATAATCTATAGATTCTTTTATGGCTTAGTCTCAGGGATTTATGGAGCTACCTATCACAGACAAACTTCGTCCCCACTTTGAGTAAACAGAGAATGCCTGTTGAACATCCCTACCTACCTAGAGGGGAAACAGGAGGGTGCCTAAAAACCTGATGGCCGGTCCCTCACATGGAGCAGCCAGCCCACCCCAAGGCTAAAAGCTTGTAAAAAGTAGATGTTTCAGAAGACCTGCAGGATTTATAGATTTCAGTATGAATGTTGTTTTTATTTGTGGTAGTATAAAAGTGAGATTTAAAAAAAAAACTATTGTATTTACTACATTGCTGCATTGGCTTTGGCACTATTGCTGTTGAACATGGTCTTTGAGACAGCTTATAAAGTCCATAAATAACTAACTCGGGAAACAATAAATGGTACCAGAACTATCCTAGGAAATTGTGTTTTACTGAAAAAGCAGGACAAAATGAAACTATAATGATTAGTGACTTGTCATGGCATCAGGCTGCGGGTAGAGAAGCAAGTAAGAAAATGGGAGTGTTATAAATCCTACCTTTATGTTTTCTGTGAAGAGGAAAGTACACAATGAGCTACAGATATCCAGCGCAGGGAACTAGAGCAGGATTCATAGCTTTGTGAATTAGGATATACTTGGAAGGTCCAGGCAGCTTCTGGGGTTTCAGCATAGTTACAAATAGACATAATAAACACTAAACAATGGGACAGCTCTGAAAAGATTACCTCCAAGAGTGTCCAAAATAAATGTTTTGCTAGCATACCTTCTCCTCTTGTTTCTTCCTCAGACACATTGTCTTCTTGACACATCTTGACTAAAATATTTTAAACGGTTCCATATTCTAAATCTGAGTGTAATCTGCTGAGTTAAAAATGTACCTAGATCTATTTACCTGGAAATAACTGTCTCTGAATGAAGTGGCTTTCATAGTCCAGTAGATTTCTAAAACTGATAATTATTTGAAAGTAATTTAATTGCTTAATGCTTCTTTAAAGTGTTTTTAGACATGTTGAATCCAAATCTGTCTGTACCAAAATTATATACTTAAGATTATTAAATTATAAAGTGCAGATTTGATTAAAACTAAACCTATTAATAGCAAAAGCTTTCTTCTACAACTACACTCTTTAACTATTACTGATTGAGTTTACATGGTACATTAATACTAGGCTTATCCCACAGTTTTGGTAAGCAATAGGCAAGCAAATCCCCCTCTAATAGTCTCAAAACATGAGTAATCTCCTTATGATTCTGATTAGGGGTTCAGATTAAGTAAAACTCTTCAAGCCCTATCCTTTTCTACATAAGTATCATTGCATATAGAATAGGGCTAATTTCTCCCAGATACCATTAAATCAAACACCTTTGTTTTGTCCCTTGTATTGTCCATATATTGGAGAACAACTGAAATGAGAAATTTTTCTGTTAAGAACTCACTAGAAATGAATTTGTTCAAGTATTCCTTCCCCCAAAGCTTTTCCACAAAAGTAATATTTTATCCCAACAACATCTCTGTGGGGTAGGTTGAAGGTCTACTTAGCTCCATAGTAAAGTGAAGATTTGAAGCCTACATTCAATGGCTCTAGTCTCACACCTTAACCAGTATGTCATATCTGAAAAGGTTTAAAGAATAAATTGGCTTGGATAAACCTTTTAATATAGTCTAACCAGAAATATTCACTGAAGGTTGCTAGCTGAAATGGCAGCCATTTGTGGTAACTGCAAGGCTCAACATCATAATTTTCATTTCAGACCACAACTGAATCTCTTTTTCTATTTTCCTTCCAATCATAGATGGCTAGTTAGTACAGGAGAGAAAAGGAATTTTCAGGTGTAGTACCACAACCTCAGAATGCCTTTCATGGATTAATTATTTTCTTTTCTATCCCTTATTTGGGGGTGTTCATCCATTTCTTATTTTAGAACTGGAGCGGGTGGTCTCATCAGTGTTGCAGTGGAGATGCAAACCACATATCCATGGAGTATGCATGCAGGATTTATCATCTGAATGGGAACTGGCATTCCACCACTTCTTAGAATAAGAGTCCAGCTATATCTTTCTTGGAGCCTTTTGCTATAACCTATTATGCAAATTGCTCAAATTATGTTCACAATACCATTTTCATTGGGAATGAAACGTTCTTTCGTCACAGCACAGACATGTAATCTCAGCCGACACCCCTAAACAATAAAAGAATTCACTAATAGCATATGCTTTCACTTTCCAGAGAATTGCAAAAGGTATTCTTGCTGAAAATGCTGAGCCCTCTCTGTACTTGTACTAATCCAGCAAATTCAAATATAAAGAGGGATGATGATGATCCCATTAAACTCCTGACTATATAACGAGAGTCTCCCCATTTTAACAGAGTCTTCAGTGCTCTGAAAGTTAAAGCTTCTCTGGTAAGACAAAAACAGCACAAGAATTGGAGGTATCATTACAGCAGCCCCACCATCTTCTATCATTATATCTTCACCGCTTATATCCACTCAAGTCTCCCACGAAGGCCATGGTCATTATCTCATTCCTCAGGGTGTCCAAATTGTCAATTATCTTGCATTTCCTCTAAATTAGCCCTGCACTGAGAAGTGCTGCAAAGGCAGAAAGATAAGGGGCAAAGCCAAAGAGCAAAACCAATGGCAATGCAGCAGAAGCCAAATGAAGTAAGAAGAATAAATTGCTAATTTATTTAGCAGTTTGAATCTTGCATATGGAGACATTTTTGACATCTACACTCTGGAGAATGACTCTGGAGAAATAGAATTGTATAAGGAGAATTTTAGTATTTGTGCCTCACGTTTAAGGTTCATTTTTTCATTATTGTGCTTCTTTCTTAATGAAGCAGTGCCCTTTTGCATATGTTACATCCTTTTAGGTAAGAGTACATATGGTGGACTGATGCTACATATGCACACAGATCCACAAATCTTATATCATCATTCCAGTGAATCCTTCTAAATAGAAGCCTTGAATGTGAGAGAGAAATACTGAAATCCTCCCTCACATAGGTTGTGTTGTACCTGATTGACCACCTGAACTGCTTTCTAATTGAGTTAGGAAACCAAATTATTTTCTTTAATTTAGATGAAATTGGCTAATTTATTCTCCATTCCAATCCATACCATTTGGTGCAACCCTGGATGAATTTTTGGTCATATGACTGGGTCCAGTTAAAACTATTCAAAGAGTTTTCAGGCTTTTTTTTCCCCTGGATTGAAGTCCCCCTGGATCTCATGAAGTTACTTTGAAGTTATCCTTGTGAGCTTTGAAAGTTCTGGTTCTTTAACTTTTTCAGAAATCTTCTTTACAATGTTTCTGTCTGCAATGCAGCCTTCCCCTTCAATTTATCTGGAAAGATTGTTTATATAATGGTATGTAAGAATGACCTTGGGAGACAGAAGGAAGAGCCGTAAACTAGACATCCATGATGCAAAAGGTACCTCAGCCCATGAAAGGAAACAAGTCATAGGATGCATCACAGAAGGGACCCTCCCTAGCTTTTTGGAATACAAAATAAAGGAGGGGAAAAATGCTTTCAGATTTCCAAGATTCTGTCACTGTAACCTTACGGGCTGACAATCATTCACAGAATCCCAGTGTTTGAACATTTTATGTTTTTAAACAGGGAAAAGCCTTTATAATAAAATTGGAACTGGGTTACATCTAGGGGTACTGCAGGGCAATGCTTGTGAGAAATTTCTCTCACTTTGCAAATATGATATTTTTGTTCAGGTGTCCTTTTTGTACTGTGATACCCCAAACTGGACATAATAATCCAAAGTGTGTCAGACCAAGGCAAAGTAGAGTACAATAATGACTTTCTGCAGTCTGGACTCTGTGCTTCTATTAATGCTGACTCCTATTTACAATAAGGTAAAGGTAAAGGTTAAGGTTCCCCCGCACATGCGTGCTAGTCATTTCCGACTCTAGGTTAATGGCTAGTCGTTTCCGACTCTAGGTTAATAGCTTATGGTTAATAAGGACACCTAGAATCCATTCACATGTACTATTGCTAATCCAGGGCTTCCCAACTTTAAACTCAGCAACTAAAAGATGTGCAGATTTCAACTCTTAGAAATCCTCCAGCCAGCATATTGACAAAACACTCAACTAGTCTATAAAAGGTAAAGGTAAAGGTTCCCCCGCACATGCGTGCTTGTCGTTTCTGACTCTAGGGGCCAGTGCTCATCTCCGTTTCAAAGCCGAAGAGCCAGCGCTTGTCTGGTGACGTCTCCATGGTCATGTGGCCGGCATGACTAGATGCCAAAGGCTCACGGAACGCTGTTACCTTCCCACCGTAGTGGTCCCTATTTTTCTACTTGCATTTTTACGTGCTTTCGAACTGCTAGGTTGGCAGAAGCTGGGGTGAGTAACAGGCGCTCACTCTACTATGCAGCACTCGGGATTCGACCTGCCAAACTACCGACCTTCTGATCGACAAGCTCAGCGTCCTAACCCACTGAGCCACCGCGTTCCTGAACTAGTCTATATTTTACCTTTATTAAGGAGAATATCATGGCACACTGCTAAAGGTTGTCTAAGTATACTATATGAGTCATTCCCCTGATCTACTAAATTAATAACTCAATCAAAGAAAAAGATAAGGTTAGTCTAGCCCAATTTGTTAGCAATAGATCCATGTTGCATCCTTAATCCTATCTAAATGCTCACCATATGCTGCTTAATAATACTTTGATTATTGCCCTGCATACTCCATCTTCCCCATGTTTAAGAAGGGAGTGTCAGTTAATCCAACCTTCTCAGATGTAACCAGTTCTCCAGGAGTTCTCAAACACTATTGGGAGCCGGCTCTGTTCACCTCCACTATCACCTCCAGTAAGCTTGCAACATAATCCATCTGGCCCTGGAGACTTGAATTCATTGTCTCATTTTTGTCCTTGCAGATGGATAGCCATGTCAGAAAGTAAACACTTCATTTTATTCCTACATTGTTTTCTTCACCCATTTATATCCTTAGATTTACTTATATAATATTTTGCTGCTGACCTTCCAAATCTTCCTGTGATCTCTGTGCCTTCCTGTATGGTAGGAGTTTTATGAGGGTGAACAAAAATTAGTAGCCTCATTTCCATTTGTAGTAAATTTTCTTTTTGCCCTTTAGAAGGGACTTTTACCTTAGTGTCTGTACTGAAATTGTGACACTGATTCACCCACAATGGTGAAATTCAGACAGTAAGCTTTCAGGGTTATGACTTCACTGATCAACCACAGCCTAAGGATCAAATACCAAGTTCTTTTAAGGAAAAGAGGCAGGAGGCCAGAGCATCAAAATATTATATTCCTACAGTAAGATTAATGTTATGCAAAAAAATAGAGGCCACAGTCTTACTAATAGAAATCTAAGGAAAAAAATAAATTATGGAAGCACCGGTGGCATGAGTAAAAGCAACAAAGGTTAGAGCATTTCATACTTGTGATAAAAGTAGTTGAGGCATTTGTCAGACTATAAAACTGAATGTGCTTTAATATTTTAGTTTATTTGTATCCCTGGTATTGTATGCGTATGAAAGACAAAAATACAGAGAGAGACAGGGAAAGAGTGATTATGTGGAAGGCCTTGGTGTACAGAGGTTGTAGGGACAGAGCAAAAAGAAAATTGCTACATTTACAAAGGTTGTTTAGGACCAAATTAGGCCAGTTGCCTTTTTATTTTGTTGGCAAGTAGCAAAGGAAATCACAGAGGTAATGGATTAAATGGATTAATAAAAATCCTGATGAAGGACAGGGTACAAAGGGACTCTGTACCATTTTGTCTTACATTCCCTATCAACTCAATATAATTGAGGTGACATCTTTGGTTTATTTAGTTTCTACAAAGTGGAATACTAATATACAGGAATTGTATGGAGTCACCAAGGGACCCTCTCAGCCCATCTTCATTGGATAGGCAATGGTGGGAAATTCATCTGTAGGATCACTTAAGGAGAAATGTAGTTAATAGGAAAAATGCCTAAAATTGTGTGTCCTTAGATACATTATATGTGCTGTAGATCTTTCAATAGTTAATAAAGTTATGTGTCACAACTAGGGATGGAGGAGATATTTGTTCAATTTGTATTTTAATGAGATTCCAGTTAATTTGCACTTCAGTGAACCAAAAAGCATATATCCTGTTGTATTCGCACTTCATAGAACTTTGCCATGCATTTCCTAATAAAAAATGCATAGAACAATGTGCATACTAGGGGAAAGTATGCACAAACATGCATTTATATTAAGGGAAGTATTGTTTCCAACATATAATTCAGTGAAAGTGGAACAGAAATATGCAGAAGGAGGGGCAACGGATGTTGCAAAAAGAGAAAAGTATGTTAGACAGAAAGAATACATTAAGCACAAAGATCCTCAGATATTCCTTTATTTAGATAAATGCAAATTTGGGCATGAATTTTTTTTAAAAAAAAGATGAATGCATATTGAAACCATACCACTTCAGACTGAAGATGTTTGAATGTTAACCCTAACCCTAACCCTAACCCTAAAAAAATAAACACACACATAAAAATAATCATGGTATATATAAAATAAATATGTTAGAGTGCTTCATTCTAAAATACATTTATCACAATGCAAACTATTTTTTATCATAGCTCAAACATGGAAGCCACCATCGCCAATACAGAGTGAGATAGCCCATATAAACCCTTTCTACATGGTTGATGAGAAGCAAGCCTAATCTACTGGTGGTAGTACTGAAATACATATTGAATTTGAAGATATATCTGTATTTCCTTTAATCACAAACTTAGCAGGTCTTTGTTAGCTCCTCAGAAGTGAAATATTTTAGGATGGTAATAATAATAATAATAATAATAATAATAATAATAATAATAATAATAATAATAATATAACAATTGTGTGTGGAGCCTTCTTGGCTGTAGGATGTTTTCTGCCCTGGGTCCCTTCACTTTTGAAGACAGGCAATAGTTCCTGTAGTCTGCAATGTTTTCTGGAAGTCTGTTCACACTCGCACTTTGGGATGAACGCCCTTCAAATAGTGTGAGAGTGTGAACACATTTGTACTACTCAGGTGACCCTGAGGACACAGGTAAACTTCCAAATGGATGGCTTCAACGACTCTCTAAAAGAATGCAGATGACCAGCTGTCTGTAAGGAATATAAACCCTTCCATTCCCCATCATCTAGTCAGAGATGAAGAAGCTTCTTGAATGAAAAGTGAAACATCTTCAAAGAAAAATAAGAAAGTCCAGTTGCCTCCTGAAAAAGCACCTTTGGGTCAAGCTTCATATCCACTGATATTCTTGGCTATAGTTGTTCTTTGCTGCTTCAGTATTTCCTGTGCTTTCCTGATCTTCCTTGTTTCTAGATGATATTTCTTGATCAGGTATTTCTTGGTCTTCTTGTTCTTCAGGTCCTTTTCTTTCATCTGTTCTAGCTTGTTCAGATTTGATCTTAGCATGTTGATCTTATTTTCCAGCCTGATCTTCCTATTAATATTATCTGGGTACAACAATGTGAAGTTACAGCACAATACTCTAATATCTAGAATTTCTCAGTATCTGATAAACAATTCTGTTACTGTTTTCTTGAAACAGTTCTCTGGCTTACATTCATATGGAGTTGAGAAGACTAATGTCATCTACATCTCAGTTTTAAAAATGAGATACTGTTGGATTCATTTCAAACATAAAAAAACTTTCATATTAATCTAATTAAGGGGAAAAATTCTCTATGCAATTCTATAAGCTTTGATACATTCAGTATAACTAGAACCTAAGCCACTGTATTTTTTTTTCTTCCATTTAACAATTCTATGAATTCAAGTTAAGGAATTGATTCAAAGAAAATGTATATTAACCTGAGAAGCACATTAATCTTTGAAAGAGACTCCACTCCCTGTATATTGCCCCCTTAACTTAGAGACTAGTGATATATGGAAAGATTCTGCATCCTGTTGTAGTGCAATACTCCACAGAATATATATGAGTGTTTTTAGAGAAAGAAGAGAATTATGAAGTTGACTAAATTAAATGGGTTCTATTTATTGTGCTGAATGATTACTACCAAGTTAATACTGTACATTTAACAGAAGAAATATGGAAATTTTGCACCAACCAGCCTTAATGAAGCTTTAGGGAAAATATGAGTTTAAATCAGGAAAGAAGGTTACCTATCTACCCTGGCTAGCATTTCAAAAAGTTTTAAAGATGAATTATTGAAGATGGCCATTGGAGGATCAATGTTGCCTTGGTGATAAGTGCTAATGGTCCATCATGGTTTGATCAATGCAGGATTATTATGTTTTTTCCTAATTAATTATATTTCAGAATTTACTATTTTGATTTTTGTTGTTTATTGTGGCAAATGGTCCTAAAACATGTTATTTCATTTATTTTGCATTGATTACACACCTATGGGAAAATGTTTTATAAGTTTATTATTTTGTTGGTTAACAATATAAAAAAGGCAGAGGTGGGTAAACAGTCCTTCCATCCATGAGATGCTTCTCCTACACTGAAGCCAAGCATTATACAAATAGATAGAAATTGGCAAATATTTTTTTTTCAAAAACCCTTGAGAAACATTGAGTATTCTGCAAAAACTAGCAAAGCAGAATTCAGTAATTCCCTTTTTCAAAATATTTCAAATTTGTGTAAAAGAGGTATTGATTTTATTGGACCTAATTTAATATGCCTGCTGAGCTAGGATTTCTAATATTGTTTTTATTAGTTTATGTTGGCTAAATCTTGTTTTCATGAGGTAATTATAGTTGTGTGGTGAGAAGTAAAGTACTTATATATTGTTACAAGTACAATATACTTGTAACAAAAAGTTAATAAATAATTAAAATAAATTAAGCTTCCTGTTGAAATTTGGAGCTTATAGTTAGTGGAACTATATGCCAGATGACCATAAATAAGTAATTTTGATCTGACTTTGTTAAAAATTACACCAGTAACAATCTTATTTCTCCTGTGTGTAAAATTATCACACTAGAAGAAACTATAAATGCATTATAACTGAAAGCACAATAAAAGAAAACATAATGGATATATATTTCTCAAAGATAATTTATTTGTAATGGTTCTGATCTTTCCTGGGGATCAAAAGGATCTTTTATATCAATTTGCAAAAGCTAATTAATGTTTTGAACAAAATACAAAAGTCATGCTGCTTGGGAGAACATTAAATTATATACTAGCTAATAGTATTAAAGAATGATTTAAAAATAAATTACCTATAATATCTTTCAATAAAATGAGGAAAACAAAATGTTGTTCTTTGTTAAAAAGAGGCGTCTTATTTTGAATTCAATTTGCTGTGTTTATCTTAATTAATGGTTTATTGAAGAATCTGTACTTTAAGATGAAGATTTAATGGCATTACCAAATAATGTGAGCAATTTTAATAATAATAATGGTAATATGTCGAAAGATTTCTACATCCCATTGTAGTGCAAGTGTTCCACAGAATACATATTGCGTGTCTTTAGAGAAAGAAGAGAACTATGAAGTTTTCTAAATTAAATGGGTTCTATTTATGTACTCTTAGTGAAACAAGAAGAAAGGGCAAGCAAAGAACTTGCTGGCTTGATAACATCAAAACTGATACAAAGATGAACATCCAACAACTGAAAGAAGCTGTTCTTGACAGGGTAACACGGAAAAGTCTTGCCTATAAAGTCATCAAGAGTCAGACTCTTCCTCCCTCTCTCTCTGTTGGTCTAGGTGCATCATTAAAATTAATACAACATTTATTCTATTAAATTGCCACTAGCAAGCTAAGATTTACTGAGTCTATATTTAACAGAAGGAATAAGGAAATTTTGTACTAGCCAGCATTAATGAATCTCTAAGGCAGGGGTTCTAAACCTGGAGTTGTCCACACTTCCAGGTGGATGAGAAGGAATTTCAGGGAGTATAAGAATGAGTGACTTATGTCACTTGGTGATGAGCCAGGAGTCACAATTATTTTTGTAGGAGATGCAAACATTAAACTGTTCTGTACCAGCCTACTACCGGCCCTGCAGAAAAGGCAGGGACAACCCCTTTACAAAAAGGCAAGAGGCTGGAACTAAGCCTGCCAAATTTATTGACATAAAACAGAGCAAACAGAGCCAAACAAAAACATGAACCATGAAACAGGAGCTATTCAAGCGGTTGCCTTCAGCAAACCAGCCCTCCCACACATTCCCCTTTTAAACAGTTCAAGGCGTGGCTTCTCTCTGCCTCCTTCCGAGGTGCCCCATTGCCTTCCTCTGTTTACTCCTGATTGACTGCCTCCTGCGTCGGTCGTCCTTGAACAGGGCCAGCTGTGGGTCATCTTCATCCACGCTGTCAGGCTCACACAGCTGGGTCTGCGTAGTGACCAGATGGCTGAGGGCTCTGCGAAGCCTCCGGGCTGTTCTCTGCAGGCTCTCCAACACACCCCTCCTCCTCCTCTGAATCGTCCGACCCAACTGCCGAACCCACAGGCTGACCCTGAATCACAACATAATCAGACATTTCCTAGGGGCATGGGCATAGAAGAGATTGGGAACCATTCCTTTAGGGGGAAAATGAGTCCAATACAGGATAGAAGTTTGCCTATCTGCCCTCCAAAACATTTTAAAGATTGAATTATTGCAGATGACCTTTGGTGGATCAGAATTGCCTTGGTGGTAAGTGTAATGGTCCACTGTGATTTGATAGATGCAGGATTATTATGTTTTTCCTAATTGTGTGTTTTGGGATGTTACTCTTCTTATTTTTCTTAATTGTTTAGGTGACAATCATCATCATAAAGTTGGAAGTGACCTTGGAGGTCATCTAGTCCAACCCCCTGCTCAGGCAGGAAACCCTATACCATTTCAGACAAATGGCTGTCCAGTCTCTTCTTAAAAATTCCCAGTATTGGAGCATTCACAGCTTCTGGAGGCAAGTTGTTCCACTGATTAATTGTTCTTACTGACAGGAAATTTCTCCTTAGTTCTAGGTTGCTTTTCTCCTTGGTTAGTTTCTATCCGTTGCTTCTTGTCCTGCCTCAGGCGCTTTGGAGAATAGCTTGATTCCCTCTTCTTTGTGGCAGCCCTTGAGATATTGGAACACAGCTATCATGTTACCCCTCATCCTTCTCTTCATAATAAGCGATAATGAGCCAAACATTGCAATAAAGCACTATGTTTCTAAGAATCACCAACGTTATTAAAATCATATCTAGCTATACCTATACTGAAACATTGCATGTTTCCTTAAAGTAACCACAGCATCTCTCCCTCCCTCTCTTTCTATTGATCTAACAGCACAATTAAAATTAAATTACTTTTGATAAATAACATTTTCCCCCTGTTATGGCTTCCAAAGAAGCACATAAAGCTACTAGTTTCTATAAAGCATTTAGATATGGAGCTGGTTTAAACAAGTTGGCAGAAAAGTATTATGCTTTGTTTTCTTTCTTTTTTAAGTTTTTATTTTATATTGTATTTTTACCAGCATTTTATAAAATATCTAACAGGATTTATCTTAGCTTTTCAGAGGAAATGAATTTCAGCTGAATGCAATGTAATAAATATTAATATGTGCAATATATATTTGACTTTTTACCCTTGGCATTTTAAACCAAACTTCTTTTGACGAATTCATTTTATACGTCATAAACTTTCCTACTATGTTTCCCATTCTGACTACCTTTGTCTTTGAATTTCTTCTAAGAAGTAGTTACTTCATACTGAAAGAATAAATGAGGCAGTATTGTCAAGTGTACTTAGAAGGTTTTATTCCCATGATGATGTTGAAATAAAAAAGTTAGCATGTAGGATGGAAAAGGACTTGTTTCATTAATCAGAATCCTAGGATCAAAGAAGAAAGAAAATGCGTGGGGCATTTTACAGTGCTTAATACTGCTTGCTTTTATGGCATACAAATACTATTTGAGATACAGAAAATTTCATCTCTTTTAAGCATTTTGAATATGAAATGTAAAACTGAAAAAAATGCATTGATATTATTATCTTGAAAATGTATTAAAAACACAACTGAATGGCCCCAATTCAGGGCAACTCCTTGATTGTTCTCCTTACATAAATCATTTACCTGCATAAAACCAAATATATTTTTCAATATATAAAGCCTTTGTAAATATTAAATGTGATTTAAATGAAGAAACAATCAATTATTAAGCATGCTAGTTCTATACTAAACTTAAGAAACATAAATAGATATTTATTGTTAACATTACACAATTGCAGTATTTATTTGCTAATTCAGAATCAATTCACACATTAGAAGTGGCAAAAGAGCATAGTTTATGTCTAGTTTATTTGTTTCTGAGTAAGTTGTGAAGGATAACTCAAATGGTATTGTAGTGGCCTGAAAAGTATAAACTCCATTTTCTTTCATTAAGACTATGGTGTAAATATTTTCATCTTGAGAAATTAGTAAAGTGACCCTTTACAGAAAAATTTGAAGATTTCCCATTTGTATGGACTTCATTTCTTTCAAAGCATGGTATGTCCCTAGTTTGACATAAGAAAAGTTATCTAATATCTCTACCTCATAATGAATACAACTGAAGACACTATGTTAGGCTTAAGTGACACTTGAAGTCTTTTTTCTATTTATTACTATATCAATATCATACAGATTTTATGGTAACCAATCAAGTTGTGACACTATGACCAATGGGTTGTGCATATGGAAGTGATAACAAACATTTGCTGAATAGATTTTGGCACTTCTCCTGCAGGACAGATCCAATGGCCATTGTTCTTTCAGTAAATGGTTAAGGTTAGATAATAAAATATTTTTCACAGCAGTATGGAATAATGACTAGTTATTAAGTTTTCTTTCCTGTTATGCTCATGTTGTTGAACTAACAACAAAGAACTCTAAGGGAAACACCATACTTGTTTATAAGGCACTAAATATCCATTAATTTCTGAGACCTTAAAAAGCCACTATCATTTTTTCATCATGAAATCAAATTATTTTTTGTGGAAATTAAGATTTTCAAGATCAGTTCAGTTTGCAGAGTTGAGGGATTTATTACAATGTTCCACCACAGTAAAATCCAAGAAAATATTGAGAAATTTCACTGGAATATCTGCCTAGTATTCCTATTGAGGCCTAAACATTATCAACTGATTTTTTTTAAGGCAAAAGCTTGGATGTCTGTTTGAGAAACAGCTAAACATAAATCATGTAAAACTCACCAAAACAAAAAACAAAAAACCTTGACAAAACTTACTTGTCAAAGGTGATTATTGTATTTCTGTTACTGTAGATAGAAACATTTTTTCTACCATATTTACATCCTTACATTGCGTACACAGTTTCTCTACTGTATATGATTTTAGGGCCTGTATCCAATATGATTGTGACATATTTAACATTCTATTAGAATATAAATTATGGAATGAAGTTCAGTTATACGAACAGGATTCTTGCACTCAACCTGGTTAAATGGGAAATATTCCTGGCTACTTAGCAAACAGTTCCTTGTGGGAGGGAAAATGGGGAATAAAGAGACAGGATGAAATCAATGGGATAAAAAACTGAAATCATTCTCGGGACTTCCGGTGGCTCCGCGGCGACGGAGACAGCCTTCCCGGGCTGCCCGCGGCTCAGCTGTTGTTTTTTCGCCCGAAACAGCGCCGATCAGCTGTTCGGGCGAATTTGAAGCCCCCTCCTCGGGAGAAGAGGAGGGGGTGAGCCCCCAGGTAGGGGTAGAGTTCTCCGGGGCCGCCTGAGCTTGGAGCTTGGGCGGCTGAAGGATTGAACTCCCCCGTAGCCTGGGCTGCTCCCAGCTGGCCAGCGTCTCTGCTCCGGATTTCATGGAGCAGAGCCAGGCGTCTGCGACCATCCCTGCTTGAAGGAGAGACTATGAAAGGAAAAGAGCAGGCAGAGCAGTACAAGAAGGAAAGATAAAGAGATGAAGAGGATTATTTTATTTTACTCTCAAGCTTGATGAACTTTGCTTAAAACTTAAAGTGAAAGTGCGTCACAATTGTAAGTAAAAGATGGCGGCTAAACCTCCCCCTAGAACTTTTCGGAGTGCTGGAAATTCTCCGGTGCAACAACAATCATTACTGCAGGCGTTGCATTCTCCTGATGTATTGACATCGAAGGATCTTGAAAAACATACCCAGTTAATTTTGGAGTCAATGGGTGTTAAATTTGCACAGATGGAGGAGAAATTGGAGAAATTGGAGCAGAGAATGGAAGAAAGGATGGAACAGAAACTTAGAGAGATGAAGGTAGACATTTTGTCCTCAGTGCATAAAGTAGCTAACTGTGTGGAGGTGCTGGATGGTCAAGTGGAAGATTTGACTCAAAAGAATGCTATATTAGAAGCAAAAGTATTGGAAATTGAAGATTTAAAAGACAAAATGGATAATGAACAGAGTTTGGCTCAATTTTACCAGATGCAGTTTGCTGTTAGAATTAGAGGCCTAAAAGAGAATATTAGGGAAGATTTAAAGCAGCTGGTTTCTGAGGCTCTTGAGGGGGTATTGAACCATCCAGCATCTGAAATAAAACAAGGTATGGACAAAGTGTTTCGTGTGAATTCGTGGATTGCTAAGCAGAGAAAGTTGCCTAGAGATGTGGTGGTCTATTTTGTAAAAAGGGAAATTAGAGATGAAGTTATACAAGCTGCCTATGATACTAAAGTTGTGATTGCTGGTCAAGAAGTTTTGGTTCTAAAAGAAATTCCTCCAAAGATTTTAAAGAGAAGGAAGGACTTTATATTTCTTGTGCAAGAGCTCAAGCAAAGAGATATAAGGTTCAGATGGGAGATCCCAGTTGGGCTGAGCTTCATGTATGATGGCAAAAGGTACTGTTTGGGTACTGTGAAGCAAGCGCATGATTTTTACAACAATGTTTTAAAAGCAACTCCATTAACACTTCTGGAAGCTGCAGAGGGATCTGGAGAAGGAGAATGTCAAGAGGATGAAGATGGACAGATGGATGAGAAGGGTACAGGAGGAGATCAAGCTGCAACTCTTTTGGATGATCTTAGAGAACAGAGGGTGACGCGTGCTGCCTTAAAACGCTCAAAAAAGACTAAAAAATAAGACCAGTAGAAATCTATGGAACTTCCACAATATACTTATAGTCAAGTGGTAGTTGGGTTTTTAAGAGTTTTGGGACGTTATGTATGGTAACAGAATTTTCAATTTGGAATTAATGGATAATTAACTATAGAGGAAGAGGAAGAAAGTTTTGTGGGTTAATGCGGGTTAATTTGTGTAAGAATTATCTATTATAGCCTATTTTGGCTAGAGAGGTTAATAGGGATAGGAGCTTGTGGTGTGTAAGTGAGAATATGTCTAGGTAATAGTGAATTGTGGAAGAACATAGATGGGAATGATGTTAGTTTTCTTTTATTTTAGTTCATATATATTTAGTATTGTTAAGGATTGGCTTACTCTATATAAGCTAGAGAGTGATGGATTTTAGAGTTTATAATTGTTAGTATATGATTGTTTATGATTGCTTTTTAGATATATACCTTGTATTTTGCTCTGGGAAGTCGGGGGGGGAGGGGGGGAGGAGGGGAAGCAGAGGGGGGGCAGGGGAGGGAGGAGGGAGAGGGGGAGGGGGGGAGATAGGGGGGAGGTAGGGAGGGGAGGAGGGAGGGGGAAGGGGGGTTTTTCAAAGGAAAATTGTATTTTAAAACTTTTCAATAAAAAAAAACAAAAAAAAAACTGAAATCATTCTCAAGAGAAGGAACTAATTATGGGTTTCTATGCTTAGTGAACAGCCATGAAAGGCATAAATAAAATAGTATTTCCTTCTATTAAAGTTTAAGGAGTAAAATGCAATGTCTTCCTGCCTTGCAAAGTGAATACTTGCAATATGTTTGGAGGCACCAAAAAGCACCACCACATCTAAAAGTAACATCTCTGCAATGGAATAAAGTTGAAAGTAATAAATCCTCTTTTAATGGCCTAAGAGTTAAAGCAGAATTACATTTGTCAAATGTCATAACAGGTTAGGAGTGATAGGACAACTTCATGATTTCTACTTCTCATCATAGCTTGTTGGTGAAAGTGAAACCTATTACAATGAATCCCCTAAACTAAACAAACGAACATGAAGTTTTCTTGGAAACACCTTTTGTAACTTTACAGGATACAGAATCAAAATCTAATTCCAGTGTTCTCTAGTATCAAATATTTTAACTAGTGAAAAAGTCTATTTCAACTTTGCTCATAGGGATCAATAATATACCCTACAACAAGGGGGCTATGGCAGAGAGAAAATCCTCCGCCTGGATTGCAGACAAGATAAGAAACAAAATGATTGATTGTCTGGAGAAAATAAATGGAAAAGAACAAATATCCCTATTGTTCTCCCAAAGGTGCTTTTTTCACAAGGCCATTGGCATTTCTTGTTTTTCTTTGAAGACGTTTCACTTCTCATCCAAGAAGCTTCTTCAGCTCTGACTGGATGGTGGGGAATGGCAGGATTTATACTCCTTGCAGACAACTGGTCATTTCTCTCCTTTTAGAGAGTCATTGAAACCTCTGGAGGTTTATCTGTGTCGTTGGGTCACCTGAGTAGTGCAAATAGGTGTGGCGCTTTTTTGGAACTGCTGAAAGGACTGTTTTGTAGACTGGAGATAGATGATGACATATCCTTCCTCCTCTGTTGAAAGAGGGCTGTTCATAGATGGCCTCTTTGACCCCTATTTCAAACCAGTGGTCCTCTCTGTCCAGAATGTAGACTTTGCTTTCTTCAAAGAGTGGCCTTTGTCTTTTAAGTGCAGATGGACTGCTGAATCTTGTCCTGATGGGTTTGTTCTCCTATGTTGTGCCATGAGTTTATGAAGTTGTTGTTTCATTTTCCCAATGTATAGATCTGCACCTGGCTCATTGCATTGTACTGCATATACCAAGTTGCTCAGTTTTGTCTGGGTGTTTTGTCCTTGGAGTGGACAAGTTTCTGCCTTAGTATATTCTTGGGTTTGAAGTGTGCACATATGTTGTGTTGGCTGAAGATCCTGCTGAGCTTTTCCTATACTCCTGCAACATATATGTTGTCTGTTGTAGTGGAGCTCCTGCTGGGTCTTTTTTGAGATTTGATGAAGGCCCACTTGGGATAGCCACAAGTTCTGAGGACTTCCTTGATGTGTTTTAGTTCTTTTTCTTTTCCATCTTTGCTGGTAGGTAGGCCTTCAGCTTGGTGGTGTAGGGTTCTGATAACTCCCATTTTGTGCTCCAGTGGGTGGTAAGAATCAAAATGTAAGGAATATAAATCCTGCCATTCCCCACCATCCAGTCAGAGTTGAAGAAGCTTCTTGATGAGAAGCGAAATGTCTTCAAAGAAAAACAAGAAAGTCCAGTTGCCTCGTGAAAAAGGCATCTTTGGGACAACAATGACCTGAATGACTGAGAATCTCCCTAGACATCCCTATTGTTCCAAGTTCCTCCATTTGTACTTTTTTGCTCTTTCAAATTTCCTATTAAGATACAGGTCCGGATTCTCTCCTTTGCAATCTACCTAACTCACCTGGATTCAGGTGGCCAAAACAGTGGTGCATAAGTGGCCAATGGTAAGGGTATTTATTAGTGGATACAAGGACAGACTTTAAAAAAAGGTATAAGAGTGTAGAACAGGGGTCTTCAAATTTGGCCCTTTTATGACTTGTGGACTTCCAGTCCCAGAATTCCTCAGCCACATTTGAAGACCCCTGGTGTAGAATCTTACACAATAATTAAATGTTCAAAGGGTACATAAAAATTAATACAAAGAGTTTATTATTGCATTTCATTAAGCATTATACATCAATTCACTTGCTCTGCTACCCTCAGGCCAAGTAATGCATGGGGACTGGGAAAGAAGGAACACTCCACAGATGATAGTTACAGGTATGAATTAGGCGGCTGCTTATAGAGATCTAAGCAGCTTGTTCTTTTAACATTTACCAATCGTACTTCATTAGCATCCCATCACATTTCAGCTCAGTTGTTACTTTGTTGATCTGTTAAGTTGCTGAGTCAAACGTGACCTCCTACATGCCCATTCTCATTTCTGGTTGCTCTCTTAAAGTATTGCTAACTGTGACTTGCTACATAACAATTTTTATCTATTTAGTTGATATTCAGATCTAGTTTGTTGGCTTTCTTGTTTTTCATCCACCTCTGCAATCCATACTTTTTCTTCAGTTCAAAATCATTTATCTATTGTTCTCAATATTTTATTGAACATTATGTTCAAAAAGTTGACAAGAAGGACCCAAGGAACTATCAGTATTATATTAATACCTTGGAAGACTGTACAGGGTGTCCTAAACTGATTATTTTATGAACCTTCAATAAATAGTTATTAATTCAGAATAGATCTATTAAGAAAAGTTTTGTTGTACTATTTTGGATTGAACACCTTCTTTAATAGATTTTGGTAATGCAATAGACATAATATACTTTAGTTTCAAGAAAGCATTGGATAATATTTTTATTAGAAAGGTAATTAAATGGCCTATTTGAATAAAGTCAAATCCAATTCAAATTATTGATGAAATTTAAATTGGATTTGATTTTGAAGTAATCAATTGCATATCAAGATTCAAACAGATTTGGAAGACCAAACCCATCTAATTCAAACAAAATAGTCAGATGATATCATGAACTTTATATCATGAACTCATTTTACAAGAAAAAAGCTAGCAGAATGGACATGGTAGAACCCATCTGGGTACACAAGCAAAATTGGCTATATCATGTCAAATGATAAAACCATATTCTGCAATTGTACTGTCATCAATCATTTTAACGTTGGGAGTGACCATAGAATGGTACAAGCTAAAATGAAGATAAACTGTAGAAAAGAGAGTATGAAAATGATAAAGATGTCATGAAAAACAAAAATAAAGAGTGATAAACTGTTAGAGGAGAACAGTGATTTTGAGATTAATCTAGATTTGGAAGAGATGAACATTATGGACCAAAATGACCCAATAGTCAAAAACATCCTTAAATCTGCTACATCTATAGTACCACCGGAAAAGCACTCTGTACAGTGAAAAAATTCTCATGGAACTATTGATTTAATGAAAAACTCACTAATAACCTGGAGTAGGTTGAACTTTGCAAGAACATAAGAAAATGTATCCAAGAAAGACATCAGATTAATGTGAAAAAGCAACTGAAGAAAACAAAGGGATTAATTGAGCAAAACGCAAACTTATAAATACAAAAAAGAAGGTTTATCCACTAAAATGTTAAGAGGTTCTGTGTGTAGAACAAGACAGCGAATGTTAGAAATATATTCAGAGCTCTACAAGATCAAGATCACTCAAAAGTAACAATACCTACGAAAAAGGAATGCCAGATATCCTAGTGGAGAAAGTATAAAATGCCATAAAATCAATGAAAAATGGCAAAGCTTCAGGATGTGTCTGCTCAAAATAATACTGCATTCCTTAAATGTGCTAAGTCCTTGAAGTGGCTGGCTTAACACAAATCAACTTCCCTGGTAAAAAAACATTTAACAACTTACATGTCTCAACAACAGCTTTTCTCTAAAGAACATTCTGAACAACTAGATTCCATAATAAGGTATAAGAAGTTTCATGGAATTGCATTTGACTTTGTACCTGTGGTGTACCAGCTATTGGACATTGCTTATATCCTATTTGATTGCAAGCTATTTTCTGCAGAAAGGGCCATTTACTTAGAGTCTCATTTAAAAACTAAAAATTATTGGGATAGCTAGGAAAATCTATTCTACTTCTTGCATGGAACAAACCTGCATATTGATTAAAACTGCAAATTTTATATCAAAAGCCATTTCAAAGAAGATAGACTACCTAGATTGGGGTTAACTACAGAGGTGAGCATTAGTATGATTATGTCCTACTGTTTTTTCTGTATTGGTTTTATAGTTTTGTATATCATCAAATGACTAATCTAAAACATTTGTTGTTGTAATAACAAAGAAGTATGGCGCCAAATATTTAAAGAGTGCTTCAGTTGAAAATATTCCAAGTCTACTACACCACCTTTGCATTATCACAGCATCTCAAGCAGCTTTTCAATTAATGTTTGGCTGGTTTTCTTCTTGTGTGTTTTAATATTAAAGTTATATATGGGTAGTCCTCACAATTCCCTCTTAATTTATTAAGTGTACTAGCTAGATAGTAATGGGAATATTCCATAAACATCCAGATGTTTTGCAAGTTTGGATTTTGATAATGAATTTCTGTAACAATCTCTATTCATAACTCATTATTAGACTAAGTTTTGAATTTTGATTTATTTCTTTAGTGATCTTATGCTATTTCCTGGATGCAAAACATTTGCCATAAGAACAATGAACTGCTCTATTAAGAACATTTCCTGCAATGCAACAATGAATGATAATAAAACTTTACCCCAATGTGTTCTACCCTGTGCATAGACTTCTTGACTTAAAAAGCTCTGCTGGAAGCAAAGATTTCATCATGAAGAAAAGGGCACAGTTTCTGCTGGATGAACAGGAACAGAAAAAGTCTTCATTACTGGGAGGGAGGGGGATATTAATTCCCATATTTAGCAGCATTAAGGCACAAATCTCTTTCATTTAAAGAGCTAAGATCCCATCTCTGTATTTCTGAAGAGTTCTCAGTAACCTCTTTTACTCAAAGTGAGTACAAATTAAGTTATGTTAAACTCTTCTTACAGAAGATTTACAAGGACGAGATAACCGAACTGGCAGATGTTCCTTGATTCATTCATTTGAAGGGAAGGGCACTGGAAATGGCTTTGGCACAGAATGACATTTGGAATAATGGCCTGTGATTCTGTTGGCACTTTTAGTGTTAAGCAAGTGATCTAAAAGGTAAAGTGGATTCACAGTGAGAGTCAGCACCAGTGCACAGGTCGTCCGTAAAAATAGAAGATTCCATTATTCTTCCAGTTCCCTGAGGAGGCCAGGTCTCTAGCATCATTACCAGAATGAAATCTGACTTTCCCAGCTCCCCTAATTTCCTCCTAATAATTATAGGTCAAGCACTTTTTTGTAAATTATAAAACCTTTGTTCTTATCAAAAATGAATAGTGGAAGAATGGGAAAAATGAGGAAATGTCAGGGGGGGTGCATGTGTGAGCATGTCTGAGGGGGAAAAAAATTTCAATTAGAAAACCAAGCTAATTTGGTATGACCAAAGACTGTCAGCCATACTGACAGTGCTCTATTATGCAGTCATTTGGGCTCTTTCAAATTAGTTATGTTAATGTCCTGTGAGTGAATGTAACACTTGGATGGGACAAGATTTCTACAATTAATTTCTGCAGTCAGTGGAGAGACAAGCAAATTTATTTTCCCCTCTCTGGGAATTGGTTGTGGAGGGTGTGAGGTAGAAAGACTGCATTTAGGAACAGAGTACAAGCTAAACACAAGCCCTAAATAAAGCAGAAACAATGGGAGCCAATGCCTCCTCATTCATTCAATTGACAATGTTTTGCAGCTTAAACCTGTTTTATTAATTATGTTTGACATTTCCTTAATTAGTTTCATTTACACCAAATCAATCCCTACTGCTGGATGGCATCATTTATCATTTTGAAAAATTTGCATACTGAGTGCTGACTTTTTCTACTTAATTATACATTAAAAGTGTCAAGCGTGCTTGCTGGCTGGCATTATCTGCGCCAGAAAGGTTTGTGGCTGGACTGTGATGGTATTAATCATTACAGCCCTCTGAGTGCTTCTGGGTAATATCTGGGGAGTAAGAATGGCTCTCATTTGAACACTAAAGAGCAGACGTGCTTTTGTAAAATGACCCAGAGCAAAAACAAAATAAATGACCTAAAACATCCGGTCTACTGTAATGCTCTGCTCTTTCAACAGAAATATGCTTTGGGAAAGAAGGGAGAGGGACAGAGGAGAAAACATTCCATGTTTACTGTTAACTATTAACCTGCTATGCATTAAATTTAGAGGCAATTTTGGAAAATTACTTTGAGTTTTATGAATGGGAAAACATGGCATTCTCCATTAGTTTGATCTAGTTTGGTTAAGGAACCAGGCTAGAAAGCAGGAGACTATGAGTTCTAGTCCCACCTTAATCACGAAAGCCCATTGGGCCAGTCACTGTCTTTCAGCCCAACCCATCTCACAGAGTTGTTTTGTAGAGAAAATAGGAGGAGGAGGAGGAAGTATAAATTGATAATTTTCTAACAGGCCAATCAAAGATTACATGTAGGTGTTTGTGTGCCTGCATCTTTCTGATTTTTGAAGCTTTTGCCATTAAGCTGCTTTCACTATAAACAATAACAGTAAAAAATAAGATACTGAGTATATCTGTTCAGCTTTTCCCACTGTTTTTGCCATTAACTACAAGGAAACTGTCTCTGGTCTGCCTGGAAGCAAAGGAGTATTTTCAGGCAGCTAAGCAACAAAGCATTCCAAGCACAGAATCCCTTTCTGTGTGTAAGAGCGATGAGTGCTGCAGCCAATGATATCCCTAACCTAATCCACACTTTTGCTACATTTGTAAAGTGATTTAACAGATAGAGGCAACAGTAGCACTGACAACTCACAGATGCTCTCCCATTCTCAGAATACCAGTCAAAGCAGCTGTGTCCTCAGTCAGCAAGCAGCATTTCAAACCTTATTGCCTTTTCCAACTCTACCATCAATATATCACTTCAAGGTGGATTTCCAAATATATAGATTGAGAAACATTTTAAAGTATAAATTTACAAAGATAAACTTTGGGGGCTGGGAGCAATTAAGGCAGTTCTACTTTCTAGAATTGCAACTTATACAGTTACAAGCAATTGAAGTTATAATCCTAACTCCTCAATCAGGCCACAATCCAACCATCTCAGACATTCTTTTTCCCATGATTCACACAGGGAACAGTAGGGTAGAACATGGGACTAGAAATGAGCACATGGGACTAGAAATGACAAATTCCAAGACCAAATCTCCCTTAGTCACAGAAGCTCAATGGATGACTTTGGGTCAGTCACTCTTATTCTAATTGATTTCACAGGACAGAGCACCATCTTGACCTTGATTGAAGAAAGTACATAAATCTGATAAATATATTCATCAAATTGGAAAGGAATGCTGCAAATATCTTTTTTTTTGCTAATGTTTAAAAGGAAATTTGTATTGCCAATATTTGTGTGCTCTCTTCTTTTTGGCTCTGCCTTATGCTATAGCTACTTCTTCCGTGAAAGGAAGTATACCCAATATATATATGTAGCGCTGTTATTTCCAACCAATGTGAAAGCTCAGTTAATTCATAGAAGTTGCTGGGCCAAGGAGTTGCCATACCTTATTCTCACAATGCTGCTGAGCCTTTCCCCCACTTTCCAAAGAAAGCCAACTAGATATATGCCACCTGTAGCTTTACTCCCCAAAACCTCTGTTTTTATTTTTCTTTGGGTGTGTGCAGCAAGATCTACTTGCAAAATCTTCACAGATCCTCACCATGATCCCAGGTTACTTGTTAATAGTCAACAGCCTAGATATTCAAGTGAAAATTCTTAAAAGATGGAGGGGTCTTATAGAACCGCTTGATGCATATGTTTCAAAGTTCATTGTATTTCCTCCCAGACCAATGAATAAAAACTGGCAACCCAAGCCTGTGTATGGAACTAAACTTTGTGATCAAAGCAAATGGCAGTCAAAACTGGAAAGACAGCAGTTATGTGGCCAAAATCCAATCCCTACCTCTTTTGTACATGTTTGATTGGAAATGCTGTGGCCCACCATCCTGCTTGTTTTGACACCTTCTACCTGCTGTGGATGTCACTGGCTAAATATGTGCTTTATTAAGTATTCTTAAATCAAATGGTTCTCTGTGTGTATAGTAGAAAAAAATATAATAAAGAAATGGGGAATCTGGCCCTGACCTTAGATTCTAGACTGGGAAAGAGATTGTACTATCTATATGTATTAGGAACAATAAATGCTACAGTAATTTATTATGATAAATCAAGATGCTGTAGGGGAAGTAGTAGAAAACTAATCTGACACTAACAAAGTGAATGGCCAAGAAAAATGATAAAAAAATGATAAAAACTGTCCTGACCTGAATGTCTTTCTAAATTTCAGATAAAGATGATGAATAATTCAGTCTCCACTCTGACCTTATTTAGATTCTTTTAAGGCCTGACTGGACCCTTGGCAGGTTCTGATTAATAATATAGTGCCTGTATCTCCATATATTATTTTGTATTTTGTATTGTGTGGATTGTTTTACTCCAGTTTTTGCTATTGTGTGCCACCCAGAACCATGATATAATTGGGCATTTATAAATCAGAGACCTTATTAATAGATTTAACATATTTTGTTCCAAACAATTCCTGTTGATAGCATTTATATAATAATTCAGTCATTGTATTATTTCCCTTTGGTTGTCTTCCATGGTCTGGAAAGGTGGTTGGGATTATTATGTGAATCCTAGACTCTTTGGCTTCTTTCCTAGAATTTCCTAGTTCAACTATGCTATTTATGATGGCATACCTGACATATCACTAAGTGAAACCATCTGTCTTATGATCCTATTTCAGCTTTCCTTCACTTTACAGATCTGCAAAGGTTGTAAACGGAACAATTTGTTGCAAAGTTATATTTTCATCACTGATGTAACTGTGAATGGTCACTGTGCAAGGCAACAACTAAAATGGCAGACAAGAAAAGGATGTTAAACATAGTTAAAATATGTTATTCTTCTCATGCTGGTATGGTAGGGAAGTTTTGCAGGAGGTTCAACAAAACGATTTTTTAAACCAAAGAAGTACATAATTACATAAAACTTTTTGACTTCCTTTGTGGTTCCTTAAGATTCCTTTCTACCCACCCATTCTAATAAGCTACTGAAAAAAATATTATTATATTGTATACCCATAATTCTATTACATCCGTATATCTATATTATTATATTATTTTTTAAAAAAACAGAATTACCTTGGATAGGCAAAAAGAAAAAAAACAGTGGGAGAGGAGCGACTTCCAACTTCCTATCAGTTTTTTTGTGGGAAGCTGGCAGGGAGCATCAGAAATCCTTCCTTCCTTCCTTCCTTCCTTCCTTCCTTCCTTTCTTCCTTCCTTCCTTCCTTCCTCCCTCCCTCCCTCCCTCCCTCCCTCCTTTCTCTCACACCTTTCTCATTTGCTTAAATTAGAATCACAAATTTGGTAGGGATGTGCAAATCCAAAGTCAGCAGTCAGATAAATGGCTACTGTGAGTGGATTAGGAGCAAGTGGTTGCATGAATGGCCAGTATGCTGTGAGCACAGAGGGACTAAGGGAGGGTATATGAGTAGGGGAACTTGCCCAAGTATCCTGTGAGTTTCCTTGCTGGCTTCCCTATTGACTTTCTCTCTTCAAGATTCCCATAAACTAAGACTTTGCTACTGGAAAGTTTGCAAGGAATGTTGACAATCCTGATCAACTTTTTGACAGATTCCCCATTGACTTCTTGGAAGCTATCAGGGAGCATGGGAAATGAAGATCATATGACACTGAAGCAGCAGTAGTGCAGTGGTGCTGAACGGGCCACAACATCCCCAAATGTTATTCACATGGGAGTCATGGATCTTGGCATTCTGTAAGTTAGCCCATTTGAGTTACCTTGGTTCAATAACCCGTTGTCTTATATCTTCCAATTTTGCTCAAATGAAAGTTACAAACAGACAAAAGGTTTTAGTAGTATATAAATTATGTTTTTACATTTCTTTGTGTTCATTATCCAGATGATGCACAGTTTTTTTTCTACAGTAGATATAAGCCTATTTAATCTCATTGACTTCTAGGTTACTAAATTGTTAAATCCAAACATTGTACTTTAACTGAACTGCACTTTTAGCTGATAATAATTGAGAAAGTAACTTAAAAAGGAGAAAGAGGTGATAGTAATTTAGTAAGTAATTAAGAGAACTAAAACTCTTAAAGCAAACCTATTTTCTTGACAGTCTATTAATACCTACTGTCATGTTAGAACTCAAACTTCCTGTGTTTAATATTCAAGTTCATTTTCAAATAGTTGCCTATTAACATAATGTATGCTATTTTGCAAGTCTGGTCAGAGAATCTGTAACTAAATAATTTTCAAGTTTCTTTCATACCAAATGGATTATATGCAGCGTGAAATTATTTTTCCACTCCGTCCTGTTCAGAACAGAAGAATAAGACACAATGTATTTCATAATGTTCTTAAGTGTGGTTTGGAATTCCAAAAAGAAGGTATGCCAGTGTATAATTGTTACTCTTTGGTTTTAAATATATTAGTTTAGTTTAATTTAGACTGCCATGCTGTTAAGTAATGTTAAAATCGTACACACCTAAATAATGTGTTCCTCTTTATTTTACCTTTTTTGAACATTTTCACATTAATAGATTTGTCCATTTTGAAAAAGTCAAATCATGTATATTCTACATCTGGAAGAAGAAGAAAAATCAAAAGGTGGACTTCAGAACTGGAAGGGCAGCCACCTTTAAAACATGACACCCCAAGGATGTTAGGAAATTTTTGAAATCCTATTTTGTAATCAGGATAAGTGATTACAAGAAAGTTCTTTTTTATTAGTAACAGTAATTCTGCTTACTGACACTCCTGGCTCTTCAGAAAGGCAGCTGTTAAGTTTATTTTTCAGAAATGGTCTGTACCACTTTGTGGCCCAAAACAGCAATGGGGTAAAAAACTGGCTGCTCCTTCTGATGAACATTTCTTCAAATAATATAGGATGGAATAATCTATGCACTACCCTGGAACATATGAATAAAATTAATTTGCTTTAATAGGTACTATATAAATCTATATTGTAATATCAGAACTTTCCCTAAAATTACATTCTTTGGGAAGAACAAATATGAAGCATGACTTGGGGTAATTTAAAGCAAGTATTTCAACACAGAATGTCTGTGAGCCTAACAAAAATTAATTTTAACTGGGTCTGAAGTTCCCAGATCCCACCCTTTCCCAATCCTGTAATAGAGCTCAGAAGAAGATATAAGCTTGGATAACTGTGATTAACACGTGCTGATATTTTTACTAGTGTAACATTCAAAGCTGGGTTTATAAAGTTGTTTTGTTTCAATAAATCAAAGTTAAAACTAACTTCTGTGTAGAATATGGACATAATGGTAAATTTTGACTTAAAAAGAAATAAAAATTCAAAGATTCCTCAACATGGCCACACTACAGAAGGAAAGAATGGCCATAAATTCAAAATATTCCAAGGACTAAAGTCAATTCAAACTTTCTAGGAGCTACTAAAGATCACCTGACCAAATAATAGGGCATTTTGAAATACAACACATCAGATTCATACATAGAGAAGTCTCCCTGAGCAATGAAGGTGGGATTGTGCAGTGGTATCCATAAGATCTGACCCCTTCATCAAAAATTATTATTATTATTATTATTATTATTATTATTATTATTATTATTATTATTATTATTATTATTATTATTATTATTTGAACTTATATACCGCCCTTCTCCCGTAGGACCCAGGGCAGTTCACAAGGCAATTAAAACAACATTACAATACAAAAAGTTAATAACAATTAAAATAGATTAAATTATCCTTGATTAAAATCTAAAACCCCTATAACTCTGATTAAAAAACCCAATTACAATAAGTTAAAAATTAAAAATTATGAAAAATCATGAAAGCAATATTGTCCCATTGTGACACCAGCTGCAAAAAGTACCCTTTCATGTAAGTAGTACATTTGAGGTTTACAACATGAGACTGTAGTTGTCATTGACCAACCTATCCCCTATGGTTATCCCTGACATACAACATCCGGAAATTCCTTTTTCCTGTTTCTGACTAAAGAGGAATGATGAGTGTATGATGGCAGGGTGAAAGGGATACACAGGAAACCAATAACCAATAATTATTGAAAACCCAGCTGTGCTGCTATGGAAGGAACAATTTCATACATAACCTAATAAGTTATAACTAATCATAGCAGAAAAACAATGATCATCCCAAACCAATTTGCTGAAAAAAGGCAACCATGTAATCCCATGGAAAATAAGCCATTGCAGAGACAAAATTGAAGGGCCTCCCTGATGAATAGGATAGAAAAAGAATGTTAAAGGCTTCTCCAAGTTGATCAAATGTCCTAGGAACCGTAAGGTCAAGAGAACGATCTTAATTTCACAGAACAACTATGTTTGTCTGGCACAGATTTTGCAGGCTTGATAACAGGAGATAAGTAAGTGTGGCCAGACTTTCAATAAAGATTGCTAGAGCAGTAGCTATACCAGAAGGGGATACATTAACTAATAATGCTAGTGCCAACTGCAAACTGATGAAAATGTCTGTATTGTGATAGAATGGTAATATGAAAGAAGACTGTTTTTATATCCAGAGAAGCATACAAATGTCCTCCTTGACAAAATAGATGATAGAGAGAAGACCAACTGTGCATAATTTTACACTGCATATGAAACTATTAATATTCCAAAAGTCTACTATGAACAAAGGTCAATGTTGTTCTTCAGTGTGGCAAAATATTATGAATAAAAATCGGACACCAATGAGAGATAGAATTTCACAATTGAAGACACTCAGAATAGTATTGAGCCATTTTCATACATTCTTATACATAATAATTTAATTTAATTTAATTTAATAATTTAATTTGTATACCGCCCTTCTCCCGAAGGACTCAGGGCGGTGAACAGGGCAATACATAATAAAAAACAGAATACAAAAATTAAAAAAAACAATTAAACCATTATGCCCATAAAATTAATACATATTAAAATTAAAACTATTTATAAAAACCCAACCCCATCCCGTCAGACCAGGCCAGTTTGTTCGAAAAAGAAGGTTTTGAGATCGTGCCGGAAGGAGCGAAGGTTGGGGGCCATCCGGAGCTCAACCGGTAAGCGGTTCCAAAGGTCTGGCGCGCCCACAGAGAACGCTCTCCCCCTGGGGGCCACCAATCAGCATTCTTTAATCGGCGGCACCCTGAGGAGGCCCTCTCTGTGGGAGCGCACTGGACGGAGGGAAGTTGACGCCGGCCGCAGGTGTTGTTGCCGTAGGTAATCCGGAAGGAAAGGAAAGAAGAGTAACTAGGGTGACAGCATGCAGAAAGTCCCAACTCAAGGTTCCATGGATATAAAGTACAGTATCTATGTAGATCTTCATAGCTAAATTCCAAAATAAGTAAGGATTGTAAATGTCTACAGCTCAACGCACTTATAGATCTCCCTTTACTGGAATATTGTCTTAATGAATGGCCTTCAGAATCATTTCTAAATTCATTCAACTGCTCATGCTTACAATTATCTACAAACTCCAGGACTTAATGTATGAAGATCTCAAAGAAACTAGGCATATAGACACAAAGGGTTTGTATGTGCCTTTATATCATCATATTTTTAACTCATGCATATGCAGGCTCAGCATTTGCCATGGAGTTTAATATTTTCTTCCAAATATTTTCTTTCCGAATACAAACCTGGGATTCCAAAATGGTATGTAACCAAGAGACAACTGATGATATTTGAAGAACACCTGAGAATTTGAGCTAGTTTTTCATATAGCTTGAGAACCTATAATTCAGTGGTAAAAGGACTTTCCAAATACACACAGCAGATAGCTAAGGCCAGCTGTCATATTCTAAAATAAATACATTTTTCAAAGTGGAGCTGAATGTGATCATTCTTAGTATTTGCTTTAATGTACATGTTCATTCATAGACATTTTTCATCCAGAAGAGACTTATGCAGCAGGCAGGATTAATATATTTGTAAAGTTTCTTCCTAGAGAGCTCACTTTCTATTGCAATTTTCCCTTCCATAAGACAATTTGTGAGAATACACGATATGCTACTTACATTGCACTCAGATGACTTGATAGTAAATTTCTATCATGCATCTGCTTCAGAAGCCTTGTGGTTTTCCATAAAGTTACTTCGCAGCAGACCTGGAATGATTTTAAATAATTTTAGGCAGATTTAGCTTTGCAGGAACATAATAGGAGCAACTAATACTAAAAAAAAACAATTGGATGAAAGAATGTGTAGAGACCACTCTAATAACCAACCAAATAAACCATATGCAGGAGTTACATTTACCTCCAGCTAGATTAGTAAAAATGTTTAAAAATGTATCAGGCAAATAATGTAAACACAATAGAGGTACATATTACATATTGGTGGGGATGAGACAGCATATAGGGCGGAGGTACAAAAACTATCCATAGGGTGTAGTAACAACAACTTGCACCTAAACATTGGCAAGACGAAAGAGATGGTGTTAGACTTCCGGAGAAAAAAGGAGGAACCTGCCCCACTTTACATTGGGGAGGACTGTGTAGAGAGAGTTTCCTCCTTTAAATTTCTGGGAGTCTACTTCTGTGAAGATCTGACCTGGAAAGTGAACACAACCCAGGTGGCTAGAAAGGCCCAACAGAAGCTTCACTTTCTTAGGGTCTTGCGGAAGAACAGGGTAGAACAACGGCTAATGACCCTCTTTTACTGGTCTACTATAGAGAGTGTCCTCTTGTATGTTATTGTGGTTTGGTATGCTGGTCTGACAGCCGCGGACAGGAAAGTATTACAGAGGGTAGTGAGCACAGCACAAGACATTGTGGGCTGTTCCCTGACACCACTGGATGACATCGCCAGGGCTCATTGCCTTGGAAGAGTGAGGAAGATTCTCAGGGATGACTCAAACCCTGGACGGTATCTCTTTACTCTCCTACCATCCAGTAGGAGATATAGGAATATAGCCAGCCATACCAACAGGCTGAAAAATAGCTTTTATCCGTGGGCTGTTAGGCTTTTAAATGGGACATAATGTCTGTGAACTTATGCAGAATTTACTTGGGAGGCCGGTGTGTGGTGTAGTTGGTTCACATGGTGTGGTAGGATGGAGGGTTTGTTGTCACTGTGTGTTGTGGGGAGAGAGCACGGGGGGAGGATCAGCTAATCTCAATGTACACATGTTGTACTTTGACAATAAAGGTTTATTATTATTATTATTTATTATTATTATTATTATTATTTTATTATTATTATTATTATTATTATTATTATTATTATTATTATTATTATTATATTACCATATTTGGTGGACATGTGATAAAGTTAAAGCCTATTGGAGAAAAATACATGTTTGGCTAGAAAATATACTAGGAGAACATGTAGCATTTAATCCTGAATTATTTTTATTAGGTATATTACCAGAAAAGACCGATAAACAAAATACATACTTGGTTCTACATATCATAACCGCAGCAAGAATAAGCTATGTACAATGCTGGAAAAATGAACAAGTACCATCAGAAGAAGAGCTAATAAAGAAGATATTGGAATGCGCAGAGACGGACAGACTAACTATGAGACTAAAAGACAAAGAAGAAACGGAATATTATGAAAGCTGGAATTTATTTTATAAATGGTTGGAAAAAAGAACCAGAGAGTGAGATTTGTATATGTATTAATGAATTATAAACTCAGTTCACACGTTGTTTGGAAAATTAACATATGTATGTAAAGAATAAAAATATTATATATATATACATATATATAAAAAAGGAGTTACAACAGTTTTAGTGACCGTTCAAAGTTGCAATGGCATTGAAAGTGACTTGTGACTGTTTTTCACTCTGATGACTGTTGCAGTATCCCTACAGTCACATAATCAAAATTTTTAAGCTTGGCAATTGGTTCGTATTTACCTAAACATTGGCAAGTGTCCTGGTATCAGGTGACCAGCTTTTGTAACCTTCTGGCAAGCAAAGTGAATTGGAGATTCACTTAACAACTGTGTTACTATCTTAACTACAATGATTCACGTAACAGCTGTGGCAAGAAAGGTTGTAAAATGGGAGAAAACTTACTTAACAACTGTCTCACTTAGCAACAAAAATTTTGGACTCCATTGTGGTTGTAAGTAAACGACTACCTGTAGTTGCTTAGTATTATTGCTTGGATATTACTGTGTATTTTTACAGTGTATATTTTAAACATTTTACATTTTTTTAAAAAATAATTGTTTCTAATATTGGTATGCTGAAGTACATCTCTTTTCCTAATATTATTTTAACCTACTGTTCTGGAATCTCTTGGGTCATGAATAACACAGATTGAAATTATAGACAGTTGCAAACATTCTTTCTTTTGTTTCCCTCTAAGTGAAGTGTATAAACTGCACATACAGTATGTATTTATTTATTTAACTTCCTATGTATCTAATTGCTTCATTGCTTTTAATTTATAACAGAAATAAAAATAAAACAAAAGGAAAAAAGGAAAGCATAAAGTTGACACATATTAGAATAATTAACTATACAATGGATTCAGGTCTTGATGGCACAATTACACTGATTAGATTTCCGACAGTATTGGGGAAAAACCCAGTTCATGTGGAGAAAATTCAATTTAGGATGTTAAGGGTTCATCCACATGCCTTGTTTACTAAGGTGTAAAGATGCCCCACTAACCAATTTGTTGAGTATATGAATACATAACAGTAGCAGCAGAGGGAAAAAGATGGAAAGTGGCTCATTTTGATGCCAGTTATCTCAGCACCCAAAGCAATAGTGACGAATCTGTGAAATGTGCATCAAAGATGACACACCACAACATTTTGATTGATACACCAGCATTTAACCAACTCCTGGCAACAACTATTCTTGAAAGCATGTCTGATTCTCATGTGATTTTTGGAGGCTGCAACGGCTATGCGAAAATAGAGTGTGTGCTCTTACCATGGCCTCAACCTTCCAGAAGTAGCGAGAAAGGACCATGCATTGCCTCTGAAACTTTCAAAACTAACGTGAGAACTGGGTGAACTTTCATGTGGTATTATTTACTGGTCTTCTCATGAAGGAAGTGTTTCTATCAGGAAACTTGCAAAGAAATAATTTCCTGTATCTGCTACAGTTGTCAAAATTAGATCTAAGGCCTTCCCAAAGGAATTCTTGAGAGGTTTGAGAAGGTATAATTCCCCTAGTTCCCATGAAGGATGCAGCACTATCAAGAAAAGGCCAGCATTTAGTTCTATAAAATTTAATAATTCCCTTACGACTTAGAACAGAATGGAGGTTAAACCACCCAAGTAGAACTTGCTTCAAATCCCCATTTTACTGTAAATCTCAAAGTGACCTTGGGTCAGTTCAACTTTGCTGGGTTAAGATTTCTAGCAGAGAACAGAACCACGCTCTAGTTTTGGTTACTGAATTTTAGAGTGCAGTATCAAAATACTTTGGCCACCTAATGAGAAGGAAGGACTCACTGGAGAAGAGCCTAATGCTGGGAAAGATTGAGGGCAAGAGAAGAAGGGGACGACAGAGAATGAGGTGGCTGGATGGAGTCACTGAAGCAGTAGGCATGAGCCTAAATGGACTCCAGAAGATGGTAGAGGACAGGCCTGGAGGAACGTTGTCCATGGGGTCGCGATGGGTCGGACACAACTTTGCAGCTAACAACAACAACAACAAAATATAACAAATTTACAAATAGCTAACAATATAACAGCCATAGCAAACTGATAACAGATTGAAACATTCTGCAAATTAAGATTTGCTGAATTAGAGGATAGGAAGGGAGGAAAAGGATTTTGCATCTCTCCATAATATCTGATCTGCAGATGTTACCAAGATTGTGGTGAAAGAAGAGAAGGGAAGGGAAGGGAAGAAGAGACATTCTGGATTACAGGCAATGCAATTCCATATCAAGTTACATTCTTGCTCTTTTCTCTCTCTCACCCACCCACACCCACATACATAAATTGATAGAGCAATAAGCACAATGCCTAACTTGTACAACTGAAATTCACTAGGCAACTTCCTGTCTCTCCTGAAATCCCTTATCATTTGCCACACATGAAAATAAACTGGAGTATGGAATCTCCCTGCTCTTCTTGATAGCTCAGGCATTTTTGCCTCATAGTTTTTCCTGGGATTTCCTGCTTCCTTTAGAATTTAATCAATTTAATTTTCAAACTGTTTCTATTGGGACTAGTGGTGTATTCTCTTTCCTGGTTAAAATCAACTTCAGAGGAGGGTTCAATTAATATTTATAATGAGCCTGAGCAAGATCTGAGAAGTACTTCAGAAAAAGCCTGTCAGACATTACAAAGATAGAGGCCACAATGGAAGCCAGGTGTATGATCTGCCCTGCAGCCCATCCCAATTATTCATGCAGAACAGTGATGGTAAGAGAAGGAGCAGGGTGTTAGTAGTCTAAAATGGTCAATAAAAATGGAAATTATTGCTAAATTGTGTCCAACTCTTTGGGACCCCATGGACCACAGCAAAACAGGCTCCAATGTCCTCCCCTGCCTCCCAGAGTTTGCCCAAATTCATGTTAATAGCATCAATGACACTATCTAACTACTCTCATCCTCTGCCATTCCCTTCTCCTTTTGCCTTCAATCATGTGCAACATCAAGATCTTTTTCAATGAGTCTTTTCTTCTCATTAGGCAGCCAAAGTTTTTGAGCTTCCACTTCAGTATCTCCTCTCCCAAAGAACACTCAAAGTTAATTTCCTTTAGCACTGACTGATCTGTTCTCCTTGCAGTCCAAGGGAAGAATTTTTTCCACCCCACCACAATCCCAAATTATCAATTCTTTGGTGTTCAGCCTTCCTTATGGTCCAACTTTCACAGCCATCCTTGCCAAGTATCCAAAGGCTAAAACTAGAAGAGTCAAGGGCAATTTGAAATTGCCTCAGGTGTGAACTGTGCATATGACACAGGCAATATCATGACAAAAAATTGTCATAATGACATGTTCATGCTATGATCAGGGAGAACATGAGAATGAACCTGTAGTCAGCATATTAGAAGAATCCAGAGTGGGAAGGTTGTCCTATGGAGCAGAAAGTGAAGTGGCTGAAGGACCACTCTGGACAACAGGTTAACCAACTAGGATTTATTTACGAGCAAGGCAAAGAACAGTACAACTTGTCCGGCTTTTATAGCCGGCGGCTGTCAGTGTAGTCCAATCAGGTTCGTTTCTTTTGGCGCCGCGTCTTGTTGGTCCAATCACCGCCGTCGCGTCTTGACAGCTCTTCTCTCCGCGTGGTGAGTCGGCTTCTGTGTTTTGACAGCCGCGAGCTGTCAAATGGCTGCGCCTGCGCTCTGGCGGGGAACTTTGACAGCTGTCAAAGTTCCCGCGTGTTCTCCTGTCAGTGGTGTTTACCTCATAGTATTAAACAATTATAACTTGTTAATAACCTTTTTACATGTGTGTTTATATACATTACACCCCTTACCCCTCCCCTGGATTGTTTCCACCCCCTTGTTGGTTGTTGGAGCCGGCCCATTCATAGTCCTGTAAATATGCTGGTGCTCTTCTATTTCAGTTAGAACATCTTGGGGGTGGTGCGTTCTCGTGTTCCGGCGGCGGTATGTTTCCTTGCTCCCCTTCCTCCTGTTCTGGTGGAGGTATTATGTCCAGGGGGGGTGGGGGTTGGCTGTCTGGTGGGGGAAGGTCTGGGTGGTGTTGTGGTTGCCTTGGCCTGAGCTGATCTATGTGCCGTCGTAAGTTGCCTTCTGTTGCTGTATGTATTAAATAGGAAATGGGTCCTGTTTGTTGTAACACTGTCCCTTGGACCCATTTGTTTTTGGATGTGTACGATCATGCTCAGGCCATTTGCCCAGGTTTAAATGTGTGGGGTGGGGGGGTGATCCGGTTCTGCTGTATAAGTGTCGGGATGCAGTCTGTCGAGCCACGTTATCAGCCTCCTTCCCCATCTTAGTTCCGCTGGTGTCTTGCCGGTCGCTGTACAGGGAGTTGTGTGTTGTGCCATCAGGAACTGGCTGAGTCGTCGCTGCCAGTTCCCTTTTACAAACTTTTTTAATGCTTCTTTAGTTGAGCACACCATAATTTCAGCCATCCCGTTCGTCGATGGGTGGAACGGTGCAGAAGTGACCAGCCTAATACAGTTCTTCGTAGCGAACATCTGAAATTCACGAGAAGTGAATTGTGGTCCATTGTCTGAAACAATGGTGTCTGGGAGGCCATGGGTGGCGAAGACCTTCCTAAGGGCTTGTATAGTGGCTCCTGAAGTGGTTTTCCTAAGGGGGATTACTTCTAGCCATTTTGAGTAGCTGTCAACTATTATTAGGAAACTCAGCCCTTGGATTGGTCCTGCAAAATCTAGGTGTATGCGTGACCATGGGTTTTTTGTTGTTTCCCATCTATGTACTGGGGCCTGGGGTGGTTCGCTTCTCATTGCTTGGCAGGGGTAGTATCCTCCCAAATGTTTTTCTATATCCTTATCTATGCCTGGCCACCATACATAACTCCTGGCTAGAGCTTTCATTTTAACTATGCCTGGATGTCCTTCGTGTAGGGTGTCTAGGGTTTGTGTTATGTTTTTGTCTGGTATCACTACTCTGTTCCCCCACAGAAGGCATCCCAAGTGCGATGACATTTCGTTTTGTCTGTTATAGAATGGCTGGAATTGTGGGTGTGGGTTTTTTGCTGGCCATCCTGTGGTTGTCCACCTAAGAATCCTGCTCAGGACTTTGTCCTTGGCTGAATTTTTTGCTATGATTTTGGCGGAAAGGGGGCATTCTGGGAGTTGGGATATTGCCAGTATGAGCCCTGCAGGGGCTGGGTCTGTGTCGTTGGTTTGAATGGGCAGTCTGCTGAGGCAGTCTGCGTGTCCCAATTCTTTCCCTGGCTTGTGTATTAATTTGTATGAATATGCTGACAAGAAGGTGGACCAGCGCAATATTCTTGGCGATAGAATTTGTGGGGTTGTTTTGTCCCAAGTGAATATTTCTAGCAGGGGCTTGTGATCCATGAATATAGTAAAGGGTCTCCCATAGAGATAGTCGTGGAACTTTTTTACCCCTGCGACTATCGCTAGTGCTTCTCTGTCGATCTGCGCGTAGTTTCTTTCAGCTTTTGAAAGTGTGCGGGAATAAAAGGCTATGGGTCTTTGGGTGCCATCCCTGTACAGGTGGCTTAGCACTGCCCCAATTCCGTAGGGTGATGCATCGCAAGCGATGCATACAGGTGTGTCTTCTCTAAAGAGTGTGACAGTTGAGCTGTTACAAATAATATTTTTCAATGACTGAAAGCTATTTTCGTGCGTTCTGGTCCACGACCAGGCAGTGCCCTTGTCTAGGAGCCTGTGGAGGGGTTCTGCTATCGTGGCTTTGTGGGGGAGGAAGGCATGATAGAAGTTTAACAATCCCAAAAAGGCTTGGAGTTCTTGTTTATTTTTTGGACTGGGGGCTGTTTGAATAGCTTTTAGTTTTTCTGTAGTGGGGTGGATGCCCTGGGCGTCAATTTTGTAGCCTAGGAATTCTGTGGCAGTGACTCCGATGGAGCACTTTTCTCGTTTTAATTTGAGACCGGCTTCTCTGAGCCGGCTCAGCACAGCTGACAGTCTGTCAGCTAAGTTTGCTTCGTTTTCTCCGGCGATGAGGACATCGTCAAAGTACGGGCAGACCCCGGGTATTCCTTTTAAGGTTTCCTCCATGATACCTTGGAAGATACCCGGGGCTGCCGAAATGCCGAATTAAAGTCTTTTCACTTTAAAAGCTCCGCAGTGCGTGACAATTGTTTGAGCTTCCGCGGTGTCATTTGTGACAGGCAGTTGCAAGTACGCCTGCATGAGATCAAGTTTTGTGAAAATGGCGCCGGAGCGGATAGAAGCGAGGACGTCCCTCACCGCTGGAACCGGGTAAGCATGGGGGCTTAGAGCTAGGTTAAGGGTCGCTTTATAGTCTGCACATAATCTGATTTCCCCGTTAGGTTTAACTGGGGTGACTATTGGGGTCTCCCAGCTTCCCCCTTCAGTAGGTTCCAGTACCCCTAGTTTTACGAGGCGTTCCAGTTCGTTCTCAATTTTTTCTTTGAGGGCGAATGGAACCCTCCTAGCTCTTATCTTAATGGGTTGGATGGTTGGATTTAATATTAGGGAGATGGGAGGGCTGGTGTATTTCCCTAGTGTGCCATCAAAGACGTCTGCATACTTGTTGCAGACGGCTTCGAGGCTTGAGGCTTGCACTGTGTTTACCCCAATAATGGCAATGCCCAGGGGGCTGAACCAGTTCAGCCCAATTAGATTGGTGCGGTTCCCTGGAGTCACTAAGACTTCTAGGGGTCCCTTAAATATTTTGTATTCTACTGCGACCTTAGCCTTCCTTCTAGAGGAATGGGGTTTTTTTGGAAGTCTGCTAGGTGGACCTGGGTTTTCCTAAGAGGGATTTCCCTGTTACTCCGTTGGCAGATCTCCTGATACATTTTAAATGATATTAAGGAGACTGCTGACCCGGAGTCCACCTCCATGTTGCAGGTGACTCCTTGAATTTTTACCCTGATTTTTACTTTCGGGCTTAAGCTGAGCACCTTGTCTATGGTTTCCACTAGTCCCCCCGGTGTTCCTCCCCTGTTGTCGTGGGTGGTTGGCCTACCTGGGGGGTTGGCCTCCAGATCATGCACGTTGTCGCGGGCCGGCTTCGGCACACTGGCTTGATGTGGCCGGTTTTACCGCAATTGTGGCATTTTGCATTTCAGAACCGGCAGCTGCCCCTGGCATGGTTGCCCCCGCAGCTGGCGCAGGTAGCCCGTTGATCGTGTCGTGGTGGCAGGGGGTTTCTGGTTTTTTGGCGGTATGAGGCGTCGTTCCTTCGATGTTGTCGTCGCTCCATCCTGCGTTGTAGGGCCTCTCCGTCGGTGAAGTCTACTGACTCGTCGTCACTAAAGGTTGCATTTTCTTGGTATACGGTTGCTTGACTATCCGGTGTTGATGTGGTCGGTTTTTTCTTGTGGTTGTATTCGTAGGCCATTATTTCTCGGGTAAGTTCGGCTAGGCTCATGTCGGGCTTTGATGTAAGTTTTTTCTGGAGGCGTTCATCCCTTAAGCCTATTACCACTTGGTCCCGGATGTGGTCTTCCAGATCTGGGAAGCTGCAGTTACGGGCGGCATGCCGGACCCCTGCGATGAAGTCGTTTGCGGGCTCATCCGGTCGCTGCTTCTTCTGGGCGAATTGAACGCGCCAGTACAGCTCTGAGCGAGCTGGCATGTAATGTTTGTTGAGCTGGTCGACCAGGTCCGCGTAGGAGACTTCAGTGATGGGCACCGGGCTGAACAGCCCGACGGCGTCGTCGTATACTGGGGGCCCGCTGATATACAGGAGGGTGGCGGCCTTTGCTCGGTCGTCGGTAATTTTACTGACGAGGAGGAAGCCCTCGACCTGTCCCAGGTGTGACTGCCATCTCTCCGGATGGCGGGTATCGAATTCCCTCACACGCCTGAAGTTGGCCATGTCGTCCGGTCCTGGTCTCGCTCCGTTCGGAAGTTAAAACTTCCAGTGACTGCTCTTGGCCGGGAATTCCCTTCCTCGGCCGTGACTTCAGCTCCGGAGCGATCCCACCTTCGTCGCCAGTGAAGTGGCTGAAGGACCACTCTGGACAACAGGTTAACCAACTAGGATTTATTTAAGAGCAAGGCAAAGAACAGTACAACTTGTCCGGCTTTTATAGCCGGCGGCTGTCAGTGTAGTCCAATCAGGTTCGTTTCTTTTGGCGCCGCGTCTTGTTGGTCCAATCACCGCCGTCGTGTCTTGACAGCTCTTCTCTCTGCGTGGTGAGTCGGCTTCTGTGTTTTGACAGCCGCGAGCTGTCAAATGGCTGCGCCTGCGCTCTGGCGGGGAACTTTGACAGCTGTCAAAGTTCCCGCGTGTTCTCCTGTCAGTGGTGTTTACCTCATAGTATTAAACGATTATAACTTGTTAATAACCTTTTTACATGTGTGTTTATATACATTACAGAAAGTATGAGGAACTTAATCTTTTATATGTGTGCAGTTCAAAGCCAACCTAGGTCTTTTGGAATTTTCTGTGGAAAAATAAAATATGTTTATATATATATTTATATATACATATAGATATACATATACATATAGATATACATATACATATAGATATACATATACATATATATATAGATATACATGGTGCTGGTGATGACCTATAAAGCCCTAAATGGCTTGGGTCCAGGATATCTGAGGGAACACCTGTTGCCGGCATCAAGTTCCCTTCGTCCTGTGCGCTTTCACAGGGAGGGCCTTCTCAGGGTGCCACCGGCAAAGGATTTCCGGCGGGCAACAACCAGGGGGAGGGCCTTCTCTGTGGGCACGCCTGCCCTCTGGAAACAGTTACCCGTAGAGCTTAGGACTGCCCCTGATTTTCGTTTGTTCCACCGGGACCTGAAGACCTGGCTCTTTGAGCTTTCTGGCCAGGACTGAGGAATTTTCTAATTTTTAACTTATTGTAATTGGGTTTTTAATCAGAGTCATAGGGGTTTTAGCTTTTAATTAAGGAAAATTTAATCTATTTTAATTGTTATTAATTTTTGTATTGTAATGTTGTTTTAATTGCCTTGTGAACCGCCCTGGGTCCTACGGGAGAAGGGCGGTATATAAGTTTAATAAATAAATAAATAATAATAATATGTATATGTATATGTATATGTATATGTATATGTATATGTATATGTATATGTATATGTATATGTATATGTATATGTATATGTATACGTATGTATATATATGTATATATGTATATATATATATATATATATATATATATATATATATATATATGTATGTATGTATGTATGTATATGTATATGTATATATATATGTATATGTATATGTGTGTGTGTGTGTGTGTGTGTGTGTGTGTGTGTGTGTGTATACATATTCGGGTTTTTCCCCACGTAGAATTGGAGGTATCAGGGCAACGTTTCGACGAAATCTCATCCGTCATCCTCAGGCTTCAGCTTCGTTCTTTTGGGAGAAGTGTGTGGTAGTGGCTGTTTTTTCTTCTTTTTTAAACTGCCAGAGGGGGTGTGTTCTGTGGGTGGAGGTGTGCTCTGATTGGGTGGGAGGTTAGCTGTGTTCTGATTGGGTGGGAGTGTGTTTTGAATAACGACACACAACCACAAAACAGAAACCTAACTACAGCTGCAACATCAGCCACTTTAAACCCCTCCAAACCACACAATAAGCAAACTGACACCCACTATAAAAACATGGCACCACCCCAAACACGGAGCCGAACAAAAGCAGCACAACTCACCAGTTCAGGTCTAAGGCTGGCAGCTGAGACCAGCCCATCCACTAAAAACACATCCCCACCCAATCAGAACACAACACAAATGTTGCCCTGATACCTCCAATTCTACGTGGGGAAAAACCCGAATGACCAAATTTATATATATATATATATAAAATTTATATATATATATATATATAAAATTTATATATATATATAAAATTTATATATATATATAAAATTTATATATATATATAAAATTTATATATATATATATATAAAATTTATATATATATATATATATATAAAATTTATATATATATATAAAATTTATATATACATATATAAAATTTATATATATATATATATATATATAATTTATATATATATAAAAAATTTATATATATATATAAAATTTATATATATATACATATATATATATATAAAATTTATATATATATATATATATATATATATATATATATATATATATATATATATATATATATATATATAATGTTTCAAGTGTTAACTATTTAGATTACCTTGCTAGGCCCCAAACATGGAGCAAATCTTTATTTCCTGTTTTCAGCCTATCTTGAAGGCCATCGAACAGGCTGTAGTCACACTGGACAGTTCATATATTTGTGTAAATTGCTAACAAAGAATTTAAAGGGAAACTGAGATGCATTTCTGACTCTTTAGTCTTCATCAGTCAGCTATACCCTTCTGAGATTCGAACCTGGGCTGATTGCATACTAGGCAGTGTTATTTGCCTCTAAGCCACAAGGTCTCTCTCGTTTTTGTTAGCTTTTTTCTGCAAGGGAAGATATGTTTCACACACACACACACACATACATATACATATATACACCTTTGTTCAAACTATACCACAGGATGATTTAAAAAAAAACTAATTGACAAACTACTTCAGTAGTTTTCAAATGTTCCATTTTAGTAATGTTCACCTCAAAAGAAATAAATCAGATTAAAGGCAAATTCTGAAAGGCCATGCAGGGGTGTATTGCTCATATTTTAAATCCAAGCATAATTTAAGAAAATAGCAGAAGCTACATTCTTGAAGAAATGCTGTGATTAAAAATAGTTACACCACAAAAAATAGAGGATAATACATAGAGTAATATCATTCACAGCTAATGAGTTAAAAGGATACCACAGTGCATTTATAAATCACTATACAGAACCATGTAGTTTATTTAAATTCACGGTGCCTCATTATAACTGATCTATGCACCTTTTGGTCTGAGTTGATTAGGAATGCTATAGCTCAGAATAGCTTTTAATTCAACGAAACATAGTCTGACCTTTACCATAATCCTATGTGAGATGTGCTATGGTTTAGACATTAATAATGGTGCTACCTCTTCTTTATACTGATAAGATGCTACTTAATTTTTTTGTGTTATTAGTTAACATGCACGAGGCAATTTATCAAAATGAAATTATCCTTCTGTGTATAGCAACAGTACTTAATTCAGGATTCTTCATCTCTCATAACTATTACAGACTCTTTAAAAATGCTAAAAACTAAAATATAATAGTGCTGTGCTAAAGTAATAATTCACAGATACATACTTATCAACTCCCTATGGATTTCCACTGTATGCGATTAGGAGACGTGTGCAAAATGATAAACGTCTTCTTATTTAAGTGTAACATTTCCTTAAATCACCTTTGGTAACTCTGCTAGCTAACTAATGACTTCTTCTTTTGTAGAATATGAGTTCAGTCTTGGATTTTTGAACTAAAGGAAAGAAGTTAAACATTGTTGTTTAATGGCAGCTTACTCTAAATGAGATGCATTTATGTGATATGTGATAGATTGAATTAAGGCAAATGTCACAATATAGAATCCAAGCTAAAACTCAACATATCTTCTGAAATCTTTCTGATTTCCCTTTTCTTCTGAAATAAATAAAAAAAATCCAAAGAATATTGTATAAGTTAATTGAAGAAGAGAGCAAGTTTGGTATAGTATCTAAAGGCACCAGAGCAGAAACCAGGAGACAAAACCAGTCCTATTCCTGTCTTAAGCATGAAGCCAACAGATGATTGGGGCCAGTCATTCTTTCTCAACCCTCAGAAGAAGGCAATGGCAAATCACTTCTGAAATCTTGCCAAGAAAACTGTAAAAACTTCTCCAAGCAGTTGCCATGAGTCGTGACAGTGTGGGCAAAACATTATTTTTTAAAAAAATGAAAATTGGCGGGGGGGGGGAGGAAAAAAGCTGAATTCTATTTCTTGTACCAGCACTATATTATTTTTCTCACTTTCTTATTATTCATTTTAGTATATAATATAGCCTCTATTTAAAGGACTATTTGGGGCAAAGAGTGTCTGTTAACAAAGAAATTAAATTCCAAATGGCATCATTTGCATAAATACATAACTGCCATTATAAATCTCTTGTGTCAAATTGCATTAAGAAAACGACATAAATTGACACAAATGATATATATATTAAACTCTGCTTGGAAACAAGAGATTGTCTTTTTTATATAAATGTTTCTTTAAGTTTTAATGAAAAGATAAAACTGAACAAAAACTAATATGAAGGAATAACCTTACAGGAAGGAAGGGAAGGGAAGGGAAGGGAGGGAGGAAGGAAGGAAATTAGAAAAAAGAAAAGGATAAAAAGAAATGGAAAGAAGCTTCTAATGTTCTTCGCAGCAAATACAAGTATAATATCTCTGTAATCTTATGCACTTTATCTATCATCTATCTATCTATCTATCTATCTATCTATCTATCTATCTATCATCCATTCCCATTATGAGTCTTAGTTCCACATAAGAAAAAAATTGCAGCCTCAGACTACAGCCTTATATGCTGTTCATTAGAAGTATTAAGTATGTTTTTATAGAATAGCGTGATTAAAAAATTAGTTTGGAGAATACGTTTGAATCTTTCTAGAGATCTATGACATCCCTGCAGTCAGTCATAAGGGTGAATGACCCTGGGAATGCTGAACAGCTGCAACTTTGAAATAGAATCATAAGTAGCTTTGGAGCGGTCTGTTGTAACTTCAAATGATCACTAAGTGACTGGTTGTTAAGCAAGGATTGTAACATTTATATTACACAAATTATGTATACATATGATGATGATGGTAGTCAACTGTTATTTAAAGCATAAATATGTTTTAAATATACTTTTAAATAAGCTTGATTGATATTGTTCCTTGTAGAATTCTTAATGTGTTGCTAGCTACCAAGAATGTATAAATTGATTAAATAAATAAAATTATGTACATATAAACATGTTAAGAAATATTTATCTCTGTATTGTTTTTAATTTAAAAAAGGGAAATGTATGTTTTATTATACTTAAAACAGATTACTAATTTATATAGTAATAATTATAAAATGTCAATAAGAAAGACAAAAAAAGATGAATAGTAGACATGGCAGTATTGGAGACAGCATAATAGAAGAGAAAGAAGTGGGAAAGGTAACAAAATACAAAGACCTGCAAATAGAAATAGAATGACTATGACAAAAGAAAGCAAAGAGAGTACCAATAGTAATAGGTGTCTTGGGTACAATCCCAAAACAGCTAGAGCACTACTTGAAGCTTATTGGCATAGAAAAAAATCACCACCAGTCCATTGCAAAAGGCAGCTTTGTGACAATACCTTTAACACCATCAAACTTCCACACCCACCTACCCCAGGTCCTTGGGAAGGACTCAAAGGAGAAATCCAGTCTGAACATCTGACTGACTGAGTGACGAACCATAACATAGTATTAATAAATCACCCACCTCACAGAATAGAAATAAACATGGCTGTCCAAAGCAACAAAAATACTGAAACATTGTAGCTAATACAATTAAACAGTTAATACAAAAAAGGCTGATAAGCTTCTTAAAACATTACTAAAGTAATCAAAATTTTAAAAATGTAGTGTTTAATCAGTTGGTATTTTCACTTAAAAATTACCTTTCCCATAGGTCTCAGCAGTTGTTGCTACTATTATCCTATTGATTAGTGTAGATAATCTCTATCCATATTTAGGAACGTAAAACATTGCTAAAATTTTAAAGTAAGAATGCAGATATCAGTCAGTAAAACAAATAAATTCTGAGTATAATTTTTCTTACGGACACAAGTATGTATCATTTTGCCATAAAAAAATCTGACAGAAATATTTAAGTCAATCAACTTCCCATCCACATTTTAGTGAAAATAATAATAATAATAAACGTTTAGGGATGAGATATTTGGATGGGGCTACAAACACAGAAACCAAAATACCAGAATGTGCTGACAGTACACGAGAAAGCAGAAACAGCGTTAATCATTGGGTTTCAGTTGTTATCCATTTCTTTTGTCTCCCCTCTAGAGTATTCAGTGGAAAATGCACAGTGAAGCTTTATTGTTTCAGAAAGGAAACAGAGATGTGCTGGCTGGCAGGAGGTTAACTTTCCCTGCTTATTGTCCCAGCCCATCTGGTCTGGGGAAAGGAAATGAGCAGTTCACTCACTGAAGAGTTTAAAGCACTCAGAGCTTCACAAGGTTTGCCTGGCTTATTGAAAGAAGAAGAAAGGCAGTTCTAATCACAGGAACCTTCCAAACAGGTGCTAGACTAAAAAGTATATTATTCTGTTCAGATATGACTGGATTTCTTTTCCTGGCATTTGTACGGTGTTCAGAGAGGTTTCTACAACTCTGTCAAAGCTTGTAATTCACATGTTCTGCTTTAACCAATAATACAGGCACTTTTTTATTATCCTTAAAAAATCAGTTTTGGCCCCCAACACAGAATGTTTACATATGGTATTATTGTTACTTGCTGTGATTTGCTTCTCCTTGGGATGTGTATGATCAGGACTATATCAGGAGAGTAAAAGGCTTTCAACTTTTGCCCTCAATCTTGTGTCAACTTTCATTGTTGGTTTTGCGTGCTTTTTACTTATACTGTGTTTTCCCAAAAATATTTTTTTTCCTCCAAAAGAAGCACCTGGTCTTATTTTTTTTTTGCGGGTGGGTGTCTTTTCCACCCACCTCACTGTGGCAGCACCGACAGTCCCAGCCAGCCAGCACACTTCTATGGCTGAAGGAGCAGCTTCGTTCTGCAGCTAAGAATGGAGCTCCGGCCTGCATTTTGCTGTCAGAGGCCTTCTGGGAATGCCTCTGTAGCCAAGAACCAAGCTTATGGATTGAATCCATAGCTTGGTTCTCGGCTGCAGAGGCCTTACAGAAAGGCCTGTGACCGCAAAATGCAGGCTGGGGAATGCTGCAGAAGAAGTGGGCTGGCGAGGAGAGGCAGGGGTCAATTCATGGGAGGCCTAGTAAGTGGGTGCGGGGAATGTGGGGCAGCTCCACCCCCATCCCTGCCCTAGCTTGATTTTGGGGCACGCACCTTGCCTCAAACCTAGGGCTTATTTTTGGGATAGGGTTTATATTAGGTTCACCCCGAAAAATCAAGCTAGGGCTTGATAGCAAAGCTCCAATTGGTTTCAGCCTGATCTTGCTAGAGATTATTAGACATGCAGTCTAACACCACTGGAGGCCATAAATACCCCCTCTGAAGTTATATCTTAAGATAAAATGGCAAGTCCCACTTCCATAAATAATCCAAACACATTTCTAATCCACATAACTATTAATAGAATAGGTAAGTGTAAATTATCCAATTCATTCTAACCAATGCTTCAGACAGTGAAGCATTTTTCTTCATATATTGCTGGCTTAGAAATCAGGACACTGTGAGTTTAACCCTTCTTGCAGTATGAAAACTGGCTGGGTGACTTTGGGCCTGTGTTAGCCTCCCACATAGATAGGAAATATGTCCAGATGAGCCAATTCTATTTTATTGAAAGTTACCTTAACAGAATCTTGCAAGTCTCTTTTATTGCATGACACATTAGGGAGGATCCTTTCTCTGCCCATTATTCAACTATGGCTCTATATGTACATGGGAAGATAAATAATGTGAATGCACATATTCATTGGAAATACCAAATTTATAAATGATCTGAAAGGAGCAGGTTTATTTGTTCACATCTTAATATTATAAATGACTAATTTTAACAATTCAGAATAAATCATGAACTGAAATCACAAAGTTATAGCCAACTCAGATATGAATCATGTTATTATGTCTTAGTCTGAAGATAAGTTGGCATTTCAACATGTTAGCTTCTTAGGAAATACCACAAGCTTTTCAAGGTTATGATTTACTTTATTATATGTCATTTATATGCTGCATTTTGATCTTACAAATGTACACCAAGGCAGACTTTTAAAATGTAATACATGCAATACAATAAAATCCAACTTAATTGAATATAAGAGCAGGGAGAAAAAAAACAATAAATCAGGAGTCAGTATAATAAAATTTGCCAGTAGGAGGTAGTTTCCATGTAAGAGCTGGTTGTCATTAACTATCAGAAGTAGCTGTGGACTCAACTAAATGATGTGATCACCTCAGATGAAATCAATCACACAAAATTTGGCTGCTTTGAGTAGAAGCAATTTCACATGGGCAAAAATCAATTTTGGCAATATGGAGCAGGAGCACATTATCACTTTGAACAAGATCAACATTTGGCACCAATTAGTACAACCAAATGTTTCAAGAGGGGGAAAAATAAAAAAATGGCCCAAAGTTGTAGAAGCATATTTTTGTAAAATAAAAAGACTTAATTTGCAGGAGTTAATCACAACTGGTTGAAGAAAAGTACAACAGACACAGAACCCAGATTTTTAGGATGGAAGAAATTAGATTAAAAGCCAGATGTGATCTACTGCCATGGAGGGTGGATTTTTGTCAATGGAATTTGTTAGGAAGCCTTGGTGTGATCCAGCTGATCTGTAAGAAGGCACTGGATGGCTTTCAGTTCCTGGGGTGGGGGGAGTCTCTGAAATGAGGAAAGGGCTAGAAGCATTTGTCACTATGTTTGGGTGATAGTCATTAGTCTGAAATATTTGAAGCCATGAAGTGAATCATTGTCAATAAACTCAATCTTAAGTAAAGGATTAGATCAACTTCTTGCTGATAGTTTAGACAAACATGAAATTATTTTACGTTTGGAGGGTCAGACTGAATTGCATGGAACCTAAGAGTTTGGTAAGGATTTGAATAGGTGTTATGGTAAAGGAAGAAAAAAATGTATCTGGGAGGGACAAAGTTGGGGGAGGACTCTCCACAGGGGATTAAGCATTGGTCTCTTGCAAAGGGGCTTTCCCCCCACTCCCTCTCTGACTTAGTCCCTTGTAAAAAGAGTTCCTCCCTCACTAAATTACTTAGAAAGATTGCTATAAATACAACTGAAGAAATAAAGGAGAGGCAGAAGTGTATAGCTGTATTCATTTATCTGTTTTCCCTCTTGGTACTTACAAACAGGTATTTTCCACCCTTATCCTAAATTCTCCACAGGGGATTAAGTAGAGGGAAACCTCAAATACACTCAGTGTTCCCATTTTGATACTATTCTTCAGGGCATTCATTTGCAATGCCCCTCAGACATTCATAAGCCCCACCTATCTTGATCAAGAGCTCTGGGAGTTTTGTTTTAATGAACAAATTCCATGACCTAAAAAAGGTTTAAACCTACTGCTCTGAAGTAACATTATACTGCAGGGTCCAATCTGAGTTGGTTTAGTCTTCCAAGCTTTCAGATTGGGCTGAAATGTGATAGAGAAGTTCCCTGAGAATGGGCTCCATCACAAGTCCAAAAGCTTGGTAGACTAAACCTCTGGTTCTGGTGACCAACCCAGATTGGATCCTGAAACATAATACTGGAACATGTATATTTGCCTTCATTGAAAACATTGTACTCTTCATTTATTCATCTGACTCTGAATTATGAGTAGAGGACAGGTAAAGTATTGCATTCCAAAAGTTGAATTAAAGTGTTCTAAAAACCTCTGTGGAATCTTGGACCTCTGACAAAGATGATGTGATTGAATAAACCGTGATCCAAGAAAATGTACAGATAAGCTGTCTGGAAAAAAATATGAAGAATCTTAAAATGTCAATAACTTTTCAACTATCATGTTGTCCCCAGACACATGAAAATGTACACCAAAGCTCAATTACTGGATCCCAAGATCTCTGTTGAGAGGAGAGGAAGAGACTACTCAATAGTCCAAAGAGATTACTGGCCAGAGACTTGGCAGAGTGACAAGTGGAGCAAGAAACAACATAGGAATTGCCATCTGCCCTAGCAGAGGAAATGAGCTTCTCAATCAGGAAATCATCTTGCTACATAATAAAAAGTTATCCACAAAATTAATATGATTTATAAATCTTTGAAAAAAAACTATAGTTGATAATTTCCTTCAAGCAGGAAAGTTTTGATCTGACATTGGAAACTAGGCTCCAGGAATAAGATTGATTGTGTAGTCACCAGTGGGGAGCTGGTGTGTGCTTCTCCTTTTCAAAGCACATCAGCACAGTCTGCATATTTGGCAAGTAAATAAGGGGGGTGCACTTGCTGAAGAATAATGAGTGGTTGAGGCTTGCATCACAGGTATTAAAGTGGATATAACCCTGGTCCCAATAAATATGTGCATTATAAGTCTATATCTATTGAAAAATGTATTGAGGAAATAAAATAAAATTCTATGAGCTCCTCCTGATTGCCAATGGTGTATTGTAAACTTGTATATTGTCTGTGTTAGGTCATCAGCATATGGACTGGACATCAAAGGTTCATCTCTAATGGAGGTTTGGATATGTTGCGTAGCCAAATCATATAATGTTTGCACTAGAAGAGTCGGTGAGACTGCCTATAGTGCCAGTATGCTTGAAATCCAGATGACCTCTGGATGGCTTCAAAACAGATGCAGAAAAATTAAATCTAATGGTAATTGTGGAGAGTCAGGGAGTCAGTGCATATGAAAGAGGCTGTGTTGGTGTAAGACAAATATGGATTATAGGATTTGTGCTCATTTTCTTAGACAACTTGTGTCCAAGCCCCACATTCATAAAAAGGATACTTAAAATGTCTTAGTAGCAAACAAATAACTTTGAAAGTTTTATTTGTATGTTAATGTACAGCTGATTGCAGTGTGCATAGGTATATACACAAGCTTTCATATGTGTGCATGTATAAACTGGCGGTTTATGAAAGATGGGTAAATGGGCAATACACCTCTAAACAGAAAGGCAGGATCAATTAACCTTTTTTTCTGAAATTGGTTTCTTTTCTAGTGAAAAATCATGGATTCAAACAACTGTGCTTTGTTAGTTAGCTCTACCAACTATTAGGTGACTTGTCCTCACTATAACCAACTATACTGGGCATCAGCTAACATGGATTAAACCAAAAACAACACAGCAGGACAGAAAATAAAGTTCCAAGTCTAAGAAAACAACAATGTTTTGATATCGCAGTAAGCAACAGGAAGAAGAAAATGATCAAAATTATATGGAGAGGTGAAACCAAAGAAAACAGTAGGAAAAGGTTCATTTATATTCTTACCAAACTTTTTTTTTTAAGATGACTGTGAAGCAGATCTTCAGAGCATAGGCAAATACCTGTGGGAAAAAGATGGTCCTTCAAATAAGCTTGTCTCAAGTGATTTAGGTATTAGTAGATAATACCCAGCACTTTGAATTGTGCATAGAAACAAATTGGAAGCCAATGTGGTTTATGTATAAAGCAGCAACTGTAACTTGTCCTTTCTGTAAAGAACATTCGTCATACTAGAAATACCACAGAGATAAATGATGTGTACAAATGGCCTTCAAAATTCTCTACTGGGAGTAGGGATAAGATACTATTTCACAAATTGTATCTCAGAGAAAAACATATGTTTTCAGTTTCTCAAGGTGAAGCTAAATATTAGCAATGGAAGTAGTTCATTTCCCCCCCCCCAATGTTTTGCTACAGTGTTTCCAACAGCTGCTGCAGTTATAATGAGTGTTTTTTTTGTAAAAGAAAAAGGTGCCGGAACTCACAAATGTCATACAACCCACCTTGCCTACCCTACAAGGTTCCATCCAAAAAAGGTGCCGGAACTCCGTTCTGAGTGTTCTGTGACAAAAAAAGCCCTGGTTATAATGAATGGCAACTGCAAATGTATTAGCAGCCTTTTCTTTTTCTGATGCCCCGGCCAGCTTTTGTCAATGTTCTGGCTCCTAGACCTCTAACCCAAGATCTCCACAAAGTCTATGGTTTGCAAGAGAAAAGGAAATATATCAGAAATTTGTTTTATTATTTTATTTCATTTCTGGGTAAATTGAAGTCATAAAAAGTAGCTTTGGCTACCACTAGTACAATTTTAAAAGCCTTGTATTTGTTCATCTTTAATGGAAGATACATTCGTTTTTAACCTGTAAAGCTGCCCAAAATTTCTTCTTCCACAACTTCAGCTTGTATACCTTCTTTAACAAGAATACAAAATGGAATTATTTTTGTATATCATTTTTATTAAAACTTTTAAATAAGAAGATAAAAACTAATGCAAATTAATATAAAGTAAGGAAGAAAAAAGAAAAAGAAAGAAATGAAAGAAAAAGCAAGAAATGCAAAAAAAGAAAAAAGTTGAGGGGAAAATAGAAAACCAAGAAAAGGGATATAAAGGAGTGGTGTTGTTTATTCTTCACAGCAATTTTAAGTATAAATACTCTTTCTACTGTATAACCTATCCTATCTAATAATCAAAACCATAAATCACAAGTTCATTTGTTTTCATTTTAATGCAAAAAGTTCATAACAAGCTTCTAATGCAGACATGTCAAACTTGCGATGTCATGTGACATCGCGCAACATTATCAGAACTTTTTCCCATTGCTGCCAATGGGATGGGTGCGGTTTCTCCGTGATGCTCCGGCCCACGGGCCGGCAGTTTGACACCCCTGTTCTAAGGTAAAGGTAAAGGTTCCCCCGCACATGCATGCTAGTCATTTCCAACTCTAGGGGTCGGTGCTCATCTCCGTTTCAAAGCCGAAGAGCCAGCGCTTGTCCGAGGACATCTCCGTGGTCATGTGGCAGGCATGACTAGATGCCAAAGGCGCATGGAATGCTGTTACCTTCCCACCGTAGTGGTCCCTATTTTTCTACTTGCATTTTTACATGCTTTTGAACTGCTAGGTTGGCAGAAGCTGGGACGAGTAACAGGCGCTTACTCTGTTATGCGGCACTTGGGATTTGACCCGCCAAACTGCCGACCTTCTGATCGACAAGCTCAGCATCCTAACTCACTGAGCCACCACGTCCCTTAAGAAGCTTCTAGTCACCAATAAATGCAGTTTTTTCCCTCTAAAGTCAGTTAATCCATTTCAGCAAAATCTGTCAACTTCAGTAACCATTCCTTCATAATAAGTAGTGTCAAATCTTTTCCATCTGCACATATAGTAGAAAATATGAAATTAATTGAATGATGTGGCATCAAATCATTGTCAATTCTTAGTAACCACATAGATAAGATTTGCTCCATGATGATCTATCCCTAACCTGGCCTTTCAGGTTTTTCAACTGTACCCTTATCTCCCATCTTACTGTTGGTCATCATCTTCTGCTAGTTAGGCTTCCTAGCATTACAACCTTAACTAGAGAAATAGATCTTCATATAATATGTTCAAAGTAAGATGAGTCTGATCATTTGTGCCTTACGTGAGAACTCTGGGTTGATTCATTTGATGATCCATTAATTTGTTTTCTTGATTGTTCACAATGTTCTCAGTAGACTTCTCTGATATTCAAAATCTTCAATGCTTTTCTTATTTACTTCTTCCAAGTCCAACCTTTGCTTCCATAGAGGGTCACAGGGAATATGATGGCTTGCATGATTCTAATCTTTGTAGATCTAGACATCTCATGGATCTAAATATATAGTATTTTCAAGAGCCTTCATGGCTGCTCTGTCAGATGCTAATCTATAGTATATTTCTTGACTGCTAGGTTGTTTACTGTTAGGAGAACAGGAAAAGTACAGAAGAAATGAAGAAAATGATTGTTTTTATTTTGGGAGAAAACTAAGTGTTAGTAGTTCTTTTTAACCCTATGGATGCTATGCTGTCCTACCCACAGAGAGTAGTAAATCCTTTTGCTTTGTGTTTCAGCAAACCTCTTATCAGTGCATAAAAATAATAATCACACTGTTGCATTTGTTAACACTAGGCATTAACAAAGTTGTCCACTTCTGTGTTTTGCAGGAAAGAGTTTATAGTTTCATCAGTTAAGTATATGTTCCATGATTTATAAATATAACTATTACCTATGTGGTCTTCGTCCAGGCTGACAACAAAGGGATAAATATAGTGTATAGAGCAGTCCCTCTGGTTATATCATGAACATGACATATGTCATCCTGTGATAAATTGGCTCTGTGTCTGTTCAATTTGAAATCCAAAGCTCTGGAGGCAGAGGTGTTAGGAAGCAGGCATAATTCTGGCAAACAGAGGCCTCAGATGCACAAAATTAGTGTGCATGGAGCAGATAACAGAGCAAGAGCAAGACAGAAAGGAAGTTTGCACACATTTGATGACTTCCTGGGGTCTAGGTGGTATTGGCAGATGTTAGGTGTGAAAAAACATCTGTAAGCATGATAATGAATGTTACTAGAATTTGAAGTGACAACTGTATCAAGCACAAATGCTACCTTGTCTCTCCATTTGCATACCAATTAAATAAAAAAGTAAATATTGGGTTCTGAATTTGTTTGACAACTCATCTACTGTGTTTACACACTACACCTGGGTCAGGCATTTTGGCTGCTCAACAGCTGCAGCATCAAATAATGATTTAAGCAGAAAAAGGCATGCAGACTACTACTAAGTGGTTCACCTTAAACTAAAATTAGAGATGGGTCAAGGTGATTAAGAAACATGTGTGGGATGCTCCTGAGATCTTATTACAGTATGCCATGGTTGGTTTGAACTGTCTCAGTCAATTGGAAGTTGATAATGACAGCATGAGTGTTTCAAAATACTGAGGTGTATACTTTTGGGATGAACTGTTTCCATGTTTTTCCCAACATTTTCAAAACAACAATTTATTAACTTTAGAAATATTCCTCAGTCTGCATATACGAGGGCAATTCAGAAATCAAACTTCATTTGGTTATCAATGACAGACACTCACAGATACAGAACTTTTATTATACACATTAGAAAACTACACCGTTACATTACTTTTTGACATAGCCATTCAAATTGAGGCACTTGTCATAACGTCTTACAAGGTTTGAAATTCCTTAGTAGTAGTTGCTCAGCGCCAAATCTGGGCTATAGGGGGAGTGATCAAAAACATCCCAATGGAACTGTTTCAAATGTTTTTGGGTGTGTCTAGTGGTGTGCAGGTCAGCAATATCATGACCCAACACCATACCAGAAGTCAGCATGCTCCGACGCTTGTTATGGATGACTTGTCTGAGTTTTTGTAACATTTCACAATAGACTTCTGAATTGATGGTTGAACCATGCTCCATGAACTTCACTAGCAGTACTCCCTTGGCATCCTGCTTGAACAGAAAGCTGGACTAGAAGACCTCCAAGGTCCCTTCCAGCTCTATTCTATTCTATCTTCACATTTGGCAGGATTTTCTATGGCACCATTGCAATGTGATGTTGGTTCGTGATAATGCTTGCCTGCACACTGTTAGATGCACCCAAGAACTTTTGAATCAGTTCCATTGGGATGTTTTTGATCATCTCCCCACAGCCCAGATTTGGCACTGAGCGACTACTGCTAAGGAATTTCAAATGTTTTAAGACGTTATGACAAGTGTCTTAATTTGAATGGTGATTATGTCAAAAAGTAATGTAATGTTGTAGTTTTCTAATGTGTATAATAAAAGTTCTGTATCTGTGAGTGTCTGTCATTGATAACCAAACAGAGGTTTATTTCCGAATTGCCCTCATATGTGTATTGCATTACAGTTGCTTTTTTCATACCAGGAACTATTCATTTTCTATCAGTCTTTCAAAGTAGACAGGTTGGTGGTAACAACTATAGAACTATATTTTATTGATATAGGATGCAATAAAAGAACTTTGCAAGTCTATCAGTGTCTTTCCTTGTTTCCCTCTTTGAAAAGTTGGGAGGCTGAGGACTAATCTGTCTCTCTTAATAACATAATTTTGCCTTTTGCGATTTAATACGCTTCTTGTGCCATTCTTCTGCATGTTTCCCAATGGCTTCTTTATTTCTTCTTCAAGGTCAGCCTCCTGGCTCCAGGATATATTCCGACGCAATCTGAAGACTTATTTGTTCGAACAAGCCGGCCTGGCCTGATGGGGGATGGGTTTAGGTTTTATTGCTATTTTAAATGTATTTTAATCTACTGTTGTAACTTGGGCATCTTGTTTAATTCTTTTTTAGTTTTTGTATTCCTGTACTTTTATATGTTTGCCCTGTTCACCGCCCTGAGTCCTTCGGGAGAAGGGCAGTATACAAATAAAATTATTATTATTATTATTATTATTATTATTATTATTATTATTATTATTATTATTATTATTATTATTATTATTATTATTATTATTATTATATTCGTTCTGAAACAGGTATAGAAACTAAAGTAAAAGAATGCAAGATGGACCTCTCATATCATGCAAACTGATGCCAATTGCATACACAAGTGCAATCATGCTAAACCTCACATCAGTTTAAACAAGCCAATCAAGTATTTTAAATTTTAACAGAAGCAATAGTAGTTTTTTTCTTCTTCTATGTACTGTAGGTACATAGTAAGCTAGTGAAGAGTAGGCCATGGAACAGCGTTAGTCTTCTTTTCTCCCTTCTCTTCTCTTTGGGCTGTGCAATCTGTTGACCAGAGAATACACTGCTTGTGTGTGTGTTGCATAGCCTCAATAACAACACATTCTGTCTTTCTTACTGACAGGATTCAGTAAGATAATTTCTGACTGGGTGCAGATGGGGGTCTCAAAGTGTTCTAACCATCTTGCCACACACAATCCCTTCAGTATAATTTTGGACTGAAATATCACAGATAGGGAACATGAATTACATCATTCACTCTGGGCCAAATAACTGTGAAGACGTTCAACAACTCCAGAGACGTTTCTCACTTCTGGAGTAGCTGACACATTGCATTGTTCAGGATGAAAGTGAGACTATGATCTGTGTTAAGTCTTGGTTACCCACTATAATTCTAGTTTTGACACCCATCTACAGTCCACTCATAGTTCCAGTTCCTTGGTCTATTTTGCTATGTCCAGTCCATTATTTCCAAAGGTGCTTAAAATTCTATGTGTCAAACAGTTCCAAAGTGATCTACTTCCAAAAAGCCACAGAAGGACTCTTTATACTCAGATAATACTCACTAGATGGCTATCTATAGTTACATTGTCATTCACCTAGTTAAGCTGACCTTTTTAATAATATCTTGGGTTGTAGTCATGATTATAAAGAAAAATTGACCTTTCTTTATACATTTTATGATTCCATCCCTGACAGAGTTAAAAAGAACATTAATCAGTTCATGCATGTCAGAACTCAGGTATGTTATTGTTCTGTCTTTCATACTCAATAGTTTGCCCATCACAGGATCATATTTTTCAAGGAAGCTAATAACTAGGAGTGTCATGTATAAGTAGGCAGCCATAAACACTGAAATTATAAATACATTATAAATAAATAAATTTCCTAGATCCACCTGAGTATATATTATACTTCCTGTGACTTTCAAAGGTGAGGTAGAAGGAAGTCAGGATCAAGATAGTCATAATCTGACTGGATTGGGCAGTAGTGGGCAGGGAAAAAGCAAAGATCAGATTGCTCTGATCTTCTTGAAGCAAGACAGAAATAATAACAATAACATAGAAAAGCACAAATAGAAAATCAGAGACAATCTTATTTATTTATTCTACTTTACAAAGTATCCCACATAGATGTTACTATTTATATATTATAGAAGGTTATAAAAATATTATTTATTTACCTGTTTTTGTCTTAGAGACCATTGCAAATACTGTCTGTTTACAACTTTCTCACCCTTCCTCTTCCTCTCAACCCATTCACTCTTCCTTCAAATAATTTGCAATTTGATTCTTCTAGTATTTCTTTTATTCTGGTCAATCACTTTTATATTCAACCCACATTCATTCAGCACCCATTCATTCTTGACAGTGTCTCTTCTTGTTTTACCACACACATTCTTCTGAAGTCCCTACTGCAATCATATTGAATTTTCATTTCTAAATAAGCAGGAACACATTCTTAAACACAGTTATTTTCACCCCTTTCAACAAACATTTATTTCTTACAGATGACAATGTACAGTCCATTATATTTCTGATAATATTTGCACATTCTAAAATATCTCCATTTTCCCATCTTTAATAAACATTCTACTCACACACAAATTATTTTGCTTACTTGCAATAACTGCAATAACTTGCAGTTATTCTCTTCATGTTCCCAATAAAGAACAACTACCTTGAGTTTTGATATACTAATATTCAAGTTCTTGTATCTCTGCATTTGTCTGTTTAATATTCTTTTAAAATAACTCAGGTTATCACCCAAGAATATAGCAGAAGCCTCATACACATACCATCACATCCCAAATTAAATTTAACATCATCATAAGCATTCGTTATATATTTATCCATAAACATATTAAACAGTCAAGTGAATATCACGCACTCGTGTCTTACTCCTTGCTCATAATTTGCTCATAATAGAATTTGCTAAACATTCTATTTAGTACTGTCAAATTGCAACTGTAAAGATTCTTAGTAACTTATCCAGAAATAAATAATTAATTGCTATCCTTGTCCTCTTGAGGAGCATCTCCCAGAAATATTCACAGCACCTGTGTGGTTCAAGAAAGCCCTCAAGGCCTGGCTGTGTTCCCAGTCCTGAGAAGCCCCTGTTATGGTTTTCTTGGATTTTTGTTTTTATGGTATGGCAAGGTTGTTTTTGACCATGCTGCTTTGTCTTATTTTATATGTTTCTAATTGTCATTTCATTATTGGTTGGATATTGAGTTTTCTCTAGGGGATGGCATATTATTTTGATGCTGAGGAGGAGGAGGAGGAGAAGAGATAAAGAGGTAAAGAAGTAAAAACAAAAAACAAAAATCCAAAGTACAGACCATAAAGAAAACCCTTGTTTTACTTATTTTAAGATAGGTGCTTCATTGTGTTCCTTCTTCTGAAGGATTTTCACAGTTCCAGATTGTAATCAAATATTATTCAAAATATAGAAAAGGAAAGAAAAATCTCATTTTAATGTCTATAGCAAAGCGAATATGATATTTAAAATACCTTAATCTACTTTAAATGTTATGGAAGCAATCATCTTGAATACACCTGGATGTGTTAAATATGTCTGTGTTCAGTTCTTAGTAGAAATTAAGACAAGTTATATCTTTTTTAAAAAATGAAACAATAGAGATTAGCTCATTTATATGGCACATTACAAATCACAATAAAACAATTTGTCAATGCTGAAGCACAGTTGCAACAGTTTCATAATCTGAAAGCCCAAATGCTGATAAGAGATATCTTGAAAGTTGGAGGTTTTATTGTGAAAAGAGTGACTATTCTGTAATTCATGCCAGCAGCAAAACTTTGATTATTCTTTTAGTGACTGTCAATCTCTGGTTTATTATTTGCATTCTGCATTTTCTAGTGCTTCTTTTTCCTTAACTCTTACAAAGACATTGATATCTCAACCATTTTCTCAACATGTGACAAACAAGTATTTCCTAGTGAGCTCTGCTATATTGCAAGATCAGTGTTAGCTTTTTATATACTGTCCAGTATGAAGAGTGTAACAGACTGAGCTCATTGCATGGGTGCATTATCTATGCTTTAGTCCTTTGCCTGTTTAACCTTTATTTTCTCTATTTTTTTTATTTCTAGGGGTAACTAACCAAGCTCAGCAGAGTCAAACAGAGAGCTGGGAATACACCTGAGGAAAAATTCCATTAATAGCTGTTCAAATGTTTCAGTGCATTTGCTTTGGGCTTTGCCATCTCCCTTCTGTATTCATATATATTGTAAAGCATTTATGATCAAACCAAGTAAGCAGAAACAAGATGTTAAATCAATGTACCTTAAAGTTTCTGATAGATTTATCATATTAATTCAATTCATAGTATGCAACATGAAAAGATCCACTACAAGCACCATTGATGAATCAAACTTTTTTAAAACTACTAAATCAAAAATGTTACTTCATTTCTGAAGCTTCTTGTGCAAATTAGAAAAATAAGAATGTCACTATTGATGATAGCAGGCACTGTTTTGGTAATGCCATCTTTGTTCTGCAACAGTGTTGTGACATATAATTCAGAGGCCTTACTTGGAGGCTAATTTTTGCTATAGAGGCTGTGTACACATAAACTCTCACTGATTGGCATTCCAAGATATGAAAATTTATTGCTTTTTGTATAACACATATGTAACCTATGATAATCTAAACCAATTCTCAGGGCCACTGAAGCACTGCAAACTGGGGGACTCCACAAACCAGTTGAGAAAAAGATTGTGCAATGCACCAAGATAATAATTTCAGCTTCTCTGTATAGCCCCAAGATGCAATCAGAGGGGGGGGGGAATTAATATTTTTTTCCCTTCCTGAATGCTACAACATAAACTTTGTAATATCTTATCAAATTTAACCTTTGACCTATTCTCAAGCTGCTTGCCATCAGGATTCAGCACATACAATCATTCCTATATCTTGGTACCTCGTGAACTTTCACACAGGACAGGATTCTCGTAGGTGCACTATATCAACCACACAGAAGACTGTAATTCCATGCTTCTACCAGGTCATTAATGGAAATACAGGTCAGGTTTGAGAAAACATCTCTGAGAATTGCCTGGAACTGACCTGGATTCATCTGCTTATAGGGAAGCTGAAAAGCACCAAACAAATGTCTCTTTTCACAGTTATCCAGAACAAAGTACATCCACTGAAAATGTTTATACATTCAATTAGTCTAAGGCTGTTTCTCAACCTTGGCAACTTTAAGATATGAAGATTTCTTGCTTTCTGAAGTCCAAAAATTTTAAAGTTGCAAAAGTTAAGCAATGCTAATCTAAGAGATAGTTAGATTCAAAGCTGACACCTGACATCAATCAATAATTGCATCATAAAAACAGATTAGCTTTAAAGCACATATGCATTCGATTTAAGTCAAACATTTCCCAAATCTTACCAAGAAACAAGGAATGGAGGGGGAGCATGCTGAATTTTCATTATATGGGTCAACATGTAAATATGTTTATATTTATAATTTACTATTAAATATTATAATAGCAAAGATTCATAAAGGAAAGAGAAGAAACAGCACAAGGTGACTAAACTCAGTAGTGATGAGTGGACCATTGGGGGAGGTGTGAAAAAAATAGCTTAGGGATATATCATTATGGAAAAGTTCTATTTATGTGGTCTTTAGGAGCCAAAAATGACTCAAAGGCACATAATCAATGCTTTATATGTAACTCCTGGATGTGTTAGAATAAAAATGAATGAAAAACAGCATATACAGAAATTGACCGCAGAACTAATATTTGTTAATTGTCAACAATTTGTCAACATCTGGGCATTGTCATTGTCCTACCAATTGTTTAGGCTGAGAGTTTTCAAACTTGGCCCTTTTATAACTTGTGGACTTCAACTCCCAGAATTCCTCAGCCAGGCATGATGGCTGAGGAACTCTGGGAGTTGAAGTCCACAAGTCATAAAAGGGCCAAGTTTGAAGACCCCTGATTTAGGCTTTATTCTCTGCATCTATTCTAGGTTCTTTATGTTGCACTGATATTGTTCTTTTTATTGTTTTTAATGTGTTATCACCTACCCAGTCACATCAATGCAAAGGACAGCTATGTTTTAATAAATAAACAAAATCAGTAAATCAATAAATATTATGGCCCTTGATTTGTTTCAGTCTCTGATCTCATTTATAACATCACATGCCTATGGATACTCAAAAGCAGTTTTGGTAGCCATCCAATCCAAAATATATGAGGGCAGAGGTAATTATCATTGTTAATGGTCTTTGGTAGCCTTAATTTCCATGAAAGGTCCAATTCCCTTTCAAAATTATTAGTGTATTGTTTAGTACTGCATTGTTTAATTATGTTTTCTTCATTTTGGGATTTCCCCACTTCATTTCTTTGGACTATTCTATTTTATCTTTTTCTCCAGTCTGAAAGGCTAATGTTTATTCCTAGTATATGTTTACAACAATTTTCATACTGCTATTACTACTATTCCTTTAATAAACAGCATTCAAAGGTCATATTGGCACATGTAACACCAGAAGTGTTACAGTTGTCTGCTTTAATTCAGCTTTCTTGTTTTAAAACTTGCTCAAAAGCAGTATGAAGGTCATTTCAACATTTCAAAGAATGATGCACTTGGCATTAGGAAAAGATTTTTTAAAATGTCTGGCTTTTAAAAAAATATTTTCCTCTTCATTAAATTTTATGGCACAGTTATTTTCTGATGTAAAATACTCTGAAGCATATTGTGTTACAAAAATACTGTAGAAGTTTTCTCTACCCATACTGCAAGATGACTCAATAGAATCTACTTATCTTGCTGATAGCACTAAACACGTATAGTATATAACATTAGGTAGGTTTGTGTTCAGTTTAAAAGTTGATTCCTTTTAAAGAGTATATCCAACTGAATGATCTGAATCACATTAGGGAACTACTTACATATGAAGGGAATTTTTCTTCGAGTATAACTTCTACTAATTATTGCAACCTTTAGAGTCTGCTCACTTAATTTTCTGAATGATATTTCTGGAAAGACATCAACATTCTAATTTATCTTGATAAAATATGATGTTTTTGAATAACATTATTATATACACAATAATGGGAAATTATAGCTGCCAGTTCTTTAGATGGTGTTAGCCTTCATAAACATCACATTCCCCCCCAAGAATCTAAGATATCATAATGTATCCTTATTGTATATTTATGATTCAAAGCACTGAGGCTTTTTTGTAATTAATTATTTTAATTATTAATATTTATAATGAAATTATATATATATATATATATATATATATATATATATATATATATATATATATATATATATATATATATATATTTAAGTATTTGTCAAGGCTTTTTGAATGGACCTTGCTAATTAACTCTTTCATTCCTGTTTTGGCCCGGCTCAGGGCTTATCCACAGGAACTAGTCAACTTATGACAGCTCATTATTTGTGCAAATTATTCAAATTGCTAATAAAGAATTTGGGAGGCTAAGATGATCATTTCGAACTATTTATGTTCTCATCAGTTAGTCATACCCTTTATCTGAGATTCGAACCCGGGCTGATTGTATATCAGGCAGTGTTTTAACCTCCTGAGCCACGGAGTTCTTTCTCTCTTATATTAGCTGGAAGGGAAGGCAAATGTATGTTTAAGTATTTGTCAAGGCTTTTTGAATGGACCTTGCGCCTACACCTTTAGTTCTACGCGGGGAAAACCCCGAAAAACCAAGGATCCATATATATATATATATATATATATATATATATATATATATATATATATATATATATATATATATATATATATATATATATATATATAGTATATGTGTGTGTGTGTGTGTTGTTGTTGTTATTATTATTATTATTCAATAGCTGATTCTCCACTATGGAATAAAATACTAAACTAAATTGAATGGCTAGACAGATTTTTAAATAAATAGATTATAGATTGGTATATGTATGTGGGGGAATATGCACACACATGCATACATACATACTTACATATACATTCATACTGTATATATAACATTTTTGCAAGTCAAAATGCTAAATGTGAAATGATATGTCTGTTGTGTATTAAATATATTTCTTTTATGAAGTACTTATTGAAAAATATTCTTAAATATACAGAATTGCATCTAAGTGTCAAAAGTCTATTCAGTATCTGTTTTTAGTCTATCATCTATCTATCTATCTATCTATCTATCTATCTATCTATCTATCTATCTATCTATCTATCTATTGTCTTCTTAATTGTCCATCTCCTTTAGAGAGGGGCTCAGGGTGATGTACAAATTGTACATCAATATAATAAAACATTAAAGACCAAATAATTTAGAATTAAACATTTTAAAAATGTAAAACATTATAAAATTACAAAAGATGGAGAGTTCCAAAATAGGGAGACTAGCAATTATTATGGGGCTCAACCAGTCCCATGTCTAAGGGGTCCCCTGTGTTCCCCATGTAAGGTTATCCAGCCATGTTTTGACCTCTTTGCGGAAGGCCTAAAGATTGGAGGCTTTCTTCACCTGTGAGGGCAAGATGTGCCACAAAGTAGGCTCTCTTCCTTGACCCTGCCAATCAAAATTCTTTGACAGGGTACATAGCATACCCTCCCTGCCTGAATGATAGGACAGGCTCATGTGATGGGAAGAAACATTTAGTATTTTAATATTTGAAAAATAAATAGTTATGCAACCCTACATGTTATAGAATAAAACTTAGGTAGGTTTTTAAAGTGCTTTGTTTTATTAACTGGTTAAAAGCAAGGTTACTATTTTACTTCTACTATGTTAAAATTCTTCATAAATATATAATTATTTTATATAATTATACAGTAGGAAAACATATATTATTATTTTAAACTATAATATTCATTAATGTGGAAGTTGTTTGTAATCTTTATTAATGATAAAATATTTAATAATTCAAAATTCATATTGTACTAGTAATCTGCAAAGTGATAAATCACATACTGTAAGTATAATGTGAACATATTTCTCAGTTTAGCCTCTAAGGATGCAGCTGTATGAGATATAGTGAGCAGAATCATAAAAAGTCCATACCCCAAATGGCATATGTATGATAAACGTTGACTAAGCCAGATTGTAATATTTTATCAGTGTCATGTGATTCACTGTAAAGATGTTCTCTGAATAGTGCAAGAAGATAAATTGAATAGGCACCTATAATTGTATTATGATTAGTTATATCTATATCCAGAAACACACTAGATACTTTTATTATCCTAGGCGAACTGAAATCGGTGCCCTGATTTATTGCCAAAGGCAAAGCAATTACATGGTTCTCCAAAGATTGCATTGATGAATGAAGTCTCTTCTCCATACGAGATGTTAACTCTCCTTCCTTCCTCTTCTCCTGGATCTCCACCTTCCAATATTCCCAATAGTAGAAAGTTAGTTGAAATATTCTTCTGGTTTTCGGGAAGCAAAAGGATAAGAGGGTTAGAATTAGTTGAATACACAATTCAATTTTCCTTTTGGGGGGGAGCTGAAACAAGACATTTCTCACATTGGGAAGAAATTTTAAAGATTCAATAAAGTGCAAGGATTTTGATTTCATCTTCTAATTTCCCTCCCAAGAAAGTGCTTTCTCCTGGGATGCTATCCCAATGGGCCATAATGTCTTCATGCTGACTTGTCTGCACAATGTATTGTAGAATGAAAAAGATCAAAAGAATTAAGTGGCGACATCTTTTCTAACTTCATTAGAAAAGATGATATTTTCTGTCAGATATTATAAAGGCACTGCTGAATAATGTGTGTTGTTGTATTATCCTTTTAGTTTGATACTAGATAACTAAGGTCTGGGCATTCCATAAAGAGCCTAAACTAGGATAAGAGTGGATCTAGGGATGGTACATCTCCCTTGCTCCTTGCAACCCACACCATCAGCAGCATGGAAGAATTTTATATCATTGCAGTGAGAGAGGTCCACTGTTTTAAACATTCACTCATGGTCTTTGAGAACTCAAGATAATTCCCTAAAGCTCATTAAGTCTGTTGTACCCCCTGGACAACAACAAATTGGATGTAAATATATATACATTTGATATAGACTAGACTGTGTCTACTTCAATTCTGCTGTAACTTAAGTGAAGAAATGTACATAAATTGAAGAATGCCAGGGTGGCATTATGAATAAGTTAAATATTTCTGTTTACATTCCAATAAACATTTTAATGGTCAACCTACAAATTAGTAATATTCCAAATTTGCATTATAAAGTATAGATTATTTATTTATTTATTTATTTATTTATTTATTTATTTATTTATTTATTTATTTATTTATTTATTTATTTATTTGATTTATATACCACCCTTCTCCTGAAGGATTATGTATCTCAACTATATTAAAATTTTAAACAGCTCAAGAAAGAAGTAAAATATATACATAAATTGCTGGTGCAAGAAAAAATTGTCACATAAAGTGGAAAAGTAATAATAAACAGTCTGATATAGAGAACGTTTGATTCTATTTCCAGCTCTCTACTCCTGCTCTACTTCTGCACTAGGATTCTTAAAATTCTTTCTTTTAAATAAAATCCATTTCCATATAAAAAGAGCAAAAGCTACTTTTCACATGCATCTTTAATGTAAATATAGTGCAGTGTATATCAAATTTCATATAATCTGAAAATTCTAGTACAGTATGTAGTACTTACATTGGTTAGCTTTATTTCACTGTCTGAAAAAACCTCTCATTTGCATCAAAAGCAAACAAATCAATCCTGTAACCAATCAAATTTCAAATAACATGATATACAGTATAACACCAGTATAAAAATGGTATACTTAGTACAGTAATAGATTATTACAAGGAAGGAGTACTTTAAACTAAGGAGGAAATTATAGGCACCCTTCTAAAATCCCTTTCTGGTCTAAGTACAACTCTTGAAAAAGGAGTTTAAGTAGAAGAATCACCTCTGCAATGACAGGCAGAAAAATTCCAGTTTGGAATGGTTTATGGTTCTTCTGGTTCCACTACAAGTTGTCTCAATCTATACAGTTCACATTTATTAACATGCATTATATTAAACATATACAACACCTTTTTTGTCATAATTCTGAGATTAATCCTTCCTGTCTGTCCATGAATGTATTACCAATTTTTAATGTGAGCCTGTTTTTAATTATGTGTCAAAAAAAGAACTGCTTTGAGAGATTACTATTAAAATAAAGCTGAAGTGGATGGGAATCAAGTTTTCAGTGACATTTTACTCCTTTTTTAGTGACATGGAAATTTGTTTCTTTCTCATACTCACACATGGTTATAACTGCATAGTGAAACTAATACAAGGATAGCATTTGATCTTAGTGACATTTTCAGCCACGTTTGGTTCGGTGTGTGGAATCTTGATATTGTCCCATTCATTATCAAGCCCTTCACTGTTGGAATGATTAGTGGTGCAATAATTAAGGAGATCTAAAAATGGTATCAGTATGAAGATTCCTTATAACCATGTAGAAGTAAAATTAAAAATAAATATTTATTTGAAAAGGATTGGAAGCTGGAATATGTAGTAAAAATATGTATACTCAGTATAAAATTGGTAAGCTAAATGCAACTTGAAGGCCTTCTGACCTGTGGACTTGGAGCTCTCACAATTTTTCAGGTGAGAGAATTCTACGTGTTGAAGCCCAGACACCTGTAAAGCTCTCCAGTTAAGAGATGTCTGGGTTTGTATTCCAGAAAATCTGCATCTGTTTTCATTCACAATTTTCCAATACAAATTGGGCTATTCTACTACATGCAACTGTTAATTTAATTTCATAAATCATTATTAACATAAATAGTTCAAAATTACTATTTTTTCTATAATTTTAATTTTCTTGTGGATACTAGGATTGTACCTTCCTTCCAAAATTAGGACCTTACCATGATCTTGGATTTAAAGTTTTATTTCATCAACTATTTATTTAAATATATATCTGGCCACCCAATTGCTGCATTGGTTAAAAGCATGAGAACAAAATAATAAGCAAAATTTAAACAAAATATAGAACTCATCTGGCACCAACCATAGTCATTCTTTTAACCTTTATAGAATGGGTTCATCTAACATGCTGGCCCCAATCCTGGGGAAAAAGCTAACTTTTCAAATTATCCTGTAAAAAGTCATTTGTTAATGGAACATATTTATCCAAGGAGATGCAGCAATGCAAAAAGATTTTCCTCCAACTCCTATTTCTATTACGGAAGATAGGACTATATCATGTTTTGAGTCTTTCTGTCCTTTTTTCTGCAACCTTTAAAAGAAAGACAAACAAAATCTTCATTACTGTGTAAATTTTTAAATTTTGTTTTGCAAAATAATACCTCTCTATTTAATTATTGCTGTTTATTAAGTAAATCTTTTAAAAATCAGATTTTGGGGAGTCAGTTTAGGCTATAAGATAGGGCATTACTAAAATAAACAGCAGTTTCCTTGCTATCACGTATAAGATCCAGTCTATAATATCAAGCTTAAAAAGGGTTGAGGCCAAGAATTTTATTTTATAATCCTACTTTACTACCAGGTTTTTTCATAATTAATTATGAAATTGTCTTTACCAAAAATAAATTAGGGTAAATTAGTGGAAGTTGAATGGAATCTACTCCATCAATGGGATCTACTTTTTGGCAAGCTCATTCAGCTTTGCAGCCACATTTTATGGCAATACTGATTCTCTCCTGTTACTAATTCTGTTTCATTCATCTCAAAGGCTAATGGAGAGAATATGTCCTTGATGAACTATTATCTTTTTGTCAACTACTTTGACTATTTAAACAGTAAATTTCTAATATCAATCTCCTATACTTGAAAGCAGAAATCTGTAATCAGAAAATTCAGGTCTAATCAAAAATCTGTGGGTGATTTTGGCAATCTAAAATCTCTCAATCTAGATGATTTTCCATACCTTTTCAAATGTGATTTCAGCCTATTGGAGAATTAGGATGCTTATTTACAAAGTAAGGAAAGATACCCTTTGGCTTCAGTGAGAGGAATGTGTGCCCTTTATTTCCTCCCGAAATCAATAAGACTTAATAAAAAAATTAATACTAAATTTATGCTTGAAGTAAGTATAGCATGAGGTAAATAACTTCACTGCATATGAATCTCCATTCCAGAAAGCAGCTGAAAGTCATTTTGTTTCTTCTATATTTTGAATCAACAATGTTTTAAGAGTATTTATCAATAGTGAGACATTGAAAAACATTCAGCTACATTATAACATATGATATTCTGCTGAAGTTGAGTAAACATTTCATGAACAAATGTTTTATTATAGTATTACTTTTTAGTTTTAACGTTTCCTTGTATATTTATACATTTCTATACTGTCCCAATCCTGTACTGTAGATTATAAACCTCAGTTCTTGCTCTGTTCTAGAATAGAAAAATCAGGTAAAGTTAATGAAACATAGCTTGCCTTCTCTCAATTTACATTTTTATGAATGTAATGCTAAAATGTTTCTTAGAATTGTAACACATTAAGAAAAAGATTTAAAGATTTAAGACTTACCAGATGGCGTACTATATGATAAAACATTTGTTTGAACATGGTTAAAAGAATAGATAACACTTGGATATAAAGGGTCCCTATAGTAAGAGGGATAAGATATATAAGTTGTATAATACTTTTTACAATATATGGAATGTAAAAATATTGGGATGGTGTATGTAAATGAAAATTTTGGATATTTAAAGATAATTAATTTTGAGAAAATTATGACTGATAAGAGTGGTTTGAATACAGTGGGGAAATCAAGCTTAAATTAGAATCTTGAAAACAGGACACATAATGACCTAATAAGATGACTTTTATAAATACAATTGAAATATAAGCTGATTAAAAAAGAAGCGATATGTTGATGTTATTGTTAGTCGTACAAATATTAGAAAAAATGTTTATACTCAAACTTGTTATGTATCAAAAGTATTAAATCTATTTGTTTAATGCAGACAATAGGAGAATACTACTAGAAGAAGAGAAGATCAAAAAATATGTCATTGACTAACATATTGATTAATTATAGAAATTAATTTGTATTTATTGTTTTTAAATGTATGAACCCAGACAACACACAGTTTGCTAAGCACTATGGGTTGTTATTGTAAAAAAATCAATAAAATATAATTAAAAAAAAGATTTAGGTGTAACTCTATGTAAATTCTTGGTTTTGACTGCCAATGCTATGTATAAAAGTAATTTCAATATGCATCAATGTATTAAGTTAATTTTATGTATTTATACATTAAATTTATATGCCTCCATCTTGCTGTCAATAGACTTTTAATATTTTATATGATGCAATTGTTTGCATGTTTAGGTATGTTGGACTGAATTTAATGAGTTTTATATGTAGGAGATAATATATAATGGATTGGAGTCAGAGTTATTTCTTTAAACTCTTAATGGACTATTTCAATGTTAATAAACAGCCTACCACAAAAGCAAGTCCATAAAATTAAATATGAATATTTTTCAAAATTATATACATTTTGAAGCTTGATGACACTACTATTCATTAGAGATATCATGTATATTTTAATAAAATATTCTCCACCTATTATGAATGTAAAATGTATGTAACTTTATAAATCTAAAATTTGTAAATGTGGAACATAATATTATTTTCAGCTTCTGTATAAAGTCAAAAAATGTTCCACAAGTGATGAGCAATTAATGCCCAAACTCTTTTGAGTTTGCTTTAAGTCATTTGGATATATCATTATTTTAACAATAAAACTACTCTTCTTGTTTCCCCTTGTCATCCCAAGCAAAGAGCTTCACTCCAGAGGCTGGAGAAAAAGAAAGGCTGGATTAGTTTATGCATTTTACTGAAATCCCAAATAAAGAGGGGAAAAGCAATCTTTCTCATATGAAACTCGACAGTTGCTGTCACAGGTCATCCACATTGCTCTTGATCACACAATTCCATAATTCCCAGTTGAGCGTCTTTACATTTTTTGGCCCAATGACACACAGTACTCTTGCCAACATAGCATTATCATAAAGCATCTCCATCTGCTAGTGAATTTCAGTTGGTAGGACCCCTTCCGCAGTCAAAAATTCAATCATGGCACTATGCTTAAAAAGCATGAATAAGATTATTGCAGCCTTTCATTTCACAAACAATTGCAACACAACCTTTTCTCATAGGAACTTCTTGCCAATTTTAATAGTAGAGCAGATACTAGTAAACATATCAGTGTTGCCATCTAATGGTGGAGGTATTACTTTTCATTCAAACCTCATAATGAGTATTAGATTTGCCTCTTTTTGGGCCTTTAAAAATAGTTCTTGCTACTATATAAGATTAAAAGTTTTTTGCCCATGTCTTGATATAGAGAATTGGAGGGAAATGGAATAAGCAGTGACCTAAGTCAAACTAGAGGTTTAAAATGGGATATCTTTTTCCTCAATACTAGCACATTTGGGATGGAAATTTTTTCCTTCCTTCCTTCCTTCCTTCCTTCCTTCCTTCCTTCCTTCCTTCCTTCCTTCCTTCCTTCCTTCCTTCCTTCCTTCCTTTTATGTTTTTTTTTAAATTTAGATCCATGTTCACAATTCACAACTCCTTTTTATACTTTGTACATTTTTTGTTCTTTATATACATCTTGGTTTTATGTTGCATTTATGTGACATTGAAAATATATTTAGGAGTTAAAATAATAATAAGCAAGAAACAAATTGATGCTCTTCCAATACTTTAATTTTCTGGGTTGCATTGAATGCATCCATCTGGGGATCTATTATCACTTTTGCCTTAGTAAAAAATAAAAAGAGAATCTGAGACTGTGTTGTTATGCAGCTGGAAAAGATGGTTGAAGATTCACTTGTTATATGCCAGAAACCCCACAGATGAATCATATCAAATATTAATAGCAGCAAAATTTAAACTGCAGCTACTACAGTCAGAACAATTTGAATATTCTTTGAAATGTATTAATCAACACTACTGGAAATCAGGTGAGAAAGCTGGAGAGTTTGTCACTTATCATTTGAAACCACAGCAACCACCCTAACAACATAATTCTATATCTGGAATTCAGAATAACTATGAACAGCTATTTACTGAAATAGAGTATATTAATTATTGGTTTTATGATTCTTATAATCAGTTACACAAATTTTAGAATTAACTTTTTGGAAATTACTGAAAAAAGAAGAGATTTTCCAAGAAGATAAAAATAAACTGGCACTTACATTTCAAGAAATTACAGAGACAGTTCAATCTATGAACACAGGAAAACCTGAATTTCCAGTTGAATGGTACAGAATTTTCAGAGACTTGGCATTTATATTCTTAGATCTACACCAAATGATTTCATCTGCCTATATTCTGATATTGTACAAAAGTTATCCTTTAATTTGTAATCTATTTTTAATCCATCTATAATTTTGTTTTCTTTTCAGATCATTACAATTCCATGTTACAGTTAACAACCTTATGGTAGCAATAGTTATAGCTATAGCACTTCCAATTATATGCCCCTCTGTAGTGATTTACAGTCCTCTCTAAGAGGTTTACAGAGTCAGCATATTGCCCCCAACAATCTGGGTCCTCATTTTACCAACTTTGGAAGGATGGAAGCCTAAGTCAGCCTTGAGCTGGTCAGGATCAAACTGCTGACAGTCAGCAGAGTTAGCCACCAATACTGCATTCTGACCACTGCACCACTACATGTCTATTAAACTATATTTCATGGACAAGACAATTTAACAGGGGATTGAATGTGGAAGGTTAACTTTGGTGCCAGGTTTTCAACGTTTATGGTTTTAATAGATATATATGTATTATTTTGTTTTATTATTGATGTTGTTTTAATTGTTGATTAAAGAGTTTTATGTAAGATGGAAAGCTATATAAATGTTTTAAATAAAACAAATGAACAAACAAATAAATAAATATGGAATTAGTCATTTCCTGAACTTTAGTTTTGTCAAGCCCGGAACACAGCAAAAACAATATTTATATAAATGTAAGGAGACTTATCATCCTGATTTAAAGAACAAATTCAGAATATGAATCTATTCCCTATTTTTTTTTAAAAAAAACCTTTATGTTCCAAAATGAAGCAATATGTTTTATAACTCTAGATTTAATAATAGCCTTATTGTTTGTATTATTTTTATATCAATACATATGGATGTCATGTGGATCTTTTATTTCTTTTTTGTTAATCAGTTTTTCTTTTTTTACTTACATTTAGTTTAGTTCATTCTCTATGTAACCATTCTGTATCTTCCCCCCATTTTCTATTACAGTTTTTTGAATGTCACTATTAAAATATTTAAAAAGATATTAAATAAAATAAATTTTTGGTTTTTAAGTGCATGTTATTAATATGTGGATAGTAGCTGGAGTCTAGATATTATGTTTTGTTTAAAAAAAGAAGAGAAAAGAAAAGAAAAAGAAAAGTCAGTTTAAAAATGGAATTGCCTCAATTTTTTTCTAGAAACAAATGCTAGAGTATTTATACTTATTGAAAAACTTTTATAGTACTCATAATGCTAATTCAGAATATTTTTTAAAAAGACTTCTTTGTAGTTTGATTTATTCTACATTTTTGCTATCTCTTATTTTAAGGTCTGGAAAAATAATTAAAATGTATATTACTTTTGGAAGTAATTTTATTAACTATACTTTACGTTTGTTATAAAATCAATTATTTGTAACATAAACATCTAGAAAAAGTTTAAATCTCATATTCTTTTTCTTTTACACATAGCGTTTGACCTAATATTAAAGCATGGGGAATGGTAGAAAGGATGATAAATGTAATTATATATATTGTAATTTTCTATCAGCATTGGCAACTAAAATTGTAAGTGCAGGAGACATTCCAAACTGATCAAAAGATCTATGTAAGTACACATCAATCTGTAATTTTAGCTTTTCTTTTCTTTTCTTTTCTTTTTTTCCTGAGGGCATCTACATAAAATTTATTGATACTGCCTTATTTGAAAAGTAGATTAACAAAACTAAAACAAAGATCTCACACTGTAAATCTGGGGGAAAAATACTTGAAGATTAAAGAAATTAGATCCTGCTTGTTAGGTATACAAATATAACTCAGTTAAATTAACAAAAATATTCATACAAGCATTAAAACACAGAATACACATATCCATATCACAGTATACTATGGCCAGTAGGGCAATTTTAATTCTAATATTACAGTAATAATGTAAGAGGACAGAAAAGACCAACTATACTAACACATATTCTATTAATTATTTAACTTCTTACATTAACATTATATATTTATAATGCTAATTAGTCATATCAAAACATCTTCAATATTGAGTAGGAAAATTACATCATTATTATCATTATTATTATTAAATATGGTACATGAAAATTAGTGTTTGCTGGTTATTTATTGTAGATCACTAGTGCCCCCTTCTGCTATGAAACACAAACAAATAGAATCAGTCATTGCCTATTCCACAGCTTTCCTTTTCAAGGCTGGTCAATTTTCCCTACTTTATACAATCATTTCTCTTTAAAATAGTTATTGGAATAAAATGTTCCTCTTGTATTATCCCAGATTCCTCTTATGACTTCCAAATTTCAAATGAATACAAAGATTCAGTTGTCTATATGCTAAGTATTTCTCAGGCTGAATAATAGAAATAACAATTTGTCACTTATTCAATGCAGTATTTTCTTGAAGATTTACTGTGAATAGCAGAAATGGATATGATTGGCTAAAATACATATTTTAAGCTCATTGATCAACATAAAATTTCATTTTATTTACATTTGATACTTCTGTAAGGTAGCCATTGCATTTTCCATTTTTCTCGCTTGGATTCTAATTCTTTCATTTAGAGCAAGTTAGTAAAAAAAAGTCTGTTAGGAAACTAATATTAAATAAAATTGCTGACTGAAAAACAGCTTTTTATGTGCATAAAAGTAAAAGAATTTGTACAGGTAAAAAACAAAAATTATATCCAGAATATTTTTTTTTATTTTTTCCCCCAATAGCTTCCAAATGTTCACTTACATTTACATTGGTTATTTGAAATAATTTACTTTTATGACATGGATGCATGAAGCATTGATATGCTGCAAAGATTTTTTAAAAATAATTTTCAGCAAAAAATCAAATCTAAAGAAGAGACTGAGTTGCTTCCCCCACCCTCCCCAATGCAGCACCACAGCTATAAGCTGTTTGTGTGCTTTATGTTTTAGCAATTTTTAAAATAAAAAATATATTCATTTTTTATATTTTATTTACGAAATGTGCTTGATTACCTGAAACCATCTGGAGGCTAGGGGGCATAATTATTAACTCTTAAGGACTAGATGGGAAAAGTAAAGATAATATTCTACATGTGTTATAGAGTAATGTATGGCCACCTGTGGAATCTGTGTGAAATGTTTCATGAAGTTTCCATGAAAAAAATATCTGAAATTAAATTACCATAGAACACCATCTAATTTAGATTCTTTGTAAACAGACCACCCCATGTATTGATTTTTTTGTAGTGCAACAGCAATTTATTCAGACTTATCTGATTATAATGAGCTTTGTTATCTATTGCTCAGCCAACTTTTTTTAATCTTCTGTTAATTAGCTTGATCAGAAAGACCGGGTAAGTACAGTATATTGGTATAATATCACATTACTGTACCTTTAGCTGCAATTTGGAAAAATCCAGCTCATAACTTTAGAAGAAATTCTTTTTTTCCGCACTGAGGCAGTCTTGACTTCTGGCAATTGAATTTACATATCCAAGCACTGTCTAGGGAAATTTCTGTGGTTTGCATTGCTTTTTTCCTAAGGCTGAGAACACAATGATACAAAAAAATGTCAACACTTGATGTACCTGATAGTAACAATACTTTATTCTTATATCAATAGCAAATGTATAAGACTTTCACTCTATATTCAATAATGATACTATTTCTCATCTATCCCGAATTGGAAATATTTATTCTATAATAGAAAGCTTTCAATGTTTTAGAATCTTATGTTCATCAAGCTTTTTTTAATGCAAGAAGGCAGTATATAAATCAATTAAATAAATAAAAACATTGTAATGAATGAAAAGACAAAGGCTGGATTGTACAACAAAATCAGTGAGTATACTTGAAGATTAGTTATCAAGGCCTCAAGAAAAATGAAATACATTCAGTCTCAAGATATAAAAATATCCTGAGGGAATCTCTTCAACAGTAATGAGAAGCTGCTCTTTACACTAATAACATCATCACCTAATACTATATTCTGGCTCACAATCATTTTCTCCTATCGAAGAATGTAGCAGATTGGCTATGGTGATAAGGAGCTGGGCCCTCAGGGACAGCCCAATAAAACTTTAAAACTCACCTCTGTGATTTGTTTTGAGGTTCAGCAAACTACAATAACTCAAATGCATAGGTTTTAAATGGGGATATCTATTAAAACTGGAGCTATCCCTTCTTTAATCATGTAATTAATTCTAGAGTAGAACATTTTGCAATCAAGAGTCCATTAACCTGAGATGGGCAGCTATAGAAATTGAATAAATAAATAAATAAATATTTTATTCCCACTATAGACATTTTGTGGACAATTAAATATCTCAGTCCTTGTTGGTCCTCATTTTAATGTTCCCTTAGGAACGCAGTGGCTCAGTGGGTTAGGACGCTGAGCTTTTCAATCAGAAGGTCAGCAGTTTGGCAGGTCAAATCCCAAGTGCCGCGTAACAGAATGAGCGCCTGTTACTCGTCCCAGCTTCTGCCAACCTAGCAGTTCGAAAGCACGTAAAAATGCAAGTAGAAAAATAGGGAACACTACAGTGGGAAGGTAACAGCGTTCCGTGTGCCTTTGGTGTCTAGTCATGCCGGCCACATGACCACAGAGATGTTCTTGGACAAACGCTGGCTCTTCGGCTTTGAAATGGAGATGAGCACTGGCCCCTAGAGTCGGAAACAACTAGCACTCATATGCGGGGGAACCTTTACCTTTACCTAGGATATTTTTCTTCCTCTTGATTTTATTTTTAGATCTCTGTAAATTCTAACTTTTATCTAACTTGCCCTTTTGTTCCTCAGTAGCCTCATTTTTGTTACATAACCACTAGTACATAATACCTGGAAGCAATATTAGAAGGTTCCTGTCAATAAACAGAGACAGAGTCCTCTGGGAATGTATATAGCTCAGGCTTCAGTTGAAAATATAAACAGAGCTATGCAAAAGATTTCTATATACACTTTCTATTTTAATGAGCATTGCTGAGTATTCTAGTCAGTATTTTGTAGGAAAAAGGGGTCCATACCTAATTAAACCATCATGTATTGGAAAATGGTAACATTGCTAAAACTGGAATGGTTTCCTTTGATGTGAATCCCAAAGGTTACCAATGAACAAGAAAACTCAGTATGTGTCCCTCGAGACAAACAAGGAACTGAAATGATTATGATACCTTTCATATTTCACACCTATTGGCTTGGTTTAAGAAAAGCAAAGTTGCAGTAACATGAAGCTGGGGAATGTCAACCCACTTACAAATAGTCTGCAGGACACTTTTGAATTTAAAAAATATTTTTCACAAGGGTGAAGGGATTGGGGATGTGGTAAAAACCAGTGAAGCAAACTAATACAATAGAGTAAGGCAACAATTGAGGAGAAGACAGCATCTGATGCCCAGAACAGTGCCCAGAACATGCTACTGATGTCATTATCCATAACTTAGCCAGCAAGCATGTTTCTGAGAAAGTCTCCACTCTTCTCTGTTCTTTGGAACAGAGCACAAATTCTACTGATTATCTCAGCAGGCAGGAAGAAACCAGTTATTCAAATATCCTGGACAATACCCTTAAAACAAAACTTACACTATCTTCTTTTCTCTGTAAATAAATTAGGATTTGATGCATTTGTTTCTATAAGGTAATCCCATGCTCCCACCTTAGTAAAAAGCCAGTAGAAAATTGTGATTCTTTTCACAAGTCCCACAGAAAGCATTAGGCAGCATACCAGATGTCAGGGGATGATGACATTTCATTTAAAGACAAGGCAAGTTAAATTGTTAAAAAAAATAATGGAAAACTAACATAATAAATAACCCTCATTTAGCAACTGCCTCACTTAGCAACTGCTGGGGTTATTATAATGATGAAAAAAATAATTTCATGACCAATCCTCATATTTAAGACTTTTGAAGGTCTGTAAAGCAAAAGAAAGCTGATGTAAGATCATAAACATGGCCTCTTAGTGACCACTTTACTTAACAATCAAGTTGCTGATCCCAATTGTGATCACTAAATGAAACTATCCTTAATGGACAAGAAACCGAGATACAAATCAGAAAGTTTCCTTTTTAGCTTTATCCCCTGGTATTAAACTTTCCAATCACACTCTGATTCTCATGTCTGCAAAAACAAGAAACAGCATTAAGTATAAAGTATATGGGAAGCATATTTTAGCATACCAAGATGCTACATACATTTTATTTTAAAAGAATGCCAATCACAATTTTGCTTTGGTGCATCACATATATTATAAGCTACTTATGCTGATACATGAAGATAAAAGTCATCTTGCTTTCAAAGCAACCCGTTCAATATATGTTTTAGAATAATATAAATGGAGTCCTTGTGCGAACATATCCAGGGGACATCTGCAAAGGACAGGGGTTAGTTTAAAAAGTTATGAGGGCATTTGTGACCTTACCGCTTTTGTACATATGCCAATAACATATGCATGTGCAAAGGGACAGGACTTCAATCACAACTATCATCATCTTTTTAAGCTCTCTTGTGGACACTGCTGAATGTGTCAGTTACAATGTACTACGTTGTAAAACTGAAAGTTATTATATGCAGTACCACATACTCGATTCAATAGTAAGCCTTCAACATATACGGTAACCATGAGGCTTTGGTCAGATATATTGCTTTGAGCTAAAAAATATTTGGAGCATGACAGAGTATACTCTGTTATGGATATGAAATTCTTGAATATTTCATTTAGTCTGAATCTATAGCAAATTGTCTCTTCAGTTAGAACACAGATCCAATTGTCATTTATAATTGTCCAGATTTTGCAACATCAGCTGAAAAAAATGCATAAATTCAATGTAAAATCTACATTTTTAAGACAATATGTGTCATAGAGGGTAAGGAGTAAAATATACATAAGAATTTAAGAGTGATTTTTTTAAAAAAAATACAGTTGTATAGCTGTATCTGTTACAGACACAAGATAGAATAAACTATGAGTAAATGTAAATCTAACATCTAAAAACAAACTAGGCAATTCTAAGAGTTTATATTCTAAACTACTTGATTCATGTTATTAGTTTACATTTCTTCTACTACTGTGCCATATACTAAAATGCAAGCATGCAACAGTTAATCATTCAGTAAGCATGCAAAATGTCTGAACCATTTAGCAAAAATTAACCTGTATTTATTCTACTGTTTTTTACACAGAAATAGGATATGCCTTTCTCTAAGAAATGTGGTCACATTGTATTTAATTTTATTTAAACCAGTTTGTCACCTTTCCAAGTTAGCATTTCCAAAAATAATATTTCTGCATGCATCATGATTTTAGAATCTTCCACAATGTCACTCATCTAATTAAAATAAAGCATCAATAAAACTGGAAGTAACTTCCCTTACTTCTACTTCTATACTTGTAGATAAATACTTTGTAGGTCAAATTGTACTACTGTATGAAAGTACTTAAAAAAACTTTTTAAAGTCATCAAGTTTTGATTTACCCTAGGAATCCCCTGGCCATATGTGGTAGTTCGGGGTGGGGGTAGAGTAAAGGGTTATAAGGATAACTTTGTAAACCAAAACAGGAAATGGGTAGCACAAATAATCAGAGGTTTAAAGAAATATAAAAATAAAATAATTTCCTGCACATTCTTTCAACAAATAAAAACAATACAGTTTAAAAATAACTAAAGAAAGATTAAGTACTTGAATTAGCTTTCTATATTGTACTTTGACAGGATGTCAGGAATAACCAAATTCATTGAATTTATTAATGATGACAGAAAGAACAAAACATGGCAATGCAGTGCCACGTTCAACTCACCTAAAAATTAATTATAGCCATCATAAGAATAATTTCAAAATATATTAGTTCAGATGTAGCTAAGACATCTACAAATTCAGATAACCCATAAGAAGTAAGAAGTCTTTGCTACATTTGAGATTCCTGTTTAATAGCAGATTATATTTTTATATTTTTAGTTTCTTTCAGTAACACTAGTATTCTCTATTGCAATAACCTTGGAGGAGGAGGTTAAAGAGAGTAGGAAAGCATGTGATGATGAAAAAGAGTTTATGATGAACCATTGAAAATAATTAGTTCTTCAGTAAAAAGTCTTAACAAGAGTACAACACAGAGAAACAGACTGGATGAGTTAAATATTTTGATGTATAAACCTAATGCAATCATTTGACTCTTCAAATCTTGGCCACTTTTTCTTCCACATTTGCTGATTAGGCTAAAGATTCATATACCGTAATATAAATCCTAGCAGAAATATGATACACAAATTAGTCCATGTTCACAGAGAGCCAGTTTTGTTTCTCACAAAAAAGCAAACAAATCTTTCTTAGGTGACTCTATGTTTAGCAAAGGCAAACTTGTGTTATCCACAAGACCATAGTTCCTATTAATTGTAAATTATCTACAGCCAGAACATCTGGAAGGCACTGTTTGTTGATCTTTCTCACCATGCCCGTTGTTCTTGAAGCACTGGCATTGTAGCTGCATACAGATGTCTATTGTTACTTATCTTTCACTATGGCTGCCTTCTTTACAAAGATAAACCTACTAATTTCATAGTAACAACTCTGACTTTTTAAAATGTCTAAGAAGCCATATTAGTTTGCATTAAAAATGCTAAGCAAGTCTGATCAGTCCAGTCAGAAGACTACTAGAAGCCGTATGTAAGTTGCTCTGACTCTCGGGATACGTCTAATCATAAATGCAACTTGACTGCTGCTGCATCCTCTATGGAGGGCTAAATTTAATAGTATATGGAAGCATCAATCATCTCATTTACTCACTGGAACTGGTCAGTGAGGGCACATTGTTATTTTGTGTCTAAAAATATAAAGTGCTAATTTTAACCTTCAAAATATTAATCATCCTACCCTCCCACCCACTTACTGTCAGAAGAGAATACCCACATGATTATGTTGTTTGTTCACCAATTCTAAATGGTGAAAGGCACTTAAGATTTAGAGGGACATTTGTGCTGACCAAATTAATAAAAAGTCCCAGCATTAACTTTTATTTCGAATGGTCAGCTTACTAAGTACAACTAGGATTGTATAGTTATTTTACATGGTTTTAATTCATGTCACTTCAATGAACCTTAAATTAAATCATTTCAGAAGCCCATAAAATTTTGTATTTTATAGTCTAAACATGGCTTGTATTTTCTATCTACAAAGTTATTCAGTGTAGTGCTGTGATAAAATGATGGGAGGGGACTGTATAATAGAAACATCAGTAGTGCCACAAATAGTTTATTTCTATAAACCAAAAATTAATATGAGACCTCACATACATGTGGAATTTCAAATGTGGAATTTTAAACGTAGAATTTGTCACATTTGAAATACAGGACAAATTGTGAGGAAGTTTCTGATATCACAGAAGGTGCTTACAACAGAAAAAGAAGGAAAGTCAGTCTAAATTACAGCAGCAATGTTTTCTTTTCTTTTCTTGTATATTTTTTTGTAACCATCTCCAGTACTGGTTCTCCAGTACTGGTTCTTAGCACTCTCTTTACAAAACCAGGTTTTTACAGGAGCAGTGCTAAAATGACAACATTTAGTTCAGATGCAAATTCATATTTATTTAGAATTTTATTAGCCATCACTCTGACAGTCCCCATTCCCTGAAAACAGTATTTCCTCCAACAATGCTCTGAATCATTCTAAGTTCTAGTTATATTAAATTAATAGCTTGTTAATTCAAATTACTAAATTATGATTTTTCCCTCATGATTGAGTTCAACAAAAAGAAATGAAAGAATCAAGATACATGCTCAAAAATTGAGAGACAGTCACTTCCATGCTTAGCAGTTTTCCTTCTAACATATAACAGATGAAGAAGTGAGAAGAGCATTTTCTGAGGAAAGCCCTTCTGTACTTATGATATTCTCTGTGAAATTTTATAACCCTGAAAAATCACAATTCTTAATCTCAAGAACTCCAAGATAGACAAGAGTAAGAACAGGCTGCAGCCAGAAAGCAGTAATAACAGAAAGATTTCACTGAGAGACGTGCAGTGCAAACATTTCAGTGGTTTGAGTTAAAATTTGATAAAATTTCATTTAGCACTTGTTTTAAAAATACACTTCAGGATTATGCTGAATTTATGCTGAATAGGTTCTTTTTTTCTTTTCTTTTTTATGGTTAGCAATCTTAATCTTCCTATTTTATCAATAGTTAATCTTCCTATTTTATCAATAGTTAAATCTCAGGGAATTAAATGAGTTTGAAATTGTTTTACAATAATTGGCCTAAAGGTGAAAACCAGTTTCTCTGGTGGATGCCTTTATAGAGGATCTACACAGAACACCAAAATTCTATTCCCTCAAAAAGGGAATTTGTTTCCATTTGTACCAGAATATTTCAATTACAGCATTTATGCTTTGAAACTTGAGAACATTAAATGAAATAGAAAGGTCACCTGGCTAAATCACAGAGATTCCTGGTATGTATTATTTTTTCCCTCAAGCAGAACCTTAATTATTTAGAAACACCTGATTGCAATTATGGTACACTAATTGAAGGGAAAATATTTTTATAATTGCATTATTGTGAACACACGATCATAGCTTTCTTTATAATGCCTTTCGGTTTGGAAATGTGACATACTATTCAGCCAAGATCCTTTGATGTGTTTTTCTTCTATCCATCTCTGCTCCAACAATTCTGTCGTACAGAGAACTGAAAATTAAGTTATTCTCACCAGCAATACTCCCTCACAAAGCATCTTTCAACCATAGATATAAACCACAGAACAATTCTTGCCAGGTTTCTCATGCAAATGCTGCAGAAAAACTTACAAGAGCACTTTAAAATATTGAGAATCCTTCAATACAGCCCTTTATAATAACTTTTACTTGCTAATTTCTATGGGTCAGTTGCAAAGGAATAGACCTGTCAATCTTTCTCAGATGTAGCAGAATTTGTCTGTCTACAAACAGGGATACTTTGTTGTTGCCATAGAGACTAATCCTCCACTTTCCTTCTGTTGACACAGCTAGTCACTGTCTAAACTACCTGATCACACTTTTAATAGGCAGCTGACTGGAGTACCATAAAATGCGCAAATCAAGTTTGGAACACTTGACACATCTACTTTGCTTTTTAAAATGTGCCAGGAATTCTGTTATAATACTAAAGTACAGAAGGAGAAAAAACACAACTTAAGTAACAATTAATTTGCCTGAATTCTAAGTTAATTATACTGTTCAGACCAGCTAAATTGTTATTGTTGAGGCATTATTATTTCAGGCATCTTGTTTTAATAGATTTGAACAATCCTAGACAATAATTCATCATAAATATGCACATTATTAGCAATATCTGTATTCTCTCTCTCTTCCTTTTACTGAGTTCAGCAATGCAAAATTATCATTTTCTAATGTTTTGTCTTAAAGCTGTTGATAAACTATGTAAGCAGGACAATCTTTACACACACTGATGGTCTGCAGTTGTGAGACCTTGAATAAATTGTCACTTCTATTATAATTCAGAGTTTGAATCAGCAAACCGAGCTGTAGTCTATAATCTAAAGCCCATTAAGTAGAAATATGATGTTTGGAACATCAAGTTCTACATATTAAAGAGAAAAGTAAAAAAACCCAGTTAAAATTAGTTCTTCAATATCTTTACATGTACAGAAAAAAACACATGCACAATGTTATTTGAACCTTTAGAGGGAAAAAAAACTAATTCAGAATACTATCTGCAAATAATATGGTCCTTACAGAATAAGGACAATTTACATTGAGATAGTATGCTCAGAACTGCACATTAAGGGTACAATGTCTGTGTATATCTTCCTAGGAATAAATTTTATTAAACTCACTGGGATTTATTTAGACATTCATATCATTCTGAAGTATGTCTTCTATCACCAGTATTACCAGTGTTAATTTTACTTCTCTTGAAAGTTTTTCTTCACTTCCCAAATGTGTTCATTATATTTTTGTTTAAAATATAATGCTAAATATAACATCACTAATGGCCTATGTTTTGCATCCTCACTTAATGTGTAACAGAAAAGAAGTTTCTTGTTGTGCCTCCTTCAATTAACAGGAAAAACTGATGTGTATCATTAATTACGTCAGTGAGAATCATAAATCATCAGTGAGTGCTGCAATTAATTATTTTTAAGTCATGTGAAGAAGCTTGACAGGCAGAAGATAAATTCACAGACCTTTCATACTAGAACGATGAGGGAGGGAAGAAATAGAGATGGAGAGAAAGCAAAAAGATTATCATCAGTTTATAAATTCTAGATAATGTTAGCATTTTATGGCATACCAAAATATTCTGCTATAGGCCTTGAATTTAGATGTCAAAATATCCTATTGAGAAGCCTAGGTTTAAAATACAGTATTTTATTAATGCTGTTCTAAAACCAATTAGCTTCCAATAGAAATGAATATTAATTTTCACTTACTTTAAAAGTAATTTTTATTTTGTTTTTATTTTTTATTTAGAGTGATTTGTTTTGTATTTATAAATATAATTAATTAAGGGCTTTAGCACACAAAAAGCAGTGTCTCTCTGTGTGTGTGCGTGTGTGTGTGTGCTGAATAATACATGAGAAATAATTTAAAACTAAACTTCTTTTAGGTTTAGTAATTGTTTTAAAAAGTAGTTGGAAGTTGGATTTTTTAAAAAATGTCTTTACAGCTTTAAAGTTTAAAATATCCATGCACAATTATAGTAAATAATACAATAATCATAATATCTGAATTAACTGAATTTGTGTAATTAAAAGAATAGTTTTTTTCTAAATTTTCTTTTTTCACTTGGGCATATACTTACATTAAACATTGTGAAAATTTTAATATTCTAATATATTTTAATTTATTTCTTTCCTGTCCTTTTGACTGATAAAGTCATAGTTTTTCTAATTATAGAACTGTCCTTAATAAATTCACTTACTGGTTTATTTTTATAATGAAATTCTTCCAAAAAAGTTAATTGCTTTATAATTTATATTTGGAAAATATTATTTTTACACAAACACACACACACACTGAAATATATTTATTGTCAATGTAGTTTTCAGCATTTTAATACTTATTTTTTCTCAAACAAAAAATCCTTGAGTACACTACTATATGCTGACAAGCTTATGATATAATTATTAGAATAGTGAGCATCATTATATTTTCACAATAATATCCAGTCTACTGGATGACTACTGAACACTGCATAACTATTGAATGATGATACTGTCTATTAGACATAGAAACAGACATTTACAGATGCAGCCCTTTTAAAGAATGGTAGATAAATATTCTATAGAACACTAAAAGGGTAAGGAAACATTAGCAATATTAAGCAGAGACAACCAAACACCAAGGAGTTAGGAGTGTCCAGATCTTTGACCCACCAGCATCAGCTAATCATCTATGGAGATAATTTTCTCAATCCTCTCTATGCAAATCTATGCATGGTAAATGAAGCACGTTTAGTAAAGAAGAAAAGTCTGCTACTATTGTAACACCAAGAAACCTGGAGATCCTTTTGTTTTTATTAGGAGATTTGAGGCAAGGAGCTATAATTAGCTCTTCTCCAAACCTCACAGGTACTGTAGTTGTAGCTACAAGCATCCAAACATGTATACAGCTATGGTTCCCTCACACACAATCTCACTGTTGGCTAAATATGTTCATATATCTTCAAACAGCACATCACCTGTCAGCAAGCAAAGTGTGGGAATATACTTTTCCCCTTCAGATGAGATGTGACATAGTCACCAATGGCACTAACTCACAAGATATTGTCCTGACCATAGGTGCCATTACTCGTCTAGATAGTCATAATGATAACAGATTATTTTGAACCTGAAGAAGGTAAATTGCGGATATTAAACACACATTTCATATTCAAGTCTTATCACTTTGTAATTTTCATCAGAACTGGAAAATCTATGATATTAGCCATGAAAAGCTTTCAATACAAGTAGGCACTATCAAAAGCTTCTGAGGCTAGGTTTCTGAGAGCTTCAACATATCAGTGCCAGTCCCTTGTTTAGAATTGTAATAGCATCATCTGCCAGCTCCAGTGGCATTAACTGTTACAGCATTTGCATAACCAAAAGCTAAATTCCAATCTTTATCCTAACATCAGTTTCCAGGCCTTTTCTAAATATTTGGGTGCCAAAGCTTACAGTACACAACAGATCTAGTCCTAAGAAAATTGGAAATGTAAAAAATAACAACCAAGTGCATTAATTAGCTTCAACACAGACTTTGTCTATATCATTGCTGCATCCTTCAAGCTAATAGTCTATTCCTATAAGCTTTTTCAGCATGACAATTTGTTGTTCTTTTTTTTTTAAAAAAGGTCATTTAAAATCCAATCAGTGCAAAAGCAACATAGCAAAAGTAAAGAGCCACAGAAATCTTTCCTTCTTGAAACCATAAGTCAGACATGTCAAACACAAGGCCCGGGGGCCAGATCCGGCCTGCGAAGTGGTTTCATGTGGCCCGCGAAGCCATCCTGGAAACAGTGAGGGAACGGCCCCCACTGCCTTGGCCCTGTCCCAGAGACCCTCCTCCTGCCAGAGACCCTCAGATCTGTCCCACTCCTGCCCAGGCCCCCATAGGCACCCTTGAGGCGAACGATGTAGAGCTGGCCACGCCCACCCAGTAGGCCATATGCACTTTAGCCACGCCCACCCAGTAGGCCACACCCACCCAGGCCACACCCACCCGGCCCCGAGGGCAACCGCAATGCTGATGCGGCCCTCAATGAAATTGAGTTTGACACCCCTGCCATAAGTAAAAATGTCTTAGGAAAGACCAATAAGATCTACTGTGTATCAGAATCAGTAGCTACTTCTCTATAAGAGGCAACTGAATTATCTGGAAGAAAACCTATTATTGCCTCTCTGCCCAGAACTACTAATTCTTCACTTATTTCAGAGAACAGCAAAGGCTTTACAGATGTTTTCCTGCATCCAATACACATAAAAATGTCATCTTGACTTTTTAGAGGCTTCCTATGCCTGCCTCTGCAGTTCAAAATTAATTGTGCAACACCAGATATTCTACCACACATCTGTCACTATGTAAACCCTGTCTTTCCATTTAAATTATACACTTCTCTCTGAATGAAATAATCTAAGTTTCATTGTTGATTTAAAGCAGATATTTATATATTGTATAATCTCATTACTATCAGGGAGTTATACGCTGTAATGTTAAAAATGATTTTGGGTAATTTTTATTTTAGTTTGGTATAGTGGTTAAAGCATCAGGCTGAAAATAGGAGTGTATTCTAATCCTGCCTTATGTGCAGAGACAGGTGAGTTACCTTGGGCCAGTCTTTCTATCTCTGCCATAGGAAGAATGAGGTAATGACAAACCACTTCCAAAAATATTGGCAAGAAAACTGCAGGGACTTGTCCAGATATTGTCCAGGAGTTGTATCCAGGTTATTAGAAGTCAATCTCTACATTCATATCAAAGTAAGCACACAGGTTACCCTGTTCAGTTAGCAAAAACATAATTTGATATTTATTTATTAAACCTTAGCAAACTTAAAAACAAAAAGTTAATAAGCAAAACGAGGATCAAAAGGCAGGGAGAAGCAGAGAAATAAGAACAGGAGAGACATATCAGAGACTTGCCTTTGGTTATTCCAATCTTAGTTTTTTTAGGTATACAACAGTAGCAGAATATAGAGTAAGTTAAAACACCAGGTGATCTACCTCTATTTTGCTCCATGAAACAAAATAATTTGAAGGATGGGGATAGTTTATCCAACACAAAAGTACTCTTCTTCAAACTCTAATAAGCTGATATTCATTGCTCCATTCTGATCGTGTTTTCCACCACCCAGCCCCAACACATGAACATGCAGTATATTGTCACCCAAGAAAATATGAACCAAGAAAAGAATGCCACAAAATGTACAATATGGCAAATATTATTTCAAAACTTGCCCAAACAACCAAATCTTACCTTATTTCCAATAATTATTTATTTTTATTGCATCCTCTAATCTCAGTAATGAGCGCCAAAGAATTGAAGCCTTTGAACTATGGTGCTGGAGAAGACTCCTGCTAGTCCCTTGGACTGCAAGGCGATCAAACCAGTCAGTCCTAGAGGAGATCAACCCTGACTACTCTTTAGAAGGCCAGATCCTGAAGCTAAAACTCAAATACTTTGGCCACCTAATGAGAAGGAAGGACGCACTGGAGAAGAGCCTAATGCTGGGAAAGATTGAGGGCAATAGAAGAAAGGGATGACAGAGAATGAGGTGGCTGGATGGAGTCACTGAAGAAGTAGGCATGAGCTTAAATGGACTCCAGAAGATGGTAGAGGACAGGAAAGCCTGGAGGAACGTTGTCCATAGGGTCGCGATGGGTCGGACACGACTTCGCAACTAACAACAACAATCTCAGTAAATCATATAGATATATATGCATGCATATAGATAATACATGCATGCACACACATGCAGACTATACACACATCGAGAATGTGTATAGAATACACATATAGTACACACATAGAGCAATGGGCATCTAAAAGAAAAGCAAATTGCTCCTTTCATATATATGTTATTTATTTTATTTATTTATTTTTAATTCAGTGTTTGGTGATGAGCCAAAAAGCATTGCAAAGTCAGTTGAGATTTTCTTTCTTTTGAAATTTAGCATAAAGTAATAGCAATATTCTATCTCCATTTGGTGCCCATTAACTTATAACAGAAAAGATAACAGAATAACAGAGTTGGAAGATACCTTGGAGGTCTTCTAGTCAACTAAGGCCTACAGATACTACTCTCCCTGGCCATATTCCATATGTCCATGTAATACTGTACATTTTTATATTTTCCATCTGAGAAACTATAACAGAAATCTTTCCACATGAATCAAAAAACATAATTTAACACAGAGCTCTAAATTCAGTGTCTAACAGCAAATTAATATAGTTTCAATCTTTACATCCAGAAACAGCCTACTAAGTAACAAAATAACAGAATAGTGGACCTTGGATGTCTTCTAGTCCAACCTGCTGCTAAAACAGGAGACCATATACCATTCCAGACAAATGGTTTTCCCCTCTCTGTTTATAAACTGTTTCATAAACTGTTTTAAATTCTGTTTCGAAGTCTCATAAACTTTTAAAAACCTCAGTCTTTCAATTATCCTAACTACTAACAAATTAGAGCACATTTCATTTAAATGCTTTGACATGCTTCAAGAAAAATAGTAATGTGGCACCATAGAAGTATGATGTAATCACAAATTTGTATCCAAACCTTTAAGCACTACAATTTATTCTTCCCTAATCCACTTTTCTTAGTATGTAAATAGATGTGGAGGAGTGAATGCATATCTCTTAATTTTAAAAAAAATGAAACAAAATGATTACAACCATGCTAGAGAGATGGAAGACACTTCCTGGCTCTACAGTTGATGCTGTTAGGGATCCCTGCAGTTATTGTTTACACAATTAAAAATACATATGCAGATTAACTGTGTAATTAACAAAATGTCTCCTCCCATCCTTCTGACCTTCCATAAGGGCCTGAAAACCTGGCTCTGCCAGTTAGCTTGGGGCTCAAACATTGGTGAATCTCACTGGAAATGAGATTCCCACATATTCCCACATATCCTTCTCCTTTCTTCCCCATCTTTTTTATTTTAAGCTTTACTATTTTTAGAAATATTTACTCTTTATGGTTTTATTGGCTTTTATTGTTGGAAGCTACCCAGAGTCACCTCAAAGCAAGATGAGTGAAAAACAAATCTAATAAATAAAAAATATAAAATCTCCAAGGTCATTTACCTTTTTTTCCCTTCACCTGGAATAAGTTTTTAGAATGTTCTTAAATTTGACAGCAAATAAGACAACTTACATGTGAAAGAAGTGACTGAACAATTCATCTCTTGTAGATACAGTACCATACTTCTTCAGTCACATTGGGCTGTAGAGTTGTAATTCTGAAGTTCTGAACCCTTAGCATCTTTTTTAAATTACCAAGTGCTTTCTTCTTAGATGTTACCCTACTTTTACTTTTAGCATTCAAGGAACAACTGTATCCAACAGATAGAATTTTAAATTTTGCTTTTCAAAGAAAAGCCTTTGGGATTAATTTCTCTAATTTATATCTGACATGTAAGACAGTCAAGTCAAGAATGAAGATCAAAATACTTTAAATAGTATTTAAATGCTATCAACCTACAATATCACTGTAATTTACACTCACTTTTATGCACGATTATTTAACTGGAAGATTTCTATTTCACCTTTTGCTCATACTTTCTACCTACATAAGCAAAACAGATTTATTAGAAATCAATTTTTGCTGTCTTCAAATCTTTTCTTTTACTTGGTCTAGAATGAAGGGTTCTCATTAAGCAACTTTCCACATGAAACAAGAAAAGATTTCCAAGATTAAAGAATATTGATCCTTATTCCAAAGTCAATGTTACATCCCTCAACCTGTGTATCTAGGATGAGTAGTTAATTTGCTATTTGTCATGTGATACAGGCTAGAGTAAAATTTATTTCAACATAAAAGGTCATGTTTCATATATTGTTTCAACAATATAAAAATAATTATATTTGTAATTTTCTGGTTTCTTTATTTTTGTATATTACAGTTCAGCTTGCCATGTAAGTATAAAATCTTCTCAAAAGCAGCAATAGATGCAGAGATTTTAAAGTTCATAACTTGCTCCAAAATAAGAATTAGTATAATTGAGTTGCCAAAAGTATGATTTCTGGGTCAAGAAATACCCAGCTCCAATCTAATTTCAAGCACAACTCAACAGCTGGCACTTGTCAAGGCAGCTTCTTTAAGGGCATAGCCTCACTTTCCACTTAAGATGGTCATTGTAATGTATTGGGGTTTTTGCTTGTACTGATTCATGTGTCTGTTTAAATGCTGCTTAACGGTTGCTCAATGGTGTGTATGTGTAATGGCTACTGAAGAAGCCAGACTTGTTGTCTCCAGGGCTATCATTGGTAGCTTTGGGGCGGGAATGGCTTCCTTTAAATCTATTGGTTGCTGCCTAGTGGCCAACCATATAAATAGCTGTGCAGCAGCCACTGTTTCAGTTCTGTTCTGCTTGACTTCAATAAAGCATGTTACTGTTTGGAACCCTCCATCTCGGTCGTTGCCTGTAAAGAACTGGCTACACAACAGTCAGGTTTTGTGCTCATGTTATCTTGAGCTTAAACCACTTTAAGAAAATCATGTCTGAACTGAGCACTTCCTCAATAGTCAGAATGGGGCTCAGTCTGGACTCAAGGCTACCATGCCCTCCCATTGGACAATTCCCCTACTGCTGTGTCCTTCCACCTTTCTGTGGGAGGAATTTCAGTTGCTTTCATTCCCATGGACAGGTCTTGTTGGATTTATCTCTGTACATACTACTCTCTATTTGTTTTCTGAGGTTTTCGCGGGTGCCTGTATGTGGATCCTTGGTTTTTCGGGTTTTTCCCCGCGTAGAATTAAAGGTGTAGGCGCAACGTTTCGATGGAATCCCATCCATCATCATCAGGCTTCTGTTTCCTTCTTCTGGGAGAAGCATGTGGCTGTTTGTTCCTCTTTTTTAAACTGCCAGAGGGGGTGTGTTCTGTGGAGGTGTGCTCTGATTGGGTAGGGGACCAAGTGTGTTCTGATTGGGTGGGAGTGTGTTTTGAATGGTGGGGGTGTTCTGATTGGGTGGGGGTGTGTTCTGAGTGGATGGGCTGGTCTCAGCTGCCAGCTCCAGACCTGAGCTGGTGAGTTGTGCTGCTTTTGTTCGGCTTCGTGTTTGTGGTGGTGCCATGTTTTTATAGTGGGTGTCAGTTTGCTTATTGTGTGGTTTGGAGGGGTTTAAAGTGGCTGATGTTGCAGCTGTAGTTAGGTTTCTGTTTTGTGGTTGTGTGTCTTTATCGTTGTGGGTTCGGATTTGCTTTTTGAATGGTTGTGTGGTGGTGATGTCATGTGATGTTATCATGAGTTTGGGTCTGGTATCATTCTTGGTGGTTGGGCTTCGTCTGTCAATCAAGGCGGGTTTCCAAATGGCTGGTAGACGAGAGGTATCATCTCGTTTATTCATGCTGTGGGGGCGTTTTTCTATCTCAATGGCTTCTCTGATTATTCTGTTGTTAAAATGTTCAATTTTGGCAATAGTTTTGGTTTTTTTAAAATCAATTTCATGTCCCGTGGCTTCAAAGTGTTGGACCAGGGATGAAGTTTGTTCTCCCTTTCTGAGTGAGTTTTTGTGCTCTTCAATGCGTGCACTTATTCTTCTGTTGGTCTGTCCGATGTATGTGGTGGGGCAGGTGGTGCATGGGATTTCGTATACTCCTTGGTTTTCTAACCCAATTATGTCCTTGGGGTTTCTTAGGATGGTGGATATTTTTCTGTCTGTGTAGAATGCTGTTTTGATGTTGTGTTTTTGGAGGACCTTGCTGATTCTGTCTGTGGTCCCTTTTAAGTATGGGAGGAGGGCTTTGCCATTTTCTTGTTCTTGTTAGAACAAGAAAATGGCAAAGCCCTCCTCCCATACTTAAAAGGGACCACAGACAGAATCAGCAAGGTCCTCCAAAAACACAACATCAAAACAGCATTCTACACAGACAGAAAAATATCCACCATCCTAAGAAACCCCAAGGACATAATTGGGTTAGAAAACCAAGGAGTATACGAAATCCCATGCACCACCTGCCCCACCACATACATCGGACAGACCAACAGAAGAATAAGTGCACGCATTGAAGAGCACAAAAACTCACTCAGAAAGGGAGAACAAACTTCATCCCTGGTCCAACACTTTGAAGCCACGGGACATGAAATTGATTTTAAAAAAACCAAAACTATTGCCAAAATTGAACATTTTAACAACAGAATAATCAGAGAAGCCATTGAGATAGAAAAACGCCCCCACAGCATGAATAAACGAGATGATACCTCTCGTCTACCAGCCATTTGGAAACCCGCCTTGATTGACAGACGAAGCCCAACCACCAAGAATGATACCAGACCCAAACTCATGATAACATCACATGACATCACCACCACACAACCATTCAAAAAGCAAATCCGAACCCACAACGATAAAGACACACAACCACAAAACAGAAACCTAACTACAGCTGCAACATCAGCCACTTTAAACCCCTCCAAACCACACAATAAGCAAACTGACACCCACTATAAAAACATGGCACCACCACAAACACGAAGCCGAACAAAAGCAGCACAACTCACCAGCTCAGGTCTGGAGCTGGCAGCTGAGACCAGCCCATCCACTCAGAACACACCCCCACCCAATCAGAACACCCCCACCATTCAAAACACACTCCCACCCAATCAGAACACACTTGGTCCCCTACCCAATCAGAGCACACCTCCACAGAACACACCCCCTCTGGCAGTTTAAAAAAGAGGAACAAACAGCCACATGCTTCTCCCAGAAGAAGGAAACAGAAGCCTGATGATGATGGATGGGATTCCATCGAAACGTTGCGCCTACACCTTTAATTCTACGTGGGGAAAAACCCGAAAAACCAAGGATACTCTCTATTTGTATGCATACACACACACACACACACACACACAGATATATATATATATATATATATATATATATATATATATATATATATATATATATATGCAAATTATTCAAATTGCTAATAAAGAATTTGGGAGGCTAAGATGATCATTTCGAACTATTTATGTTCTCATCAGTTAGTCATACCCTTTATCTGAGATTCGAACCCGGGCTGATTATATATATCAGGCAGTGTTTTAACCTCCTGAGCCACGGGTTCCTTCTCTCTTATATAGGGTATGATAAAGGGTATGACTAACTGATGAGAACATAAATAGTTCGAAATGATCATCTTAGCCTCCCAAATTCTTTATTAGCAATTTAAATAATTTGCACAAATAATGAGCTGTCATAAGTTGACTAGTTCCTGCGGATAAGCCCTGAGCCGGGCCAAAACAGGAATGAAAGAGTTAATTAGCAAGGTCCACTCAAAAAAACCTTGACAAATACTTAAACATACATTTGCCTTGCCTTCCAGCTAATATAAGAGAGAAGGAACCCATGGCTCAGGAGGTTAAAACACTGCCTGATATATATAATCAGCCCGGGTTCGAATCTCAGATAAAGGGTATGACTAACTGATGAGAACATAAATAGTTCGAAATGATCATCTTAGCCTCCCAAATTCTTTATTAGCAATTTGAATAATTTGCACAAATAATGAGCTGTCATAAGTTGACTAGTTCCTGCGGATAAGCCCTGAGCCGGGCCAAAACAGGAATGAAAGAGTTAATTAGCAAGGTCCACTCAAAAAACCTTGACAAATACTTAAACATATATATATATATATATATATATATATATATATATATATATATATATATATATATATATATATATATATATATATACACATATATATATAATTTGCGCATATATATATACAAAGTTAAATTAAGTTTTTGTATGTATGGATACCTACAAAGTTAAGTTAAATTTAAAGTGAAAGCATTAAGATACAAGTACATACAGTTGCAACAAACATTTTTTTTAAAAAAATCCATCTTTCCAGCACTATCTATAATTCCTTTGGGAGGCCTGGTGGCTCAGTGGCTTAATGACGCTGAAGATGGACTCAGTTCCAGTCATTTGAGCCCAAGCACTGCATGGCAGGGACAGCCTCTGTCACTCGGTTCAGCTTCTGTCCACCCAACAGCTTGAAAGCATGTTCTGTGCAAGTAGATAAATAGGTACCACTTTAGTGGGGAAATGAGTTGGTGCTCTGTGCAGGCAGGCAGATTCCTGACAGCTCTCAGTCCACCCAGTTGTGGCACCAGTGGTGGGATTCAGCCAGTTCACACAACTTTGGCAGAACCGGTAGCTAATTTTTTGTTGCCCAGGCCCCAGAATGGACTTCCAGAAGTGGCATCCACACAGAGAACTGGCTGTTCACATATTTGAATCCCACCACTGGGTGGCACCCACTTGCAAGGAAGCTCGGGAAGGGAGGGGACTTGGGAGAGGCTGCAGGAAGAGCCAGTCATCATTTGCTCTGGTGCAAAGCAAGCTTGCCCTCCTGTGGCACCACCTTAGGAAACATTCAGGCATGTCCTATAACAAAGATGCAAGTTGTGATGCAAGCCAAACTACTCTGCAATAGCATTGTAGTCCCCTGGCTACTGTAACAAGGCCATATGCTTCTATTAATAATAATATAGTTCCTTTTACCAGCATTAAGGGAATAGCATGATGGTTAAGATCTTTGATCAATTACATTTTTTTAGCATATGTAGTTTTTCTCCACTGTTTTTTTTTAATAACTGCAGACTTTTACCATGTTTCCAGTCACCTGGACTTGAAGTAAGTAACTCAAAATGAAGCTGGAGTAAAACCGATCTGGACTTTAAAAAGAAAAAGAAATAATCAGAAAATTACTTATTCCAGGAAAAAAAATATTTTTTTTAAAAAAAAAGTTTCTGTCAAGTTTAACTACTATGCTATTTTATTAGTAGTTATAAGGAAAACCTCTTGGAATGGATGATAAGCTTTTACTCAGCTGATGAACCAGAATAACCAATGAATTGCTAGAGTTAGCTTGAGACAAACTGAAATGCTTTAGCCCAGGTGTGTCAAACTGCCAGCCCGCAACCCGGTTGCATCATGTGGAGGCTGAGCCCACCATAGCTCCGGCAACGCAAAAAAAGTCACAGTACATCACGATACATCATGTGATGCAGCGAATATGACACCTGTGCTCTAGCCGAAACTGATAGCAGGATAGTGAAATATACTTGAAGTGGCACATGTTGAAGTTGCTTTAAAGAGAACTGGAGCATCAATAGGAGGTCATATTATCTGATTTGTTCCACTACCCACTGCTAATGATAAGACAAAAGGCTAACCTTAGCCTTCTAATAAAATATTATCTTCTAGATGCAAGATTTAGCATTAGCTTTGTGATAAAATTATGAAATAATACTTTATCAAACAATTCCATGAAAAACAAAAGGGCATCTGTTGTATTTAATTCAAATTGCTACCTTTTAACCAACCTAAACTTTCTAGAATATTCATTGAGTAACCAATATAGTATGCTTAATCATTTTTTTAAAAAAAACCCCTGATAGTCTAAACCTCCCATTTAGATTACTGCAACGCTCTCTACATGGGGCTGCCCTTGAGGACCACTCGGAGGCTTCAGCTGGTGCAGAATGCGGCCACGCGAGTTGTGATGGGGGTTTCCCGATACTCCCATGTAACACCTCTACTCCGCGAGCTGCTTTGGCTCCCGGTTGCCCTCCGGGTGAGATTCAAGGTGCTGGTGATGACCTATAAAGCCCTAAATGGCGAGGGTCCGGGATATCTGAGGGAACACCTGCTGCCGGCATCAAGCTCTCTTCGTCCAGTGCGCTCCCACAGGGAGGGTCTTCTCAGGGTGCCGGCGGTAAAAGATTGCTGGCGGATAACACCCAGGGGGAGGGCCTTCTCAGTGGGTGCACCTGCCCTTTGGAACCAGCTGCCAGTGGAGCTTAGGACTGCCCCAGACCTCCGTTCATTCCGCCGGGACCTGAAGACCTGGCTCTTCGAGCTCTCTGGCCCAGGCTGAGAATTTTAATTTTAATTTTAACTAGGGTTTTTATTGGTTCTGGGATTGATATAATTTTTTAATTGTTTTTAACTTTTGTATTTTTCGTTTTAATCACCCTGTAAACTGCCCTGAGTCCTTCGGGAAAGGGCGGTATATAAATATAATAAAATAAATAAATAAATAAATAAATAAATAAATAAATAAATAAATAGTTATAACTTTATTTGCTTAATTAAAATGTATATACATATACAATTACAAATTAAAATGCATACTTAATTAAATGCATAATATTTAATTAATCATATTCTGACATTAGGAAAACAGTTGTCAGCTTGTGATATGAAAACTATACAATGTTGTCAAATTTTCTTAACTATCAGCTGATAGCCTTGTTCTGGGACAACCTAAGTGTTACATGCCATCATTTTAAAACCTCCCACATAGGTAGAGCCGGATTATGGCATAGATATAGAAAAGAAATTGTTTATTTGTAGGTTTGTTTGCAATAGTGTAATAGCCAATATAGGACATATGAAAGCCTATAACTTCCAATTATGATTTTTTTTCTGTCTAGCTTATGTCTATGAAGATTTTCAGTCATAAACCTCTTGGATGAGAAGAGAAACATTTTCTTCTTCCTCAAGTAAAAAGTAGTCTAGCTAGCATAGTTTATAGAGCCTTCTTTGTTTAATAAGACAGTTATGAAAATAATATTGAAACCAGAACTAAGCAGTGCTGAACTTTTAAGTAGAACCAATACCCATACTGTAGTTTTTAAGCGATTACTCCCTTTGGCAAAAATCACTCAAGTTGTTATAGTCCTTCTTCTTTCTGTAATAAACTAAAGGAAGGCCATATTCATCACCATGAAATGCTTTTCAGAATCACTATGTGTAGTACTAAAGTTGAAACACAAGATGCTTCTTAAATAGATAAGTGGTTATAAAAAGTTAAGATGTCAAGTTAAAGAATAGGATGCATTTTGTAACCTTCTTCAGCCATCTAATACTAATTCCAAGTTGGTACAGACAGTTGAAGCACTAAAGTGTTGCATTTATTGCTAACAAAAGCCCTCACCCCAGATTATTGTTTTCATTGTAGCTTGTTTACAGAGCAATCTTTTGTATATTTAGTCAAAGTATTTTCCACACGCTGTGGATTGAAACTTAAATCACATAATTGAGCACAGAATTTCAACTCAGCAATGGCAGTTATTTGTTTTATGCAGGAAAGGAAGGGGACATTAGTAATAAAACATATAAATCTATCATAATACAAATGATGGGACAATGGCAATAAATGCAGATGATTGTAAATTTAGGAAATATTAAATGAGACGCCAATTGCATGTGGCAAAGGAGAGTACTATTTTAACCACGGATAATACACAAGAATCTTGAGTAATAATGACTAGACCAGAACATTCATAGGAAGAAGTTGAAAAAATAGGTTGAAGAAAGTGGGGGAAAAAATATTTTACTCCTTTGCGCTGTTCCAAATAAAATTTTACCAAAGAGATTATTACATTAAATAAAATTGTGAATGGCACCATTTTTCACTAAATGATAAGAAAAAGGTTACAATAAAATATTTTCTGTTCTATTATGCTGGCCTACATATGGAGGACATATAAAGATAAATTTAACACTATGCACACTGAGTATAGTCCATAAAATTGCATAAAATATTAGTATTAATTTGGAAAATAATCCATTAACCTACCCCTCCAAAGAAATAGAATAAAGTATACAGATAAAGGTGCTAGTCCCTATAATTAAAGGAATAAACTAATGTTTATGATTGTTTAAAAAAATTGTTTCTCATGCTGAGTGTTAACACAAATATTTTAGAATACTGCACAGTCCTCTTTATGTGATTTACAATTTTTTTTAACAATGTTTAATTAAGCTAAATTCTTTAGTTCATTTGTTTAGTATAGCAGTAATCTCTTGTATCTCATACTTTCTGTACATTTCTATTTGATATTCTCCTTGCCTATTTTCAGATCAATCCAATGTTTTTTTTATCAGAGAAAGTAAATAACAACCAAGCTTGAACATTTCATCTTAATAATTAAATGTTTTCAAGAACAGAATCCATATGCAAAAGCAAACCAACAGCTGATCTCTCAGAGCTTTAGCAAATAATTTGATTTCAAGTTAGGGTGGAGAAAACAGCAAGCGAGATTTGAAATTAGCAGATACAAAACACAGACTTTTTTTCTTTTAATGTTGATTTTAAGATCAGGAAACAATTCATGCCTAATAGGTCTACCTCATTAGTCACAGCATCATGACCTCTCACCTTGAGTGATAAAGTACACAGGTCAGAATTGACAATACCTACTCATGGCTGATCATGGCTGCCAGATATTGATCCAAGAAGAGAGAAAATCCTTTGTAGGAAAAATACTGCTCTGAATTACAAACATGCACTCTCCTGAGATGCTGCAACTCTCTCGATATCTCCCTCTGGAACTGAAAAGCAAGGAGTGAGTTCAGCCAGTATTTAATATCAAGTGAATGTGGTGTTTAATCAATACTATTCTGCTTTTGTCCCACGATGTGGAAAGCAGTGTCTATTCATTCAGTAAAGGTTAATGCCAAGGGTCAAGTGATTTCACACTCTCTGTAGGAACCACAACATCTCAGTAGTTCAGATGCCTCGGACAATGATGACTCAGTTGGACTGATTTATTGCTACTCCAAGGCTCTACTTAATGCTAAAGTGCTATCTTATGATAATACCTCAGAAAATAGCAATGATAAAAGAGGAGGCAATAATTACCCACATTTTGAAGTAATGTCTTCATTTCTAACATCCTATAAAGATGTAAGGACCATTGAAAATGAGCTGCTTCTTGTATTAGCCAGTCAGTTAAATACGATATTATCCATGCTCTCTATCTATTCAAAAGAAATCTGCTGACTGTATTAGGAAAAAATGCAAATTAGCAAGCAAATGTAATCTAGCACATGACTTAACATGAGTTTTAAAGAATAACTTATTTGATGCCTGCTTGCCCAGATGAAGACATCCTTTTCCCAAAAGGAAACAATAACACCTGATGCTATGGAATTTTTTTAAAAAAAGGAAGACATTGAAGCCTTAACAAGTTAACAAGTATGTCCATTTTCCACATTTATAATATGCTTCAGGTATTTATTTATTTTTATTTGAAATGTTTGCAAAGTAGGAACACATGTACTCTGAAAGAATATATTCTCTCTCAGTATGATACAGAGAAAATGGCATTAGTCAAGCTCATTGTCAAAATCAGAATACATTTGACTTTGTCAGAGTCTAATTCTTACTATGTTAGCATCCCTGATTATTATTCAGCAATGTCTTATTCAAGATGTGTTTTATATAATGAAAGAAGTTCAAATGTCACTGAGAAAACTGTGTGAGAAGAATTAATTGGAAGGCTTATCAGAGGAAAGTCATTTATAATCCAGCTCTACCTAATACATCCTTGACTGATGAATATACCAATCAATTAGTGCAATAAAGTAAATTCTAAAAAATTGAGTGAAGATATCCTATTATTATAATAGGGAAGGTATTTATTACTGTTAATTATGCTTTGTTTTCTTCTTTTTCTTTTTAATGTGCAAAAAAAATCCTTTGAAAGAATATTCAATTTGCCACAAAAAGAATATTTAAAATGTATTCAGAGGTATTTTTAATTAGCTTGAATTATACTTCTAAAACACTTTAACTCAGAAAATAGTATTTTGTATGGTGGAAATAGTCACATTTTCTGAAATTGCACATTGAGTTATATAAAAATGACAAAGGGTCCTAAAATGATTGTATATATGGGCACATGTAAAAAGAACAATGAAAGATACACAGCTAGCATAAGGCTGCTAACAACATCAATAAGAAAATATAGATGATAGTTAAAATTTGGAGCTACTTGCCATTTTTTATTAATATTTATCTATTTCTTTCATTGGAGAGGGTTTTTTAAAAAAAAAATAATAATTAAAGGTATGTACTTTCTCTGAAGATGTCCAGGAATCATATACTGTAGGCAGCATCTTTTAGGTTAATGCGTTTGTGGTGGATATTTTGAGGAAATATCAAAGAAATAACTTCAAAATTTCTGCAATGAAAGGGTTGTTCACAAACTCCCACCCTTCCAATTTTATAATACATTTTAAAATTCATTGGCATCCAAAATTAGTCTGTTTCCTAAATACACCTCATATTAGCTTTAAAAATTATTTTACTCTCCCCAATTTATTTACTATTTCTGCCATTATTGTAAATGTATAAATTGCAAGAATGGAAGCAGTACAAGAAGGGTTGTTCTGTTCTGTTCTGTTCTGTGCTATGCTGTTCTGTTCCTTTCCATTCCATTCAAAAATCCAGATGACCACTAGATGATAGCAAAGATTTTTCTCATTTTTCCCTGCTATCTGCAGATACCCTTGTAGCTAATACACAGTAGCCCTGCTGAAAGACAAGTGATAAAGAAGGACAGGATATAATGATGATTGCCTGATTACCTTCCAATTTAATTTCGAAATACGCATTCTTATTCCATGGTTCCGTCTCCCAAATGTTTCAAGGAGCCAGTAACCCATCAAATCGTGCCTATCCTCACATGTTCAATATCCTCAACCTCGTCTTCACTTCTTCTGGGCTTTTCCTTGTATCTCACCATAATCCCTGTTCTCTAGGGCTCAGTGCAAGAGTAAATGGCAACTCACTTAAATGTTTTTAAGGATATTGTTAGCCAAGCTGCTGGTTCTGTGTCACCATTGCAGAAAATACACTCAGTGAAGAAGTTTCTGAGCCATAAGAAGCAACTCACATATTGAGTAAGGAAGTGGCAATAATCAAATGCAAAGGAGGATATAGCTTTTTTGCCCCTATTGAGAGAAAATTCAATAAGGCTCTTTTTTTCCCTTAAATCCTCTTGAGAAGTTCTAATGAAAATAGTCTTTAGTATTATATCTTAATTTGCATACAGATATACTGTGGTGCTTATCTTAGCTGTTTTCTACCAGACGCATAGGCAGCTGCTTACTTCTGCAACTGAAAGATGTAGGCCTGATTTAGGACAAAGATATTCATACTAAAAGAGCTAGAGCTTCCCATCTATGTTAAAGAGCAATTTCCCCCTCTCTGAGGAACTTCTGAACTTTGCACTGAGGAAGCCTTGCTGGGACAGGGGGCAAAATGTCCATAGAGAATCTGCTCAATTGATATTGATCTTCCAAAACCCAGAGAAACAACACTAAATATGTATAGCAATAGTTCTTTTCTAAGACAGCCATTAAGAAAGCATACAGCTTCTTTAAATTCCTACAATCTCATGTATTGCAATCTATATAGCAAGGGATTATACTGTTCATAAATTTCAGAGTGTTATTGTCCACAGAACTCTTTGTGTTAACAGTTGTCATGTATGGTTACATTATTTCAGTGTTACTATTCTCATTTTATTTTCCTTTTCTAAATGTGAAATAGCCAGAAAAGAACTTTCTGGTATTCTATAATTCAGACATGTCAAACACAAGGCCCGGGGGCCAGATCCGGCCCGCGAAGTGGTTTCATGTGGCCCGTGAAGCCATCCTGGAAAGAGTGAGGGAACGGCCCCCACTGCCTTGGCCCTGGCCCAGAGACCCTCCTTCTGCCAGAGACCCTCAGATCTGTCCCACTCCTGCCCAGGCCCCCATAGGCACCCTTGATGCAAACATTGTAGAGCTGGCCTTGCCCACCCAGTAGGCCATATGCACTCTAGCCACACCCACCCAGTAGGCCACGCCCACCCAGGCCATACCCACCTGGCCCCCTGAGGGCAACCGCAATGCTGATGCGGCCCTCAATGAAATTGAGTTTCACACCCCTGCTATAATTATTAACACTGGTAGTAGTAGTAGTAACACCAGCAGCAGCAGCCACAGCAGCAAAACCTGTGGTACTAAACATTTCAATGGGGTTACAGAAGAAGGAATCTAAAATACATGGAAATTGTAAGGCAATCATCTTTAGTTATATACAATATCATACAATATCACTATGCTGTACTAAGTATAATGCTTCCTTAGGATTCTACCTACAGTGCCCAAAATAAATTTAACAGCTATGCAGAATGCATATACAATTGTGTAATATTTATATATAATTACATGCAGTGTGTACAGTTCGGCTGATCTACATTCATATGCTGTTGATGCAATCATGAATGATTTTGATCCTTTGCAATGTATTTGCATCAGTTTTGAACAGTAATAGCTTCTGCCATCTAGTTAATGTATTTATGAGTATTGGACAAACATTAGATTCTTTAATGGATCTTTTGGCATTGACATAATACAACATTAAAACTCCAACTCATCTAATGATAGTGACACAGCAATGTAAACAATGAATGTAAAATACAAAACTGTGTGTATGTTAAAGGAATGTTTAACATACTGGTTAAGGTTTGGTTTTGGAAATCTTCAGCCCTCACCCCAAACCTAAGGATGAAGCAAAGCATGTTGAACTGACTTTACGCTCCCTCCTCAGAGCCAAATCTGCACAGAAGCCCTTCCAACTCTAACAAGTGCAGCAACATGAAGAATTCTTTCCGTGTAACCTTATTTAGCAGAGTTCCTAAACTGAAAATCTTTTTCAGCTCTTGTGCAGCTCTTTCAACTTTTTTGAGTGAAAAGAAACACAGTGAAACATCAAAACAACACGGAGACCTTTACTGAAGCCATTCCATTGTCTCTTTGTTTTGATGAATAGAATCACAACACTAAACTCTTTATTCAGGGGAATCAAAGTTGTCCTGCATAGGCCTAGTGGAATACAAAATAACAATAATGATTACATTAATACAACATTATCTGATCTAGTATGTCAAGAAAGAAAATTTGGCTATTTGCCAAACATTCATCTTTGAGTCGTTTGAGAAGCAAAATTTAATCCACCTGACTTGATGTTTTGAACTGGAGCATGTGGTCATTCAGTATTCAAGTCTCTCTGAAGTGTCAATTCAGATCAAATCAATATCACAACTAGTCTATATAAATGATGTACGGGCTAAATGGTGTATTGGCTATTTCTTGTTGTTTGTTTTAATATTCTATTTCTGGAGAAGGCCTACATTTTCCCTTCAGTTTTTCTCCTTTTTGTCTCTGTTTATATTACAATGGAAGAAAAGTGCAGTTATTTTTTTTCTCTTATAGCAAAAATTACTGCAGGCTCTTTGTCTTCATAAGGATGATTCTTTTATATATTATTTATTTATATTTCACATTTCTAGATTGCCTGTCTTTCTCAAAGAGGGATTCTGGGTGGTATACAATAAAAATAAAACAACATATAAAAATTAAAATGTCAAAAGTTAAAATTTTGAGTTAATTTTAAAAAAACCACATAAACACTTTTAAAGACTAACAAAACCCCACAATAATAAATACATCTTCTGGATGCAACAAAAAACAAAATACATGACTGTATCTGTCAAGCTTGACTTGCTTTTTCTTTCTCTATAGAATGTAAAAGTATTGTAGCTTGTATTGGCATCACGTGCAATATATTGATTAAATCTGTACTTAAGTTTATATGCATTTCTATTGGCTTTTTTTGTAATTCCTACTAACCAATGATATATGTTTCAAAATACTCATTCCATTTTCCCTATTACCTCAACCTGGCCAGGGCTCTGGAACCAGTCCAGAAGACCCAATTTTTGAACGATGCTGTGCAGTGTCTACATTATCAAACAAAACTGGAAGGCTTCTTCAACGTTCCTACACAAGGATCGAACTCTATCTAAATTCTAAGCCCTTGGTTCCAAGCATTCTCTTTTCTATCCTCCTCATATTTATTTCCCCTTTCACTCTCTCTTTTCTTCTATGTATCCCTCTATATTATTCCCCTTACTCTTTCATTGTGTGAACGCACTATCCTAAGTCAGCAGCTACAATATGAAAAACCCACTGTTTCAAATTGTATGTGAAGGCCAACACGATCAGATGCATTGTTATGTAGAAAATGGCATGTTAAGAAGGCATTTCCTACTTTACTTTCTCCCACACATTTTCTATATATAGAAATCTTTCTTGATAAGTGTGTGCACACAGTTCTTCCCTGTGGGTGAGAAAAATCAGATTAGCAGTCACCCTTGAATCAAATGACTATGAACATAATATGAATTCTTCATATTATGGAGAAAATGTAGTTGTGAACGTTAATTAGTAAAGAGTTAACACCAAGAGCTAAAAACACAAATGAATCTAAATCTAATCATTGCTCTTTACATAGTATATTAGTTGTTATCTGTCACTGCTGAACAGCAGTCTATCAGCCCCTTTTGTTTCAGTTGACAATTCAGTTCTGTTTCAGTTCTGTGGTTCCATGTTCACTTTTCTTTATTCCAATATCTAATTTTCTTCCTTCTCTTTCTCTTCTCCCTTTCCAACCATTATTGACTGATGTCTTATTCTTGGCCCTTTTTCCCAATCATTTTATAATAGTACACAATAGTACACAAAAAATGCAAGCTGTGGCCAAATGCACGTCCCTTTGGTAGCCTAGGTCATACTAAATATGTTGATACATTTTAAAGGGTTTGGGTTTTAAGCAGGGAATAAATTTCTTTTTCTGTAAGCTGAGGCTAAAAGAGTTCAGGCACAAGTAGGCATAGCCTACATTTTGTGAAGCATTAAGCCTCACCACATATACATTTCTCCTCCAGTTTTCTTTTTCCTTTTTCAACCCATGCTCACTAACATTTGCTTTTGTTGACAATTCTTGGTATATTAAAAACCTTTCATCTTTTTAAAAATTTCCTATTCTATCTTGACAAACATTTCAATTTTTTTCAAAGTAAATTATATATATTATGAGATATTCTCATAAAATCTTTTCTTTCCATTCCTATCTCTTTTAGTCTTATAATTCTACTTATTCTTGGTTTTGCACCTATAAATTAATGACTTCCTAACAGTTTCGGAGTTAACTTTATTCTATAGTCAATGTTTCTAACTTTCTTCAAATTCTGCCTTTCCTGCTTATTTGTATGTTTCCATTTATCCATGAAGTGGGTTTTACATACTTATAGATATTACTGAGGTTTACACATGGGAACCTTTTTAAAAATTAAACTGAAGAGGTGTGATGGACTAAATAGTATTGACTTGAAGGAATAAAACAGCTAAAAGTAGTCTCTTTCTGTTCGTGTGTGTGTGCCTTCAAGTCAATATTAATTACTCAAGTTTTCTTGGAAAAGCTTTTCAGAAGTGGTTTGTCATTGCCTAGAGTTGAGAAAATGACTAGCTCAAGGTCATCAAATTGGTTTTGTCCCCAAGCAAAACTAGGACTCACAGTCTCCTGGTTTCTAGCCTAATACCTGAATCACTACCCCAAACTGGCTTCTGTAATGATATAATACTATGTAACATTAAATAAAATAGATATCCACCAAAAACCTACATAGACAATCTAGACAATAACTCCTGATAGACATTTTGTGTCATCATGGTTTTTTCATATTTTACAGATTTCTGGATTCAGAAAAGCAAGTTATAAGCAATTTAGCACTGATTCTACACACAAACACATCTGAGAATATATAAAGCCTACATACCAGATGTCATCCACTCATACTGTTTCTATTTTACTCAGGAAAGCAGCAAAGCAAATGGAAACAAACACTACAGCTATTTTAAATTCAAGAATCTTAATATTCCTTACCTTTGATTTTTAAAAAATATAGTTCAAAAGTGCTACAGATTCTTCTACAATCCCATGTGGTAAGGAGCTATGCTGGATTCTAATTTGCAGAAGGTATGGTGCATGATAGGTACAAATTGTTAATCCAACAGTACAGTATCCTTCATCTGAGACACAGCATATGTAAAGATGGAGAGGATAAGCTATATCATATAACACTTCAATGTCATATAACACTTCAATGCTTCTCCCTTAAATTGCTCCTACCTTATGCTGACATCTGGTCTATAAGGCTTTATATATTCTTTGTTCGCTATTGGGTGTGTTTTTGTCAAAAACTGAAAGTAAATGCCGTGTTTTAGCAATCACTGTAAATCATGGTCATGTGACTGTGGGATGCTACAAACGGCCATAAATGCAGGCAAGTTGTCAAGTACTTGAAATGCAGTCATTTCATGTGGGAGTAGCCATCACAACCTTGGTCCATTGTAACTTCAAATGGTCACTAAGTGACCTATTGTAAGTTGAGAGCTACCTGTATATTTGTGATAGACTGTAGGCAAAAAGGAGACAAGCCATCCACTTCTACCCTCCAGAATTAGTGAGTGGCCTGTATGGCAATAACTTAGCAATAGTAAGAAGTGCTCTTTGACAGCTATATGAAAGCAGGTTAGCAAATAAATCCAGTTCGCTTATGCTCCAAATTCTGCTAAATAAAAAACAAAATGGGAGAATAAATTCAAACCAAATGAAAATATTCACAGAGCAATATCATTATTTCCATGACAGAAGGTTATAGAGGGAGACAGATATCAAACTGTATTAATTTGTAAACTGTCAGATGTACCCTATAGTAAAATACAAAAGTATCACTTTTGCATTAGCAAAATGGCATGGCAATAATCCAGAATTACTTTGGCTTTATCAACAGCCTTTTTGCAGTGTTATGTTTAATTACAGTTTGATATTTTGAGGAATGTATTAAAGAATGTAATTTAGAAAAAACTTAGCTTATCTAGTTTTCTACCTTTCGTCTTCAAAGCCTTCCTAATCAAGCTTTCTCAATCACACTTGTGCAAATATTCATACATAATGTATGAATATGGCAAATTCAAGGGACGCAGTGGCTCAGTGGGTTAGGATGCTGAGCTTGTCAATCAGAAGATCGGCAGTTTGGCGGGTTGAATCCCGAGTGCCGTGTAACAGAGTGAGCACCTGTTACTCGTCCCAGCTTCTGCCAACCTAGCAGTTCGAAAGCACGTAAAAATGCAAGTAGAAAAATAGGGACCACTACAATGGGAAGGTAACAGCGTTCCGTGCGCCTTTGGCATCTAGTCATGCCGGCCACATGACCACGAAGACATCCTCATACAAGCACTGGCTCTTCAGCTTTGAAACAGAGATGAGCACCGGCCCCTAGAGTTGGAAACAACTAGCACGTATGTGCGGGGGAACCTTTACCTTTACCTTATGGCAAATTCACAGTGCCCCATGTTTTTTAATATTTTTATGCCATCACTATCACAATATTAGTTAGACTGATGACTACATTTGTGATTTTTGAGGAGTGCAAAACTGCAAACAATGTAACTTAACAAAGCCAGACAACCAAAAGATAAATTTCTTCTGCTTTTCAGGTGTAAGGATTATGGGAAAATTTCTTCACCTTTCACTCATGTCAGGAAAGCTTTCTATAAACCTTAGCAACAAGCAATGGCGGTTGAAGTTCTTCACTAACCTACATTACTATTCGGTAACTTTTTTCTTTTCAAAAGAACAAATTATGCTAATGAAAGATACAGTTAGAATAATCACCGATATTACTAAAATCAATTTAAGTTTAGGGTGATTAGTATTAAACTTTCAAAATATTTTTCATAGCTGTACAGAGCTTCCAGATGATCTTAATTATATCAGCCTGCAATACATTTATTACATGTACGTATTTTGTTTGTAAAAATCAAGTTATCATTATGTACATCACTATACAACTGCTATTTTAAATTGCATTCAGTTTAATATATCATAATTAGTACATAACATAATAGGTACCATAAGTCATGGTGCATTTAAGAAATTCTACATCTGTAAGATAGGGATGGATGAATCTATTCTGTTTTTTATAATACACATATTTCTTCATCTCATTTCTGCATAAATTCATAATATTCTTTTTTTAAAATCTGCATAACATCTGAATGCAATTGGTCAGCATTTTTCCATGGTACAGTCCCTAATATATGTAATTAGATTACAGTACATATTTGTATGTAGTTTTAATCACAAAAACTACATCATAATATACTGAAAATGGAGATAATTTAATTTAAGATAAGCCAGTTAAATCTAGTTCACACATCAGTTCATTGAATACAAATCAGGACACATATTCATCATATTAAAAGTTGAATTAAAAGTATCTTTCCATTCTTTCCTACTGTTTGAGAGTCTATAATGTAAAAAAATGCTTGAAACAAAATGAGGAAATTAGGTGTTTATTGTTTAAAAAATGAATCACAGACAGAATAATACAAAGCTGTTCATAGCAAAACTATCAGTGCTCTTGATAGTAAAACTAATAGTTCCATTGTATCTGTTAACATTCATTCATTAAATGGAGAGCAAAAAACATCTTCTTACAGTTCTGATTATCTGGTCCATATATTTACAAATGACATACATGACATGGCAACCTCCTAACTGCTTTTGAAATGCTGCACAGCTTTAAAATCCTGGGCATTTTCTAAGGGCAGATGGTGATAACATAACTTGCAGAGTATTTCCAGTATAGACGCCATGGTGCTCATGATCTCTTCTGGATCACAGCCAATGGAACTAATTGTTTCAGAATTATGTAAAACTTCTAATCCATTCACCTGCTTCAGACTTATTCTGCAACAACACAGATAATCCTCAATGTTCTCTTTATGGCTTGAAGGGATCTCAGATTTAATAGCTAAATTACTCTATATTGAATAATCTGCAGAACAACAGGCCTCAAAGAACCTGCATCTTTTATTTGAGAAAGGTTTTCAGATCTAATATAAAGGAGGTTTAGAATTAATGAAGGCAGTATTGAAACATGACTTAAAATTCAGGAATCCCTGAACAATCTGCGTGGAAGTCTTGAAAACTGTACATACGTATATAAGTAGACATCTCAATTTAGCAACCAGACATACATTAAACAGCATTAATAGCCAGGCTCTTAATGGATCAATTCCCACTGTTTGTGTAATGTGGAAATAAAAAAGCCTTATTAAATGACAAGCTTTCCCTGGTTTGTGCTAATTAATTATACACTGCCTCTGACTGCTAATTTAGTGAGAAAATGCAGCCCCAAACCATGGTTTCTGCTTGAACTTCACCTCAGATCCACCTAATTCAACACAGAGTGCAGCTGCGACCCACGTCAGAACGATGACAGTATTAAATTAGAGCACAAGGCCATCAATTTAATAAGTACTGGAAGAGGTAATTTGAATAAGGACAGTATTAGTATTCTGCTGGTGCACGGCTAAAAGCAGCTGACCTTTCAGACTAGAAAGATCCTTGAACACATCAAGTGAATCACTAATAATCTGACCATGTTAAGAGTGCCTAGAGACAGAGACTTCCATAGACATATATACATTATATACATGACATGTACTTTTGTAGAATGTATAATATTTTATTAATATAAACACACATGTGGGCCTGCAAACACACATTATCACAGATTTATAAATAGAACAAGGGCAAAGCAAAGGTAAGGTAAGATACTAGGAAACACTCCTCATTACTCTGATTTATGGGGTAAAAATATAATTAATCAGTACTTACAAAGAAGCACAATGCAGTAGATTTTCATCACAAATTAAGTAGTAGGAATGTATTACAACATTTTGCAGCAAAAAGTGCACTTTTTGTATATGAGTGAGTATTACTACAATATTTCTGAAAAAAAGATGAGCAAAACCAGATAATGCTTTTCAGCAAATTGGCAACTTTTCAAATGTTTACAGCTACAGTATAATATCATACTTTACAAAAAGCAAAATTTGGATGTGCAGATTGAGAGGTTCATGTGAGCATTATAGATTACAAATTAACTTGAAATAATCATAAACAGTAATTGCCAAAGCTACACATTCACTACATCTACACATGCTTCTTGAATTTTTGTTGTTCTTTTGGCCCTCCCCAGCTGCCAAATTACTCTTTGAACTTGAACAGATACTGTTTATCAACACAAGGAGGACTTGCAATAATTTTTTCTACATACACATTTAAAATTATCTTTCTGAATCTCACTATTCTGGTATACTTATTAAAAGCATTTATATTCTGCTAGTCATAATAAGTAAAACTGAGCAACAAGAACACCAATGGCTCAATGAAATAGCCTGAACAAACTGACAGGGGAGTAAGACAGCTAGAGGTCTGAGGTTTCTAATTATTATTATTTCTGTTCATTCCAACTGAAGAGTCATTGTATATGCATATAAAGACCTGGTGTATTTGGCATGAATTACAGGAGGCCCATATTTCATGCAAATACACAGAATTTCTGGATCAGGCAAGAGAATTTAATTCCTTAACATAATGTTATATAACTGCCACAATGTGGGTGAAGCCTATAAATGCACAAGTATAACAGAGTCTTCATATACCCCAATGACAGTCTCCAGAAAGATGACCCTACTACAACCCACTGCAAACCACATGTGTTAAATAGTGGGTTCTTTGGTGCAGGAATGAAGATGCGGAACAGAGTACAGGATAACTCATTGTTTATTTCGTGCTGGAACTGTACTGGGGAAATGGCTGCAACTAGCCGCAATATATAGTCTAGCCTCTAGGCGGCAGCCAATAAGATTGAATCAACCATTGCCACCTGGAGATAGCCAATTGCAGCACAGGAGACTTGTAGTCTGGGTTGCTGGAGAGCTGTTAGCTGCTCCAGGAACCCACATGGTGTTTCACAAGAGCCCAGTACATAACACCCCTCCCCTCTTAGATCAGACTATAATAACACCAATTAGTCTCAACAATTGTCAAGACTCAATATCCAAGCACACTAAAGTAAAGTGATAATAATAATAAAAATAATAAAAAAACACAATGTAGGATACAATGAGATTAAACAACGTCTCAATGAACAGGCTTCACAATTTGCACTGTTAGACAGTTGCAACATAGCACTAGTTTCTGTAGTCTAGTGGCAACAGGATTTACAACAATATATAGCTCTTTATTTTACAACGTAATCTGCAAGATATGAAGGAGGCTTGTGTGCCCTAGAGGAACGTCTCGGAGTTCCCATCACTTTGTGGTCTACCAGCTTACCCAGTGGGCTGGGTAGACTTGTTTCCCTTTGTGCTCCTGAGTCAAGGGGATTTGATGCACTCTGGCTGGCCTCTCCAGGTTGGCCCACCCCAGAGTCAGACTGTTTGGCAGAGTAGGCACAGCGGTTGCTGAAGTTCTGTTGGCTTGCTCCTTCAGGGGGTCCATGTTGCACTTCAGAGCTCCCCAGTTCTCCCTCTGGTTCCACCTCAATTAAGAAGGAAAAGTCCTGGTAGTCCATGTGAGTACTGGCTTGGTCGCAGGTTTGAGGACCTTGGGAGGGACCTATGATGCAGTCCTCACTTGGTGGCCATTCTGGAAACCGTTTCCTGAGCTGATCAATGTGTCGTCTGACAACTTGCCCTCCCTCCAACCCCACTTCATAAGAAAGGGGTCCAGATGTCTTTGTGATTTGACCAGGAACCCACAGATTCCCATGACCATAGTTCCTGGCCCAAACCCAATCGCCCACGTGCAGCCCCTCGAGGGTTTTGGTTGAAAGGCTTCTGCTGCCACTCTGTCTGGATGCAACCTGTCCAGTTTAGTAATCAAACACCTCCCCCAACGTAGTTCTGCAGGACTTTTGCCTGTAGCAATGCAGGGTATAGAATGCTGACAGAGTAAAAAATCTGCCAATCTATGATGCCAGTCACCTGCGACAATATGCTTGAGTGCTTCCTTCATTGTCCTCACCATGCGTTCAGCTTGACCATTAGAAGATGGATGAAAAGGCGCAGATGTTGCATGTTTGATGAGATTAACTCTAAGGTTGGCCTGAAATTCAGCAGCAGTAAATTGGGCCCCATTGTCTGAAACTAAGACATCTGGCAACCCATGCATGGCAAAGAGTTTTCTCAGCACCTGGATGGTCCTAGCAGTAGTCATGTTAGGAAATGGAATTACTTCCAGCCATTTTGAGTGGCTATCCACTACTATAAGGAAGAGCTGTCCCTGAAAGTCTATGTGAACCCTAGACCAGGGAGTGTGCATTTCCTCCCACCTGTGAACTGGAGCCTGCCTCTGAGGCTTTCGACCGTGTTGTGCCTTTGCGGCCTCTGACCCGGCGCAGGTCCCGGTTAGCCCCTTGGTTCTCTGTGGACCTGCGAGAGATGAAGCACTGGAGGAGGGGCCTAGAGAGCAGTTGGAGATCCAGTCGGTCCAAATCTGACTGAGCACAGTTAAGATCTTTTACTAGATCTTATCTTGTGGCAATGGAAGTGGTGAAGCATGCTTACTTCGCCACTCTCATTGCATCTGCAGATAACTGCCCGGCCGCCCTGTTTAGAGTGACCCATTCCCTATTGAATCAGGGGACAAGGGAGGACCCTTTGTGGGGACGAGTTGAGGAATTTAGTCAGCATCTGCTGGACAAAATCGCTTAGATCCGGACCGGCCTGGACTCCGAATGGGCAGTATCTGACGGGGGGGGAAGCAACAGGTCTTGTTGATACCATTTGGGAGCAGTTCAACCCTGTGACTCTGGATGAAGTGGACAGAATCATGGGAAGACTGAGTGCCGCCACGTGTTTGTTGGACCAGTGTCCCTCCTGGCTGGTGTATGCAACTTGGGAGGTTACACGAGGCTGGCTCCAAGTGGTTATCAACGCTTCTTTGAGTGAGCTTTCATTCTGACAATGCCAGAATGGCTGTACAGTTTGAACGGTGCCCCCAGCAGCTTCATCAGCCATCACCTCATCTTGTGCTTCAGAAAACATTAAATTTGGCCTAGCAAATAGTCTCTGCTGAAGTGTTCTGTCTCGTAGGCCACAGATGAGCCAGTCTTGTAGTCGCTTTTCTAAATTTGAAAATTTGCAAAGGTGTGTGGCCTGCCTTAGGCCCACTATGAACTCTGACACTGACTCCCTGGGAAGCTGCACTCTTTGGTCGAACCTGAACCGCCAAGCCATTTCAGACATCTTGGGCTGGAAGTCCCCAGTTAGCTTCTTTTTGAGATCTGCATAGGAGACCGCTTCAATTGCTGTCGGTGCGAAAATGTTCTCTGCTAAACCAAAGGTAGCTGGGGCGCACATGCAGAGTAGCATTGCGGCCTTCAGTCCTTCTTCTGCAATCTGATTGGCTCTGAGGTAGTTTTCTACTTGCGATAGATATGATGGCCATTCCTCCGGATGTTTCACATCGAATTCTCGCAGTTTGCCAACCTTCAGCATTCTTTCTTGCTGGTTCCTGCATTCTTCCGGTTCCTGCTTCAGGCTCAGGAAATGAGTCCACTGAGCACGAGGTCGCTATCATAGTTGCTAGCTGACCTTGGGGGGGGAATGCCTCTTCCCTCTGGCATGTGCTACCTTTCCCTCAAAGACTTCAGCTCTTTATTCGGTGAAGTAGGATCCCACCTTTGTCGCCACTATTAAATAGAGGGTTCTTTGGTGCAGGAATGAAGATGCAGAATAGAGTACAGGATAACTCATTGTTTATTTTGTGCTGGAACTGCACTGGGGAAATGTCTGCAACTAGCCGTAATATATAGTCTAGCCCCTAGGCAGCAGCCAATAGGATTGAATGAACCATTGCTGCCTGGAGATAGCCAACTGCAGCACAGGAGACTTGTAGTCTGTGTTGCTGGAAAGCCATTAGCTGCTCCAGCAACCCATGTGGTGTTTCACAAGAGCCCAGTATATAATATGAATCCTTTCATGACTTTTAAATCCTAATTTCAGATAGATGCTGATGTGTCTCAGTTGCCTGTAGCTGGCCTGGAAAGATCAACTATAGCCATGATAGCTAAGATGAAAACCTTGGTCCTGTGTGGAGAGATTATTAGGAAAGGCATCAAATAACAATATCATAATGCCCATGGTATGTCCCTAGCTGAATGTTCACCAAATCTATGGTAGAACTGAGAAAGAAAAAATAACCAAAAATGGAATTAATGCTAGCCTTTTTTGATGTCAGTTAATATTGGTACTTATAAAATGACACAAAATATTATGACATCAGAAACATAAAGGAAATCTTTGAAGAATTTTATTTTATTTTATTTTATTTCAATTCCATTTATATCCCGCCCTTCTCCGAAGACTCAGGGCGGCTTTACAAACTTAGCAATAGCCTTCATTCTATGTATATGCCTGCTTATTAGGGCTTTCAGCGCCCCCCCCCCAAAGCGGCATTATTACAAAGTCAGCTTAATTGCCCCCAACAATCTGGGTCCTCATTTTACCTACCTCGGAAGGATGGAAGGCTGAGTCAGCCTTGAGCCTGGTGGGATGCGAACCTGCACTAATTGCAGGCAGCTGGTGTTACTTAAGGAGGCATTAGCCCACTGCTCCACCAAGGAGCAGTGAGCCATTAGTGAGCCAGAAACTCATAAGTAGAATATCGACACTGTCAGTAATGATGTCTATGTCTATGAATAGACTATATCCAAAAGATGCTAATGAAGGAATGAAAGATATGGAAAACATTTTATCTGACAAGGCAAAGGAAATACCACAAGTGAAACTACAAGTGATGGGTCAAGGGAATGAGTTGGAAAATTACACTTTACTGAATATATAAAACTATACAAACAAAAACTGTCTGAACTTTTAAACATTTAAAGGGAAATATGAATGATAAACCAACAGAATGACTTGGAAAATGTTTTCTTACTAGATCTACAAAAGATGCATATTAATCCTTCAAGAAATCTGTGTGATTGGATGAAGAAGAATTGAAGAGAAATCAAATGCTATAACAATTAATATGGATTAAAAACTAAAACTATTAGAAGTAAGATGAAAGAGTATATAATTGGTTTATTTGATCAAGGTTAAAATAAGAGTCTTGTGGGGTTTGTTTGTTTGTTTGTTTTTTGTTGCAAAATTCTAGCAACCCTTTTTACTAACACCAGCATTGAAAATTTGATTTTTTTACATATTCACTTATAAATAAAGGATGGAATAGGGTATAACCTTATAGGGGCTGAAAAGTTACTATATTTGTTTATACTTGTAATGAAGGTTAGAAGTTACTTTTTATAATTTTTTGTTATTTTTCTTATATTCTCTTTTGTTTTTCTGTGCATTTTTATTACTTTTTTGTGCTGTTGTCCAAGTTTGTATTAATTTTTATTATTGCAATCAAAATTCTTAATAGTGATTATATTTTTAAAGAACTGGAATTAATCGTTGAAGAAAGATTAAAATGTTTTGGACTTCTTAGTTTATAAAACAGAAGATAAGAAGGATGAGTATAACAGATATATAATAGCATTATTAAGTCATTAATCTCAGAACACTGATGGCTAAAATTATTCAATAAAGCAGAAAGTAAAAGAATATCTGGATACAATTAAAATTCACAATGTTATTATAATGAGTTGCTCATTGTCAATTGATTAGATAAGAAATTGTGCAAATTAATGAAGGACAAGTTGATATTTTGGGATTTTAAGCATCCAAAAATAATATTACAAAAGGAGTTATATAACTCTTTATTTTCTTTATAGTTTTCTGCCAAAACAGCTGAGTATCTAAAAAAGAACAATAGCATCTTTATCAATAATAGTGTCTCTTTGAGTTGAGAAAATGATCAGTTCAAACAAATAAATAAAACCGATTTATTTTTGTATATATACTGCTTTACATAGCAATTTTTTTCCCATGAAAAAGTTAACATAAACAAAAGTTGGTGAGCTATATTATTGAACAGTCCATAAAATATAAACATTATCCAATTAATTGATACTACATAATAATGGAAAGTAAATGGGACTTGATTCATTCCCAAACAGTTGACTTTCTAGCAATCAGTGTGTAATAGGCATGTTGTTGTTAGCTGCGAAGTCGTGTCTGACACATTGCGACCCCATGGACAACGTTCCTCCAGGCCTTCCTGTCCTTTACCATCTTCTGGGGTCTATTTAAGCTCATGCCTACTGCTTCATTGACTCCATCCAGCCACCTCATTCTCTGTCGTCCCCTTCTTCTATTGCCCTCAACCTTTCCCAGTATTAGGCTCTTCTCCAGTGAGTCCTTCCTTCTCATTAGGTGGCCAAAGTATTTGAGTTTTAGCTTCAGGATCTGGCCTTCTAAAGAGCAGTCAGGGTTGATCTCCTCTAGGACTGTCCGGTTTGATCGCCTTGCAGTCCAAGGGACTCGCAGGAGTCTTCTCCAGCACCAGAGTTCAAAGGCCTCAATTCTTTGGCGCACAGCCTTTCTTATGGTCCAACTTTCACTGCCATACATTGCAACTGGGAAGACCATAGCCTTGACTATACGCACTTTTGTTGACAGGGTGATGTCTCTGCTTTTTAGTGTGCTGTCTAGATTTGCCATTGCTTTCCTCCCCAGGAGCAAGTGTCTTTTAATTTCTTGGCTGCAGTCCCCATCTGCACTGATCTTGGAGCCCAAGAAAATAAAATCAGTCACTACCTCCATTTCTTCCCCATCTATTTGCCAGGAATTGAGAGGGCCGGATGCCATGATCTTGGTTTTCTTAATGTTAAGTTTCAACCCAACTTTTGCACTCTCCTTCTTCACCCGCAACAAGAGGCTCTTTAGTTCCTCTTCACTTTCTGCCATTAGAGTGGTATCATCTGCATATCTTAGGTTGTTGATATTTCTCCCGGCAATCTTAATTCTAACTTTTGATTCATCTAGCCCTGCCTTTCTCATGACATGCTCTGCATATAAGTTAAATAGGCAGGGTGACAGTATACAGCCTTGCTGGACTCCTTCCCCAATTTTGAACCAATCAGCAGTTCTGTGTCCAGTTCTCACTGTTGCTTCTTGACCCGCATATAGGTTTCTCAAGAGACAAATAAGATGGGTCTGATGGGTCTGATACACCCATCTCTTTACGAACTTGCCACAGTTTGTTGTGATCCACACAATCAAAGGCTTTAGCAGAGTCAATGAAGCAGATGTTTTTTTCTGGAACTCCCTAGCTTTCTCCATGATCCAGCGTATGTTGGCAATTTGATCTCTAAGTTACTCTGCCTCTTCGAAATCCTGCCTGTACTTCTGGTAGTTCTTGATCCACATACTATTGGAGTCTAGCTTGCAGGATTTTAAGCATAACTTTACTAGCATGTGAAATGAGTGCAATGGTGCGATAGTTTGAACATTCTTTGGCACTGCCTTTCTTTGGAATTGGAATGTAAACTGATCTTTTCCAATCCTGTGGCCACTGTTGAGTTTTCCAAATTTGCTGACAAATTGAGTGTAGCACTTTTACTGCATCATCTTTTAAGATTTTGAACAGCTCAGCTAGAATACTGTCACCTCCACTAGCTTTGTTGTTGCTCAGTTTTTCTAAGGCCCACTTCACTTCACATTCTAGGATGTCTGGCTCGAGGTCAGTGACCACCTCATCGTGGTTATCAGGGACATTAAGCTCATTCTAATATAGTTCTTCTGTGTAATTTTGCCACCTCTTCTTAATCTCTTCTGCCTCTGTTAGGTCTCTGCCATTTTGGTCCTTTATCATGCCCATTTTTGCATGAAACGTTCCCTTCATCTCTCTTGAAGAGATCTATAGTCCTCCCTATTCTATTGTTTTCTCCTATTTCTTTGCACTGTTCATTTAAGAAGGTATTCTTATCTCTTCTAGCTATTCTCTGGAATTCTGCATTCAATTGGGTGTATCTTTCTTTTTCTCCCTTGCCTTTCGCTTCCCTCCTTTCCTCAGCTATTTGCAAAGCTTCCTCAGAAAGCCATTTTGCCTTCTTGCATTTCTTTTTCTTTGGGATGGTTTTAGTTGCTACCTCTTGTACAATGTTACGAACCTCCGTTCATAGTTCTTCAGGCACTCTGTCTATCAGATCTAATTCCTTTAAATCTATTTGTCACCTCTACTGTATATTCAACAGGGATATGATTTAATTCATACCTGAGTGGCCTAGTGCTTTTCCCTACTTTCTTCAGTTTAAGCCTAAATTTTGCAACGAGAAGCTCATGGTCTGAGCCACAGTCAGTTCCTGGTCTTGTTTTTACTGACTGTATAGCGCTTCTCCATCTTTGGCTGCAGAGCACATAGCCAATCTGATTTCTGTGTTGACCGTCTGGTGATGTCCATGTGTAGAGCCGTCTCTTGGGTTGTTGGAAAAGAGTGTTTGCTATGACCATCGTATTCTCTTGACAAAATTCTTTCAGCCTGTGCCCTGCTTCATTTTGTACTCCAAGGCCAAACTTGCCTGTTAGTCTGGTTATCTTTTGGCTTCCTACTTTAGCATTCCAATCCCCCATGATGATAAGGACATCATTTTTTTGGTGTTACTTCTATAACGTGCTGTAGGGCTTCATAGAACTGGTCAATTTCATCCTCTTCAGCACCAGTGGTTGGGGCATAGACTTGGACTACTATGATATTGAATGGTTTGCCTTGGATTCGAACTGAGATCATTATGTCATTTTGGGGATTGTATTCCAGCATTGCTTTTCCTACTCTTTTATTGACTATGAAGGGTACTCCATTTTTTCTGAGGGATTCTTGACCGCAGTAGTATACCTGATGGTCATCTGAATGAAACTCACCCATTCCTGTCCATTTTAGTTCGCTGATTCCTAAGATGTCGATGTTCAGTCTTGTCATCTCTTTGTTTGACCACATCCAGCTAGCCTTGATTCATGGATCTTAAATTCCAGGTTCCTATGGAGAATAAATCTTTACAGGATCGGACTTTTCTTTCACCACCAGATGCATCCACAGCTGAGCGTCCTTTCGTCTTTCACCCAGTCGCTTCATTCTTTCTGGCGCTACTAGTACTAGGCCTCTGCTCTTCTCCAGTAGCATATTGGATGCCTTCCGACCTGAGAGGCTCATCTTCCAGTGTCATATCTTTTTTCCTTTTGGTACTGTACATAGGGTTTTCATGGAAAAGATACTGGAGTGGGTTGCCATTTCCTTCTCCAGTGGATCACATTTTGTCAGAACTCTCTGCTATGACCTGTCCATCTTGGGTGGCCCTGCACGGCATAGCTCATAGCTTCATTGAGTTACACAAGCCCCTTCGCCACAAGGCAGTAATCCATGAAGGGGATCATAGGCATACTTATTTATTTATTTATTTATTTATTTATTTATTTATTTATTTATTTATTTAATTAAATTTCTATACCTCCCTTCTCCCGAAGGACTCAGGACGGTGTACAGGGCAATAAAATGCAACATACAAAATTAAAAAGAAAATTAAATTAATAGCCCTAACAATAAATAGTTAAAATAAACCCAAACCCTTAGTCTAGGCCGGCCTGTTCAAATAACCAAGTCTTCAGGTTACGACGGAAAGAGCGAAGGTCGGGAGCCGTCTGGAGCTCAACAGGCAGTTGATTCCAAAGGGCTGGTGCGCCCACAGAGAATGCCCTCCCCTGGGGGCCGCCAGCCGGCAATCCCTGACTGACGGCACCCTGAGGAGGCCTTCTCTGTGGGAGCGCACAGGACAAAGGGAAGTTGACGCTGGCAGCAGGTGCTCCCGTAGGTAGTCTGGACCCATGCCATTTAGGGCTTTATAGGTCATCACCAGCATCTTGAATCTCACCCAGAGGGCAACTGGAAGCCAATGCAGCTCACGGAGGAGGTGTTACATGGGAGTATCAGGAAACCCCCATCACAACTTGTGCAGCCACATTCTGCACCAGTTGAAGCCTCTGAGTGGCCCTCAAGGGCAGCCCCATGTAGAGAGCATTGCAGTAGTCTATCCGAGAGGTCACGAGTGCATGAGTGACTGTACACAGGGCATCCTGGTCTAGATAGGGCCGCAACTGGTGCACCAGGCGAACCTGGGCAAAAGCCCCCCCTGGCCACAGCTCCTACATGGTCTTCCAAACTGAGCTGTGAGTCAAGGAGGACACCCAAGTTGCGAGCCCTATCTATGGGGGGTAACACCTCAACCCCCATAGTTAAAGATGAAATGAACTGAATTTCCCGAGATGCCGGTACGTACAACCACTCAGTCTTGTCGGGATTAAGCCGAAGCCTGTTCCTCCCCATCCAGACCCGTACCGCCTCCAGGCAACGGGACATCACATCGAGGACATCACTGGGGTGGTTTGGGGTAGAGATAAAAAGCTGGGTATCATCAGCATACTGATGATACCCCACTCCAAAACCACAAATGATCTCACTTATGGCTAAGAGTATATCAAATTATCTTTGCTGCAATTATTTAAATTATTTTTGCACCTTCAAGTGATCTTAATTTCAAGTGCCAGGAGTCTCCCTAGTGAATCTTTCCCATCAAATATTTCATAAGTAAAATATTAAATAGTAACAATCATTTTATGATTTCAGAACACACAAATATTAATAATATAACCACCTACTTTAATAAGATTTGGCATAATACTGTACTTGCCATGCTGCTCTAGCTATCTAGCATCAGAATATTTTTATAGAACAGTTCTGTACAATTCGCATACAGCTTTAATCGGCCCTAGTGCCTTTTTGTTACATTAAAGGTATTTTAAACAGCAGAACAGAATGTTGCAAAAGTATAAAAAAAATGTATAAAAATTGTCTTTTATTGAGGCAGCTCCCTAGTCCCTCTAGCTAGCTTGATGATAAAGCATTAACAATTTTGACTGCACTGAATGTTTCAAGATTTTTCCTTCTCTGGTATAGTTTTCTGAGATGTTTTAATGAGGGACTGAAACTAAAACTTAACACATACAAACCCTTTAGCCTAGCATTATACATCCACAATAAAGCTCAGAGGGATAGATGTAAAAATGTCCCATTTGGGCTTGATTACCTGTACAGAGATAAACACCTTTAAATCCTACTATTGTCAATAAGAAAAAAATAGTTCGAGGATATAAAAGGTGAAAATAGAGGCTATATAAATCAGTGTTTCTTAGTCTTGGTAACTTGGAAGATGTGTGGATTTCAAATCCCAGAATTGAAAACTGGCTGGGGAATTCTGGGATTTCAAGTCCACACATCTTGAAGTTGTTAAGGTTGGGAAACACTGCTTATAGAAAAGATAAAACAGTTAACTTTTTTTTCTTGCTGAATATTTCCCTGTTCCCAATCAACTCTCACCCCCACCCCCCAGCTGCTTTATCCCATAGGGATTCCTGATACATGTTTGAACATGTGTTTGGCACCCTAAAGGGGAAGAACAGATGGAGAAGGATGATTTGGAATGGAAAACAGCTTGTGGGGAAAATGTTAAACATTCCCTTCCTCTCCTACCGTTTCTCCTATCAAAACTGTCTCCCAATTCTGCTTGTTTTTCTTATTAAGAGCAATCACGGGGTTTCAAATGTAAGCAGAAGGTAACACATAGTCATGCCCAAAAGAAGGTTACATCCAAATCTGAAATTGACAAAAACATTCCAAAATTTTCAACCTATTAGAGTTATTTATTTTTTATTCCCTATCTCAACAAACAAAGTACACAACTTCAATTAATTAAGGGCCAATTACATGCTATGCTGAACTGTGAAAATCTGGAGAACTACTAAATGGCAACAAATAAAAACCTCTTTATTGGCCACCTAGTGGTTATCTGAATATTTGCAACCCAGCTTGCTTATTACTAAACTTACTAAACTCTCTTCTAAATTAAAATACCATTAAAAGCTCTTCAATCAAAACTTTAAGATTTAGATAACTACATGAATCAATGTTGGGGGGAAAAAATCACAATTCTTCTTTGTTCATTGTTGTAGATGCAAAACAATATTCCAAGATTCTAGTATTAAATCTTCCATTTGCAATTTAAGAGGAGAGAAAAATAACCTATTCCATATAATATATGTAAAAAATAGTCATCATTCTATCCAGGTACATGACTATTTGAAGTCAACAAGTTCCCAACCCCATCAACCCTTTCAGTAGACAACAACTCATAAATGTGAAAGATCTTAGCTGCTCTGGCCTGAAACAAATCACACTGAACAAGTTCCTTCAGAACTCAGATAATATGCCTTCTGGCTGACCTGCGACAAAATTTATGTATGTTATTCCTTCCCTATAATTCTAGGGACAATAGTAACAGTTATTTTCTGGGTGTGCACAAATGGGAACACAGGTACAGTCTATATTATTTTAATTATAACCTTGGCTTAAAATTGGGCTTTGGGGATGAGACTGTTAGCAAACTAGTGGCACTGACAACACAAGTGTGGGTTTATTTCTTGTTCAGTTGAGACAATAACAGAAGTGTAGAAAAGGAGTACAAGTACAGCAGCATGTTAGACAGAAGATAACTCAGTTCAAAATGAGCATGTGATCCGGTGAGTTCAAATATTTTGTTTTCATTGCTTTTAGTATGAAAATTTAAAAGGGCAACAACCAATTCAACAGATTACATATGAGTTCATAGAAATTTTGATCAGATCGTACTTTGCTACCATCAGTTAAATTAGACAGTGATGATACTATTCCAAATGTGCCTTTTTTAAAACCTACACATATCGTATTTTTTTCTTATTTGTAACAGAATTACTGTACCATTTATTTTTTGTGCCACATATCAGATACCCATATTGGTTTCCAAAATAAAATAATTGAATATAATTCAAATATGTTACAGCAAGAAATAAAAAGCAATATTCAAAGAAAACCACGGTAGGAAGTAGTTGGGAACAAAAACCAAACATCAGATCCATGAAAATTAAATTATACTAAACCTCTTGTCCCAGAGATGATCAATATTAAAATCTGTTGGAAAATTACTGAAGGTAATTTATGCTTAGTTTGCACCCAGCATACTCCCAGTCAATTCCTATATTCCAATCCAAGCAAGCACAGATGCACTCAGTTCAGCTGTAAAAATGCAGCTTGATGTTTATTCATGAAACTTCAGCAAACATCAGAAACAGTTAACTGATCAAAACAAGAGAAAAAGTCAGGCAAAAGCAGAGAAATAGAGACAGGAACAAGAGACAAGTGATAAAAGGGCAGTAGCCGTGATAACAACAATCTACATTCTCTATGTCTGTACCTAATAAAAAAGCACAGAACTGTCAGAGCGCCCTGGGAAACAAAACTGGGAATTGGAAGGGGACTTGAATTAACTCTTTTACAAGCACAATGGCAAGAGAAAGAGGGACACCAGGTGACCATCCTCTAATTTGCCCCATGAAAGAAATAAAGTGGATAAAACAAAAACGAAGGATAATCTAAGAGAATAATCTAAGAGAATTAGATGCTCAATTTCCCTAGCCTAAGAACCTCAGCACAGCAGTGAAATCTACCGGGATAATCACCTAGGGAAGCCCTAACTCCACAACTTGTGCTCCCTTATTTTAGGCAGTTCAACTGCTGTTCAAACTCAAACAACTGTCTTAGGGTTCCTTCAAAGCCAGCTGTGCATTACATCCAGACCATTTGTGAAAAGCCTTCAGTGGCTAAGTCCATGAGCAGAAACTCATTTCCCATCCTAAGAAGAACTGGACACTATCCTTCCTTCACCATGTGTTTTGGCTGTAAACCTTTTCCTATCCCTTTCAGTACATACTTACAGTTTAATGGTGCTGCCTTGGCATTGTTGTTTCTTTTAAAAAAGTAAACATGAATTATATTTATTCAGTCGAAAGCTTTCAACTTTTTAAATAGCATTTATCTTAGAAAAAAATAGTAATTTTGGTGCTCTGGATGGAAAGTAAGCCAAGGCCCAAGGTTAACAGATTAAGACAAACTAGTGTTTGAAACATCATGTGAAGTTTAAAGTGACCAACTTGATATATCATCTTGGACCAATTGTTCAGATTCAGTCAACACATGATTTTGGTTAAGAATTTGCAATTATTGCATTTGTATAATATGACATCCTCAATAGCCATATTATGCCTTTATATTCATTGTACTGTACATAATTGTGTGATTCACACTGTCAGTGCAATTTCTGGGTTCCCTATGAATCTCAAATTATTAAACCTCAGTTTAGCCTCATCATACATTTTATGCAAGCTTTTGAAAGAGAAGGGAAGGGAAATAATATTTATCCTAATTAATAGTAATAAAAAATAAAGAAAGAACACACCACAGAACCAGTGAAGATGTTCCTTTAATGGAGTTTCTTTGAGACGATGCTACTATTATTGTAACTTTGTGTGGTTGGATTGATATACAATGTAAGCTACAACTGAAGGACTCACAGTGAGGCTGGGAGCAGTTATATAAACTTGCCTATAATTGCAAAAACATTCTACCTTCTTACCTTATTTATATTTATTGTACATTTATTCAAAATGGAAGCTGCCAGTTGAATCTTTAAGAAACCACATTTCTAAATATAAAACAAAACATAGAAAATTGTTTTCCAGTTAAATATACCAAAACCAAAAAGCACTCACTAACTTACCAATAATAGAATATCAAAATTAATATATTTTTAAAATATATAAAATACAAATTGTTCTAAAATATATTAAAATATATATGAATAGCATTACATTTCTTTTGCAGTAAGCAATAATTAGCAATAAACTGATCTAAAATATTAATGCATATATTTGTCAATATATATATATGACAAATCATATATTTGTTTTCACTTGTTTTTAATTGTGAAAAAAATCAACTGCTATGTTCAAATTTGGACTGACAATAAAAAATTATATATTACATGGAAATTCTTAGTGTGGCCTGTCTTCAGTGCAAGAAAATCAAGGAAGATATAGCCAAAAATAGAGCCCATTTTGACAGATGAACATGATTCTATGGATCCTGTTTGATCTCTCAGTAGCTTTTAATATTGTCAACCATAGTATTCTCTTGAACCAACTTTATGTATTGGGACAGTGATTACAATAATTCCATTCCTATTTGAAGAAACAGTCACAGAGTTTAGTATCAGAAGCCACAGCCATTATTTTGACTTCAATGCAATTTAACATCTACATGAAGCTGCTAGGGCTATCCTCAGTTTGAGGAGCAGATGTCATCAACATATTGAAGACATTCAGCTCTATTTCTCTGTAAGATTTGAATTAGGAATGAGTTTGCGGGTTTTGAATATTGTAAGTACCTGCTGCAGTGATTGTTCTGACCCTGCTCCCCATACACAATAGACGCACCAATAAATCTCCTATGTTCCTTTTATTCAGGAACACTGGCAGTTTCACACAGCTAACTGTTCCAAGTCTTTAGTTGCCTCCAAATAATGGAGCTCCCCTGCAGGGCTCTGCCAAAACCCAGAGTTAATCTCACTCTCTCACCACACTTGCAGCAAGAGTCCTTCAGACCACATTCGCAGTTACAGTGGTTATATAGAAAGTTGACTGGGGTTGTTTTTAGGACTGCAACTACATGTTGTATGTTGCATGCTTTTAAAATGTTTTTATATTCTGTTTTCACTTGTTTATAATTGTTATAAGCTGTCCAGAGTTATGTATTTGAGATAGGCACCTATATAAACTGAAATACTAAATAGCCATAAAAAAGCACAAAATGTAATGACAGTTGTGCAGATGTTGCACCTTGGTTCATGCAGCTTTGTGGGCTGACAGCTCCTGAGCTAATTTAAAAATTTGGCTTAAAATGTATAAAGTTTTAAAGAACCTGAGACCAGGACTTTATATCAGGGCAAACGTGGTGGATTTCTTTCATTCTTTCAGGGCAAGTAGAGATCTTCAGGGGTTGCCATCCTAAATTTGATCCAAGGGCAGGCACTGTCTATAGTTGCAACTTTGCAGTGGAGGCACTGTCTCTTGAGTTTCATGACACATAAATGATTATTATTTTTAAGCATTAGCTTTCTTTTTGCTCAGGTCTTTTCTGTATCAATCAATCAATTTATTATTATAGACAAAGGCCAGGTCTTTTCTGAATGATTTTTTTCTTTCTTTCTCAATTATTTTTTCTCTCGCTCCTTTGTATTAAATCTAATTTTATATCAGTTTTAATTTATTATTGTGTATTTTGTAAACTGTTGGCATAAAAATATATCAAACATGCTTGTAAAATATAGGCCATTTGCAAAATGTGTACCTTTTTTTTAAAAAAATTGGGATACTACTATTTCCAACTGTTAACTATTTAAAATAAATCTTCACAATAAATCCCTAAATGCAAAAATTTTCAGAACTGTGATCATCTTCATTCAATATATTGTGAAACTAAGTTGTGGGATTACTATATTCTATATTATGAAAAACATGGGATTTAAGATACAGGTTTTTAAATTTGTGATCCATACCCTCAAAGCCATATTTGAGGTAAGTTTGAGATAATCTCAGAGACCTTGACACAACATATTCCTAGTTATTTAAAGACAAAGTTAGAAGAGGGCAGATTGGTGTTCTCATTACCGGTGATGATGATGATGATGATGATATGCCATAAAATTTGTACTATTCTTATTAATGACACAGACATATTTCATTTAGGATGAACTGTCCCTAAGCTGGTCCTACAGGCCTTCCAACAGTGCACCACCATCCATTTTGGATCATTATTTTGCCTCAAGTGAGAACTCTGGATTGACTTGTTACATGATCCATAGAACATAGAATACAAGAGTTGGAAGGGACCTTGTAGGTCTCCTAGTCCAACTGCCTGCTCAAGCAGAGGATCCTATACTATTTCAAACAAATGGCTGTCCAGTCTCTTCTTAAAAGCCTCCAGTAAAGGAGCACCCACAAGTTCTGAAGGCAAGCCATTCCATTGGTTAATTGTTCTCACTGTTAGGAAATTTCTCCATAGTTCTAGGTTTCTTCTCTCCTTGATTAGTTTCCATCTGTTGTTTCTTGTCTTGCTTTCTGATGCTTTGGAAAATAGGGTGACCCCCTCCACTTTGTGGCAGCCTTTAAGATATTAGACTATCCATTTGTTTTTCTTGACTATGTATGGTATTTTTAGGAATCTTCTCCAACCCAAAGTTCAAAAACATCAATATTCTTTGCTTCTTCAAAGTCCAACTATGGATTCCATAGAGTGTGACAAATAAAAAAAATCCTGTACAATTCTGCTCACCATAGGTATGGGGGACATCATGGCATCTGACTATTTTTTCTTGAGGCTTGCTGCTCTACCACAAATGTATCTATGATGTATTTCTTGACCATATTGCTTTACTGTTAATACTCATTTGTCAAAAGCAGATGTTGTCTACCACTTCAATATCTTTACTGTCAGTCCTTAGACTGGTTGTGAACCTGTTGGCATTTGTTTGGTGTTTTTCATAATGAACATACATTAGTCCTAGTTTTTGTCTTTTCTTACTAGAGTTTGCAGAGAATTTGCATTTTTACCTCTGCGTCGTCATTTATGGCAGAATAGTATTATTAGTATTCCTAGGATATTGACACTTCTTTCTCCAATTCTGAAACCATGCCTATCTTCTTCCCATCCAACTTCCCTACATGGGTATTCAGCATATAAATTGAATAAATACAAGTAGTGCTCGAATTACAACTGCAATTGGCAACAGAATTGCCATTGCTAAACAATGTGATCATAAAGCATGTTGTCACATGAGTGCATCTTTTAGCAATGGCAATCCAGGCCGTCCTACTTGTTGTTGTAATTGTAGATGTATGAATCATTAAGTGGGAAGCGAAGAGAGTTCCATGTATTGTAAAAAGTTATACAATGTATTTTTATACTTTAAAACAACTAAGTATTTGAAAGACATTTTACAGAACACAAGTCTTACACTGTGTTTCTGCATTTTATGTTCTATAAAGCACTGCAGCACCGTATATGCTGAAATAAATGACTAGGCAGAGATGGGGAAAAAACCCTTTGTAATATGTTTCTGAAGTTTATGACAAAAGCTGCTCCTTGTGGTTTATTAAACCCTAATCATTTTTCTTGAGGATTAGTAGCAATTATCATTAAGGTTCAAGCATTTAACTGTGACTGCTGCAATAAATCTTACTGAAATAACGGAAACATACTTTTTTTTGTATGTGACAACCTGTCTCTGAATCACAACCATCTGTACATAGTTATTGCCTGATGCACACAGATGGCAGTAAAATCACTATAAAGCTATACTATTCTTTAATCATAAGTTCTATCAGTCCCAAACAAAATGAAATTGCAATCAGACTATTAGCATTTGAAAGACTATATGATCACTGTAATTAACAAATATGTTTTTGAATCCTGGTACAATATTGCTGCAGTAGTTTTTCAGTGAACAAAAAAAATAAATAAAAAACCTTAAACTTCAGAAATATTTAAAGTGGGCAACCCTTGTTTTAATCGCAAACAGCACATTAAAAATGAATGAATGAAAACAGATGTTAACAATAGGATAGCAGCCTTTGAAGTTTTTTCCATGCACAATTCCTCTGCAGATTTAAAATGACAGTAGATAGTAACAGGATAATTGATCCCTTCTTGCTCAAGGCACAGAATCATGACTACTTAAGATCAGCAACTGGAGGGAGAGGCTAAATCCTTGTCACTCCAAATCAGTTACAAAGAAGACTTTTGTACATTCCATTTAATTTTCAAGGGTAGAGAATGTCCACATGTCTTTAAGAGGCCTATAGTCTATAGGTAACTTTCTAAACTGGGGAAAACAGCTGATCATTTTCAACCTGAACAACAGTGTTGCAGTTTACAATATGATTGACAATCTACATCATTAATCACTATGTCAGCTTCTATTAACTGTACTACATGCATTTATCACAAGGGAAGTCTTCTGACGATAAGAGCAGGACAAGGAGTTGGTGCATAGTGGGAATGCTATGACCCTCCAATTGTTGATCGACAACTATATCCTTGCAATTGGCCTGCTAGCTATTAAGAGATGCAGCAATACTTGGAGAGCCACATGTTATCCCCTACTCTGGAAGCAGAAACTAACTGAGGAAAAGGAAGGTCATTTGTAAAGTCTAAGCTGGAAAAGGCTAAATCCTGATCTGATCTGGCTTATATGTAGCCAATTGAGAAAGACAATATTGTAAAATTACTGGCAAAATGCAACCTTCCATTTACTTGATCTTGTCTTGTTCTATATGAAGCCTCTTGAAATCACAGCTAGTTATCTTAAGACTGCCAACATTAACAGCAAGATAGGAACCAGCCTTGACTGCAGAGTAATTAACTTATATTTATAGAATTGGAACCCAAATTGCTTAGCTGATGGCAATGAATCTCAACTGGCTTTTCTAGTACTGCATTAATAACCTATAGTTTGGCCTGCAGTATGACTTGTAAGCATGAACAGAAACTGAATTTGCAGATGCTGTAATTTGGAGTAGTGATCTTCCTGGAACTAAGACAATTCTGATTACTCTCTAAAAAAAGGAATGTTATTGTGTCCTAACAGCCGAATGGATTTTTGTAAAGGTTTTTGTAAATCTAAAAATAACTGCATACTGTATTTTCTACACAAGAAAGTTCATTATAAAAATATTCATTGAGTTGCATACTCTGTTTTATGCTAGCCTTTGTTTTATATTAAGATGTGACTTTGCATCTCAACTGTTCCATAAGTTTTGAATATCCCCCCCCAACAAAAAAAAATATGAAACAGATGCATGAATCTTGCAGAGCATAGCTGTGCTTTTTGATAGGCTTAAGCAGTTGCCCTCCCTGGGGCACATGTTAACTGTTTGAGATTTGCTGCTGCCAAATGCACAGCTTGCTATCTGCAGGAAAGGACAATTGGCAGAGAACAGCTGGTATCAGTCAATAGATGTGCCATTTCTATTTCTTCCATTAGAACTGTAGCACAATAAATTACCATAGCTCTAGATAGGAGACCAAATCCAATGTCTAATTAAAGACCACCAAGTGCTATTCATATGTATTTGTTTTTATTTTAACCTCTCCCCAACCATTCCACCAGATATCAAGCATTTATTATTTTACCTTAAAACAATTGTTAACAAAGCACATACCTAAAATCTCAGTGTCAAATTCCAAATTACTTAAGTAGTTTTTCAGGGTTTTTTTTTAATCTCCATATTTAACAAATTTCAATTGTAAAAAATTGTAAAAAGATTTACTCTTAATCTTCTGATCATCAGATTCAGCATGCAAAATCTTTGGTATGGCTATTAGTCAGAGATACATAAAAATGAGGGTTAGTGCTATTAGCAGAGGGATACATTCAAAATTAAAATTTTGTTATGAAGCTTAAAACTTAAGTCTGTCTAGGAAAGAGATTCTCACATCACTTTGCTACACAATGCTCAAATACAGAAATTATGCTTTAATGAAGAAATATTTCACTGATATAATGAAGTCAATGAAGCCAGTGGACAGTCTGGATCACTAATGTTACATAAAAGAGTCCCAATCAGAATTAAACTGTAATTTTTTTTTTCAAGCTGCAACCTCAGGACCATAATCAAAGACAGCTCCATATAAACCTGAATATAATGATATTCCCACATTAACTCTATATGAATGCTGATTGGCAAATCAATCTGTGAGGGATAAAATGGGTGCAGTTTTTCTTTTTGATTAGATGGTTAAATACCAGTGTTACAACCTGATAGCTTTAAAAGGAAAAGCAATTTGGTTATAAAAGAACGCCAAAGTCTCCAGTTACAGAAATGCCATAAATATTCTCACAAATTTTAGTCTTTATGCCTTTCATAAAGGATAACAAAGGGAATACTCATAAAGTATCTCACTGGTCATAGTTTCAAAGTAGGAGAGGTGATGCCATAACAGAGGAGGCCTATAGTATAGGCTAAAAGAAGCAATTTTTAAAAGAGAAGAGTAAAAAAAAACAATAATAAAGATAAATAGTAATAAAGTCTTTTGCAGTGATAAATTCAGATTAAGAATTATGTGGGGTAAATAATGACAGGACACTCTGTAGCTTTTCCCAAAATGATGATTTCCTGATAATGTGATGCTTCATCTTCTATAACTGTAGCTAATATAGAGTTAGCAAAATAATACTTTGAATATATTGAATCCTGGAATATTGTTAGTGTTCAACCATCCTATCCTAGTCAATGAAGAGGCAGACCATAATGGCTCAATATCATTGCATACTTTTTAGATCTTTCTTCTTATTGTAAATTGTTCATACATGGGAGATGAAATAACTCAGTAGAAAAGTCAACTTGTAACATGCTAAAAAAAATGGACGTACAACCAGTCTAAGGCATTTTGCTTACTGACCTGAAGGATAAAGTAGCACCTCCTCTATTCTACCTCTAGAAAGTAATTTGACTGTTGGATCTTACTTTAATATTGAAAGAATGTTCACATTTTTCATAATTGTTTGGCAATTAAGTTTTTGCAGAGTCCATATTTTTATATCAACAGAAACTGACTAGCATGGAATATTTGGTAACCACATTTGATACTAGTAGGTTTTATCAAGTTTTTCTGTTTTGTCAACACAAAGTTTAGCAGATATCCTTCTTTATCATGTACACCAACTTCCACTCCTATCTATATCTTGACTTCCATAAAGAGTAAGTATCCAGTGTGCAAAGTGATTCTGCATCAACTGCATTTTGGAGACCTAAATGAAACATCAGTTTTCCTAATGTTCGGAGAAAAAGACATTCCAAGCTGTTTTCAGCTTGGATGTAAATACTTACAGCATGTGACCTGGAAACCAATTGCCAATGCTTTCAAAACATTCTAACAGACTTGGATAATGGAATATATTCAAAATATGTTAAGAAATATAAGGAACTATATCTAGGCAAGAAAAATCAAAACATATAGATACAGGATTGGAGAGATCTTGCTTGGTAAGCAGTGTGTGTGTGATTAGTAAAGTATTAATGGGCTCGTAACAGAACAAGAAGAAACAGTGATATGCTAGACCAGGGGACTTCAGCTCCCAGAATTCCCCAGCCAGCTATGTACCCAGTTTATGGGGAGGCAGTAGTTCCATTTGCACTAGCTAGATTGAGCTTGAATACTGTGTTCATTTTTGATCATGGCATATCAAAAAGAACATGAGCAGAGTCAGAGAAGCGTTACCAAGTTGTTGAGGGTACTTTAATTATGTTTTATAAAGAACGGTTAAAGGACCATACAGGATTAGGTTGCAAAAGACTGGGTGTTCTCTATTGAAACCAAGAGAAGAATAACAATTGAAGCTAAATATATATGGCTTACTAAAAATTTGACACTTTTTCTTCTTTGCAAACTTATCAGGTACTAATGCAACATTTATTTATTTATTTATTGAATTTATATACCGCCCTATTCCCAAAGGACTCAGGGTGGTTCACAGGGAAAGTTAAAAACAATACAAAAAGAGAGAATAAAATACAATTAAATTAATACAAGCCCACAAAATTAAGATAACATTAAAATTGAAATTTAAAATTAATTTAATTTAGTTTAATTTAATATAATATAATTTAAAATCCCTCAGTCCAGGCCAGACAATTCAAACAACCAGGTTTTTAAGTCCCAGCGAAACGAGCGAAGGTCAGGGGCAGTCCGAAGTTCCATCGGCAGTTCGTTCCAAAGGGCGGGCACACCCAGAGAACGCCCTCCCCCTGGGAATCACCTGCCGGCAATCTCTAACTGGCGGAACCCTAAGGAGGCCCTCCCTGTGGGCACGCACAGGACGATGGGAAGCTGATGCTGGCAGCAGGTACTCCCTAAGGTAATCTGGACCCATGCCATTTAGGGCTTTATAGGTCATCACCAGCACCTTGAATCTCACCCGGAGGGCAACTGGAAGCCAATCCAGCTCGCGGAGAAGAGGTGTTACATAAGAGTATCGGGAAACTCCCATTACTACTCGCGCAGCTGCATTCTGCACCAGCTGAAGCCTCCGAGTGGTCCTCCAGGGCAGCCCCATGTAGATAACATTGCAGTAGTCTAACCGGGAGGTCACGAGTGCATGAGTGACTGTGCATAGGGCATCTCGGTCCAGATAGGGCCGCAACTGGCGCACCAGGCGAACCTGGGCGAAAGCCCCCCTGGTCACGGCTCCTATATGATCTTCTAAACTGAGCCGTGAATCCAGGAGCACGACCAAGTCATGAACCCTATTGACGCGGGGTAACACCTCACCCCCCATCATTAAAGATGGAGAAGAATGGTTCACTCGAGATGCCAGTATGCACAGCCACTCAGTCTTGGCAAGATTGAGTCAGAGCCTGTTTCTCCCCATCCAAACCCAAATCGCCTCCAGGCAACGGGACATCACATCGAGGGCATCACTGAGTTGGTTCAGGGTGGAAAGAAAAAGTTGGGTATCATCAGCGTACTGGTGATACCCCACCCCGAAACCATGAATGATCTCACCCAGCGGCTTCATATAGATGTTGAACAGGAGGGGAGAGAGGACCGACCCATGAGGAACTCCACAAACGAGAGGCCTTGGGGCGGACCTCTGCCTTCCCATCAACATCAACTGTGAATGGCCCAGGAGGTAGGACAACCACCATAAAACAGTGCCCCCACTCCCAACCCCCTGAGGCGTCGCAGCTGGATACCATGGTCGATGGTATCAAAAGTAACTGAGAGATCTAATAGGACTAGGACAGAGGAGCAACCCCTGTCCCGAGCCCGCCAGAGATCATTCATCAGCGCGACCAATGCCGTCTCCGTGCTGTACCCCGGCCTGAAGCCCGATTGGTACGGGTCAAGATAATCAGTTTAGATGACACTGATGTAAAAATATATTATTTATCAAAACACAGTAAAAATAATTTGTGGTTATTTTAATAAATACAAGTAGTCCTTGACTTACAACTCTTTGCTTACCAGACAGATATCTCCAGACTCACTTACAATCTGGTTTTGAAGTTCCAGGAGCCAACACCACCACAAACTGGGGTGTTTTATAAGCAGCTCACATTTACAGCCATTTGCAGCATCCTTCAGTCACGTAATGATGATGTACAACATTTTTGCAGGAAACCGGCATCTACTTCCAGTTTGCTGAAAAGTTTTGTAAAACTTTGCTTAAAAATGGCAAATAAAGTTACAACTTGTATAATAAAAGAAATAACCTGCTTTGTTTTAGTCCTGAAAGTGAAGGCACTTCAATATAACAAAGTTTCAGGGTTGGCAAATGATACTTCTAGATTTTTCTTGACTTTCCTAACTTGATAGGTATTTCAATTACTTAAAAGACAACACTGTATCTGAGTTCTCATTTCCATAGAATGGAGAGCAAAGAAATCATGAACAATCACACGGTGCGTTGTCTGACAGCAGTACAAGTAATACCAAAGAGATCCTTTTACTTCTATCTAACCTAGACTTTTCAAACCTTTACACATATTAAGAGTAACCATATGAACAAGCCAGTCAATAAATGGGATTCTATATGATATATGTTATAAGGATCTAAATACCTAACGAGTTCTAAGGATTTCTGTAGGTCAATTCCAAACATTACTTCTAGAGCTAAACCTGCTCTTCTACCTCAATGACTTCACATCTTTAAGAACAATGTATGTACTACACCAAAAATTACCTGGCTTAAAGGATCAAAGAAGATAAATCATGTGTTTGTTTGTTCAGTAAATAATGAGCATAAGAAGAGTCCTGAACTCAAATTTGGCAGCTCATTCCATATTGCAATCTTAATTATTGACAATTCAAAATATATTTAGTAGCAATTATTTCAATAGCTTACTCCTCACCTTTGAATACCTTTAGGTGTTGGAAATTGAGAAGTGTGTAATAAAATACAACATTTGGTATTCATTATATAAATGCCTTAGTAATATATAATTGGTGTTGACATAAAAAATAATATTTAGCATTAAAAGGCAAACATGTTAAAATGCATAACAACATGAGAGGAGTTTATTGACCATAATCAAAATACAAATTATATTTCATATAAATGGTTCATTCTGTTCTTGTATTTTTTCTATTTTATGATACTATCTGAATAATTGTTATTCCTATATCATATACTTACTTCACTATTCCAAAATTCCAGCTAAGATTCAAATAATGTGCAACAAGACTGCACCAGTTGTTTAGCTACCTGCCAGAAATGTTCAGACAATATCATTCAATAGCTTTAAACACCTGCAATTTTACCATCTGAAATGAAAAAATATCAAGCAATACTGATGACATGCTGTCTAATCCATTAATATAAATGTTTATTTAGGTAAATCTAATTACTTTGGACCAGAAAAATATTTTTATTACTTGAAAAGCCAGCATCCCTGCATTTGAAGAGTAGAAGCCTAGAGCATTAGGCTTCCTGCAGTGAACAACAGCAGAAAGTTCACCTATCCCTAGTTTTACCCAGCATATCAAAGGCTGAGAATAAAGTAGTCTTGACACTGACCCCACAAAGACCCAACAGCTGAAACAACCTTAATAAGATATTAACACAGCAACATGGTCCATAAACTCTTACTAGCTATTGGGAGAGACGAAGAAAAATGACAGGGAAAAAATTGAAAGAAAAAACTGTGGGAGAATGGAACAGATGTTTTCACAAGGAAAGTTTACAACAGTTATCAGACCCAACTGGAAGTTGAGATCCCACTGTGTAGTTTTTATTTATTGAAAAGAAACATCACAGAGTTGAACCAGGTTTATTCCCTTGTATATATTAGACTGTTCCAATTCAAAATAATGAGCCCACATTTTCAATGGAATATTAGAAGTATGTCCTGAATTAGGTTTATTTCATTTTTCATACTAGGTTCCCTGAATTATTTCATAAATATAGCATAAGTTTATCAGTAACATAAATTTTGATGCTTGATTAAAGGATCCTTTCCTGGATCAATAATATGTTACAGGAAGACCTTATTAACAGCTATAGATAGTGTTTATCACATACTGTATGGGTGAATGGAATAGGTTCCCTCTCAAACTTTATTGGTAAACTTTATTGCAATTTAGAATAAGTAAATTCTGTTTGATGATGTATATGTGACATGTATACCAGTACGGCAGGACAGATTTTGCCAATGGTATTTTAAATGTCAACTTATTTTATTTATTTAATGTATGGTGATGTCACATTATCCTGGAGACTACAATGCTAATACAGAGTAGTAGTTTGGCTGCCTTTTAGCCTGTTTGGTTCATGCTTGCATGTTTTCCAAGGTGTGCCACAGGAGGTAAGTTAGCTCACCAGAAAGAAATAGAATAATGACTTTATTGTCACTTCAAATGTACACTAATCGCCATACATTAAAATGAAATTTTGTTGCATACAGCTCTCAAAAGGTTACCATCTCCAATATAAACTAGATAAAAATGACAAGATAAATACAGAATTATGCATATACCCACATATTTTATATGACACTGAGAAACAACACAGTCTAGTTTGGATTATGTAAAATGTGCATGGCGAGAAAAATGAATCTTGCGAGTTTACCAAACGGATGGCATAGGGAACAAAGATATTAAAGAATTGGGTAGTCCTGCTAGAAATACTTCTAAATCTCCTCCCAGAGGGGAGCAACAGAAACAGACCATAAAATGGGTGATGAAAGGCATCCTGCAGTGTCATCCAGGGTCTTCTCCCCCCCACCAAAGCCACATTACAAATGGGTGTCGCAACCGCAAAGGTCCAGCATCAGCAGGATTCTGACTGTCTGTATGAAGTGCTGGCTCGTCTTCCTACCAAAGTGATGCCTTTTTATCAACTTGCGTATAACATGCTTTCAAACTCCTAGGTGGGCAAAAGCTGAGGCAAGTGATGGGAGCTCACTCCACCACACATTGCTAAGACTTGAACTGCTAGAGCAAAGATCATCTCCAGTGTCATTAAACCGCTGAACCACTACACCAAAGAGAGCAATGTTATTAATGCAGCTCAGTTAAGTTGCATTTTGTTTTCACTCTCTTATGTTTTTACTATTTAGTATTACTCACATTTTCTGCTTTTAGCAAGTTTGTAGTTCCTTTTTTGCTAAACCTAGGTTCCAGCATACCATCACTATTGCATAGGCATCCAACTGGTATTGTTAATTTATAAGGTGGGAATACACAAGAGATTAACTGTATTCATTAAAACAATTCAGACTAATCTCTGACCTTATACTAAACGGAATGTAACATGTAGCAAGGAAGAAACCATTAGTTCTTATACATTGAGAAGGTTCAAATTTTGATAAATACAGTAGTCCTTGTTTAGTGACCACAATTGGGACTGACAACTTGGTTGTTAAGTGAAGCAATTGTTAAGTGAACTCCCTCATCTGCATGTGATCTTACTTCCGCTTTTTTTTGCTTTACAGACCTGCAAAAGTTGTAAATGTGAGGTCACAAAAATACTTTTTCAACACCATCTTAACTCCAGTCATTAAATGAGGACTTCCTATACAATTTGTTCATATCTAAGGAATGAATGTCCAAGCTCCTAACCTAATATTGACATACAGTATGCCTTGGATGTGACATTGTTTGAATGTTATAGGTTGTGTTCTGGTGTTTATTTATCAAATTTATTTGCTGCCCAACTTGCAGCTCAGGTGACTCTGAGCAGCTTAGTTCATAGAGTAGTTTTCTCTGTCAGTTCAAACGTGTTCATATCTGTAGGACTATTACAATGTTTTTAAATTCCAAGGATCAGCTTTTGATAGGAAAAGCAAAAGATAAACAATCTCTGTAATTGTCCAACATAATTTTAGAATCAAAATTCACTAGAGACAAACCAATATCCTCCCACATTTGGTACCAGAGCAATGAGTTAGAATTAACATAGCTACTTATCTCATCTGCATTTGCATGTTATCATTGGATTAATCCATTTTAGTATCCATTTATTGATCAATTATTGCTTCACTATACAGAAACAATTTAAATGCATCTTTTTATCTTATTTTAGAAGTCTAAAGGACACAGGATACTATGTCCTTTAAATACCATCACCACAGAACATTATACTGCTTCATGATTCAGGTATCTTGCTGAAGATAAACAGTTTGGGTCTGATCATTTTTTGGTTCGGAAAAAAAGATTAAAAAGAACACATACTGTACATTTGACTTTACGTTTCTTGATCTAAGTAATGTTAAATTAAAATAGTATATTTTACAATGTTACCAAGCGGGGAAAACTAGGAAGATATTCTAATCATTCTCTTTTCCTCTTAAAGTTCACCAAAGCTCTTTTTGAAGCAGGATTGTGCTGAAAGCCAATGAATTAAATTTATATTGAATATTTTTAAATCTAGAGAGCCAGGGTGCTGTAGCAGCTGGACTGCGATCAGTGAGTCATCATCCAAAACTCTATTTGACTCTGGAGCTTGCTGCACAATATTAGCCTGTTAGCGTGTTTCAGCTCAACCTGCCACACAGGATTGTTTTTGTGAAGATAAAAACATACATTACTTTGAGCTTTCAGAGAAAACACAAGGAATATAACTAACTATGCTGTCATGTTCTCAAAAAAATCATATGCTAAAAAATTACAGCAACTGAATGAATCTGATTAGAGATCTCAGTATGCATGTATACAAAATGTACATTAAGAATGCACATGTACTGTATGTTGTGCTTAGCAAGAGAACATAAATTTACCTGAATAGAATTTGAAAATGTTTGAATGGACTGTTCTCAGACAAAAAAATAATGCCCCAAGCCATTACTTTGCAATTGCATTTTCAGTATATTAGTTTATACTTTTTGTAATAACATTTAAATTTTTTATTACTTGCCTAATAGTGAACTAGCTTCTGTACCAGAATTCACATACCGTAGGTGACACATTGCATTGATGCAGCCTTCTTCAAGAATTGCAGACTTTGTCTTAAAAATACACTGGCCTTTATCAGAGTAAAATACATATTCAGTAGCATCGCAAAAAAGTCAAATTTATATATAGCATTGTGCTGCAGAAAAACCATCTTACAATGCTGTTAAATTGCAAAAGAAATATTAAATACTACAAAAATTTCAAATATTAATTTAGTTATTACTCTGCCTTACAGAAGATAACTCACAATAAATAGAATTAAAGGAAACAGTTTCCAATCATCTCATTTTTTTATATTGTATACATTATATAGGTTGTAAAAAAAACATTTGGGAAGAAAATAATATTCATGACGAACAATATTTATACACTAAGATTTGTTGACAAAACATGCTGCACTCAAACCAAAGAGGCTGAAATATCACTAATAAAATATTAAAACTAATACAATCAGATGAAGACGATGAAAACAGCAAATACTCCTGAAATAAGTATCATATATAGGAAAGATGAAATTTAGATAGATGAAAAGGAAACTGCGAAAGTAAAGACTTAATGAATTGTAAACTACCCAGAGTCACTGACTGAGTTGAGTGGTTATACAAATTTAATATAAATAAATAGATCACAAAATCACAGAAAAAAATGGAAAAATTTGTGGAAAGACATAAAATGGTAAAAAATACAGTGTCTATACAAAGAATAATGATATTGTAAAGGATAATAATGATTGAGCAGCAATATAAATAAATGGTTTGTTCTTAAAAGTAATTCAAACTTAAAATTAGTTTTAAACCTGAATAATACAATAATGTATAAAGTAAAATATTAAAATTGCAAACACATCAAAAGTATAATAACTTGCTGTTTCTGAAAAATATGAATATAATCGTGCTGCTAACACTACTGTGAAGCAAATCAATGAAGGAATGTTATGACTGTGGTTTCCTTAACTAATACGGTGTTTTAAGTTTAAATGTATCCTGAGAACAATTTTACTGACAGATTTTTTAGTGAAAACATCTCAGATTTAAATGCAACACTTTCAAAGCTGATGAATTTTAGGCTACTTCTCTAATGCTGCATTTCCATTCTTCAGTCCTCAATCTGTCTTCTCTCCTGCCGATCTCACCATGCTGACAAGGAGTGAAGAAACCTACCCAACCATTCTGAACTGCTGCAGGTTTTGCAGAAACTAAGACTCCCTCGCTTGTCCTCTAGACAAAGGTGGCGTATTTAGCTATATATGCAAATAAATCTGAGCAATGTCTACAAAGTAAGCTACACAAACTTCTTTTTTTTCCTCCTAAAAACACTTGGAGAGCAATTAAGATACTTAAGTTAATAAAGTCAAAGTTTTTGCAAATGGATAAACAAGCATTTCATAGCAGAGGCCTGGCATTTCATAGCAGAGATTTGTTTAAACTGCAGTTTCAGATTCACAGAATCTGGATTAGCCAGAAATCAATTGACCTGCTTTTGATTACCATGAGTATCAAGGGCTCACAGAAAGCTGGGGCAGGGTTTCAAACAGGCCAGAGACCTTGTATGAAACTGCCCTTAACTATAATCCAGATTTGTGACTAAGGAGTTCCTGATATCATATGTATTGAAAACATCTTTAATTTCTATCACAACACACATACTGTACATGTGCAGTACAGTGACCCCATGCAAACACTGGGGCAAGTTCCTGCTCTATTTTTAAAATACGTGGCAGAGATTTGAGATTGTTATATTTTTAAAAATGACATGGAAAAATAAGTCTAGAATTCTGTTTTTCACTGAAAGTCTATTTTAGACATAACGAAAATGAGCAAAACTACATCCGCATCTGCAAAAAGAAACCTAGTCTTTTTTGACAGTATATATTTCATTATGGTTTGTATAAATGTATACTGAGCAAAAATTGAAACTCACATCCTTTTCAGAATGAGCTTATTTAAAATACTATGACTATTGCATGTATGTTGTCTTCACTCAGCAAGTTAAAGATATTCAGGTGAAAAATGGAAGAATTTGCAGCTAAACTTTTAAGTGTTATTTCTATCCTGCACTGACACCTACTGTCAAAGCAGGGGATACTTCAAGATGAATATAATCTTTTAAATACTTGTTCTTGAGTAAAGGTTTTTGAAATAAAATTTCTTAAAAATTAAAGGTTTTTCAGAACTGGATTCCTTTAATATTTTTATGGTGATAAGTCAACAGAAATTAGGAAAAAAGCAGATTTCCATACATTAAGGCCAACAATAAGATATTAAGTTAAAATGGCCACTTAAGTGCCAAACCACAATGTGAATAGCTTTGCTGCCTATTATTCTGCCCATCAGTGAACATCATTAAACTCCATGCTTGCTGTCTATTAATGACTATAATAAAGCAATAAGAACAGTAACAGTAATAACAGAAAGCTAGAGATAGGATAAATATTTATTCAAACCTAAGTATTATATGAATGATTAAATTTATATCCCTGAAGCTTATTATACAAAAAATAATGCATACCAGAAATATTTGTTGAGGCCAGAAGTACAAATTCTTAACATTTAATACTGATCCTATGTCCATGTACAGTAAATATTTTAAAATTATAGTACACTTTTGGAAGAAAAGTGAGCTTTTTGAAATGTTAGTTTGTATCTATTTTTTAATATTTGAAGAAAATCATTTGGATTCTATGCAATAGGATCTTCATTTTAAAATATATTCAGCCCTGTCCCTAATAAGTGTGTATGTTCACAATCTGTAACTAATCTCTCAGAAGCCACAATCCATAAATGAGCAGGTACAGAATTGCATTGCAGACTTTATTATACAGAAATAGGGTTCTGGTCCCATTTTAGGCATAAAAGTTGGCGGATGACTTTGGGCCAGAGTCTCTGCCCAACCCAACCCACCTCACAGGGTTGTTGTTGTGGGGAAAATTGGAGGAAGAAGGAGCATTAAGTATATTCACTATCTCAAGTTATTTATAAAAATAATAAAGGCAGGATATAGGTAAATACAAAAATAAATAAATATTCCACTTAGTATGATGAGTAAATAGTCTTTCCTATCCTGTTGTAAAATATAGAATTGTATCTTCGAAATATTCTTAATACGGGAAACCTCCCTGATATGGATATTCAATATGAATAATCTATCTTAGAAATCAATATTGTGCATAATATGTTGAACTGTATTATTGTGTTGCTTTAGCTAACATGAATGCAAGCATTTAATGATGTTACCAAAAATCCTGACAGATGTAGCTTTAAAATTAAATGCCAGAGGAATTACTCTAAGCTCTAAATTATCTAATCGGCAGTAACCATCATCTAAGTTCACAAACTTAACTTGATCTTTTAATAAAGCAATGAAATCCAAGAGCAGACAGCATAATGTATTCCACTGCATTCCATTACATTAAAATCTATATTTTAATAAAGATACATAGAATTGTTATAAAATTATCGATTTTTTTTTATTTTTTAGAAAGTTTTTTTAAAGCAGCAAAGACCAGGGACATTCATCAGAAAGGTTTACGATTTTGATCAATATTTAAGTGTACAAGGCAGAACCATTGAGAACAGTAAATACTTTACAGCTGGCACTTTGTCAAAACTCTAAGTGGCTCTGCCTTAGAATTTTACATCATCATTGAATTTACAGTCATTTGATAAGTAGCACAAGGTAAGAATTACTTCTTTCTAAATCTAAACCAAGCCATAAATCTAACATAAGGGTTCTTCTTAGTGTCCGTTATCGTCTGATGAAAATGCCTTTTACCTTCATTGTCATGACAGAAATATGACATGTAAAACTGTAATGTCACATCACTCACCGTAATTTAACACTATGCAGCCCAAACCATTTTAATCAATCAAAATAGTCATTTTTTTAGTGTAATGATTTTGTGGTGGATTTTCTATGTTTAATGTGATACATAAGTCAGATTAGTGACCTGATTTACTGTCTGACACCCATAGTTCAACACCCGTTCTTGCCTCCTGAAGAATTAGAAAATGAGTAACAATTGAAATATTAAAAAAAGAGAGAGTAATTGTTGCAAAATATAATTCAAAGGGAAAATTTATAGATTACAAAGTAGACAAAATACAAATTAAAAATGTTTCAGAAAATGCATTGTGGTGGATATGGCAACAATTTAAATTTATGAATAAATATGCAAAGGATCAGAGTGAATGAGCATACATTTAAAACTGTGGTGCCTCATTCATAAGATACAGTATTAAATGATAAAATGACTGTCAGTATAGTGTATGTATGTATGTGTTTGTTTGTTTACTTATTGCTGATATGCATCTCCAGATTTAACTACAGCACTTAGCATTTCATTTGTATATTTCCTGCTGTTACAGATAGTTGTCACCTTAAGACAATTCATTTAGCAACTTCAAAGTTATGACTGATGGGTCAGCTCTCCCAAAGCTATTTATGACCTGGTCCTAAGTTATGGCTACTGCAGTGCCCTCATGGTTGTTCACCCTTACAACTGACTCAGGGATACTGTAGTACTCCCCACCTATCTTCCATCTTGCCCTGGTTGTCCACAGGCCTTGGACCTGTTGCCATCCTAATGGGATGGCAACCTTCTTTCTCATCTTTTGAAGATCTCCAGAGCTTAGGTTGTGGAAGGAGGATAGGCCATTCCAATACTGGGCCACATGGCTGCCATTTTCCAGGCAACTACATTAAATTGTGACTGCTTGACAAATGGTGGCTACTTCCACAATTGTGCTGTGTGACCCAGTAACAGAGTGGTTTGCTTTGCTGCTGTAATGTGAGCTCTGCAGCTTTCTGAATCCCTGCAAATTCTGCTGGGCTGAATTTTTCATTTACAATTCAGCACAGGTTTGACCTGTACTACTATTCTTAACCCAACAGAAGATAAAGGAGACAATATATAATGACATATTTACCTTGAAATTCCTAGCTGTCCCCAATCTTTTCTTACAACATCATTGAAAGCTTTTAAGTTGTCATTGTAGAAAGCTGACTGATCTGATCAAGCAAAGCTCTTCATAAATGCTTTTTCAAATTTTCTGCAGATGAACCAATGGCTTATGAACATATAGCCTGCCCAAGGCTGAACATCTCTACCAGTAACCTGTAAACATCAAGTGGTCAAGTCAAAAGCTATCAGAATGACAGATAGGTCCAGCAACATTTTACTGTAATATTTCTGGAACTATGCCTCTAATTCATCTGAAGCTATTTTGAAAGAGTCCAACTTTTGAGTTCCCTCCACCCCCCCCACTTTACAATCTAAGTCTGTGTGTTTAATTATCAGTATGCATATATCCTCTCTCCATTCATATCCATGAATATGATTGCTAAGAGTTGCTAATTACCTGATGGCACATAATCAATCAATTAATCTCTTTCATAATCTCAATAGCTCCAGATGCCAGAGCAAGGATTTTTCTATCATCAGTTGCTCTATGTCCGCAGTGCTCAAACTGTGTTCCCCAGAACCTCAAGGTTCCATGTGAATCATCCAAGGGATCAAGGTGAAAAGTTTCTATTTATATTGTATGGAATCTATTATTGTGACATTAATTGTAACATTTTGTTCAAATAAAATGTATTGCATTATTTAACGGGTTCTGTACTGATTTTGTACATTGAGAAGGATCCTTTGGTATCTTAAGTTTAAAGACCATCTGCCAAGGTGGTGATTTCGAAACAATTTCCTCCTATAGATCACTTTTTTACAATCATATTGATTAATAACAGCGTATCATCACCTTATTTGACTGCAAATATATTTGTCTCATTTTAATTGACTGTAATATGTATATTTGTCACAATGAGTAATATATAAACCAGTTAAGTAGCCTAAGAGTATAAAAGAGAGAAAGGTCTTATTGTAGAAATAAAAAACATTCCACTGCTACAAGCCACAACTGCAAGAGGAGCAGATGGAGGGGGATAAGATCTGCTGGGCAAAGCAATATACTTACATGACTTTATTGAGTAGTACCTGTTGGGACTGAGACCAATACTGGAGAAGGAAATGTTATATCTGGCACAAGACAGTAACATGCTGATGGCTCCACCAATTAAGATACACAAACATAGAAAACTAGAATCTGAGAACATATTATGACTTTATGAGAAAGAGATGCCTCTTTTCTGATTCACAGCCTAGGGATAGATATCCCCATTATGAACATACCATCCAGACCAATGTTAAATAGGCTCAAGGGATCCATACTATCTTATCCTAGATCCACACACACAAAGATACAAAATGTCTTTCAGGGTCTATGTTGCTGAAGCATCAGCATGGGCATCCCTTAAGCAGCCTTATTGATACCATCTATAGTAGGTAAAGCATCACTGTCTAATAGTACAATACTGTTCGGAAAGTTGGTGGCCCAAAATACTGGAGATTCAAGAATATGGTTCAACAGATTATGACATGAATAAATAGCCAATGGCAGGATGGAATATTTTCCTCCCCAACTAAGACATCATTTCATGCATTATGTCAGGAGGCAAAAAGCTCTTTTATTGTAAGGAAGTTGGATTCAACACCTATATGCAGTTCACCTCAGATAAATAATTGAGTCAGTTTGTTGTGTGTGCTTGCCTCTTTATCATCACACATTGGTGAAATAATGTGAGGATGTGAATCTGCTGCTGGTTATCAGTACATCCATATTTCAGGGCCATTAACATAGATATGATTGTTTACATAGCTTTTAGCTGGATTTTTCTGGGCTTTAGGAGATTTAATACCACAAGGTAGCCTAATACCAATTCTATCAGGACATGCAAGAACACTGCCTTTCTTTTGTTTATGTAGCAGCTTGAGAAAGAGGTGGGATTATATAACATGACAAAAAAACCTTTTGTATTTCCTTAATTTTGAGGAGATCTTTGTGTTTAAGTCATTCTAAGTATTTTGAACATCCTGAATACTGAGATATACTGCATGGAAAGAGATCCCTGCAAGCTTCTTCTTTGATATTATGGAGCAAACCATTCAGTGCCACCTTGGCAAGAGTCCCAGGCACTGAAAACAGACTGAATGCAAATTACAAGTCTGTGCACTTTAATGGGCTTGTTGTAAATCTCTTATGGAAGAGGAGGAAAAGATAAGCCCTTGCTAAGAATCATAAATCATGAAGAAATTTGTTTAGAACAAAGACACAAGTTTTGCCTGGATCACAATGAATCTGAACTGGAAACAGTTTAAAGGCAGGAAAACTGGATCAACTCAGAAGCAATTGGTCTAGCTCTAGAGAAAGCCACCAAAGGCCAGTTCAAGGTCAAGCCAAAGTTCTGTCTGCAGGATGTATACATATACATATACATACACACACACACACACACACACACACACACACACACACACACACACACACACATATATATATATATATATATATATATATATATATATATATATATGTAGATCTAGAGTCTCGGGTTTCTTCCCGCGTTCCTTTCATCTTCAGAAAGTTGTGGCGACGTTTCGACGAAATCCCATCCATCATCATCAGGCCGGAGTGTTCCTCCTGCTGCTTCCAGGAGCAATGCGTGGTCTGGCTGTTCCTTTCCTTCCAACTGCCGGTGGGGCTGTGTTCTGACTGGGTGGAGGCGTGGCTGCTTTCTGATTGGGTGGGGGTGTCCTCCGACTGGGTGGAGGCGTGGTTGTCTTCTGATTGAGTGGAGGCGTGGCTGTCTTCTGATTGGGTGGATGCGTGGTTGTCTTCTGATTGGTTGGAGGCGTGGCTGTCTTCTGATTGGGTAGGGTATGTTCTGAATGGGTGGGGTTTTTTGTTGTGTTGTAATATCCTGAGTGTTGTGATTTGGTGTCCTGAGGAGTGGGCTGTGTAGTGGCCTCCAGAGCTTTGGTTTGGCTCCGAGTTCGAGGACCTGCTATGTATCTCTGGTATGGGTCAGTCAGGTTCGTGTGTGCATTCTTCTGCTTGGTTGATGGCACTTTTGCTTGACTTGTTCTGTCTTCTGTGTGGGAGAGTTTTTGTTCTGGGTGTGGATGAGTCTTGCTGGGGCTGGTGGCATTTGGGGTTGTTTGTTGGTTTTTTAAATCCTTGTTTGCTGAAATTCGTTTCTCTATCAATGCTGGTTTCCAAATGGCATGTAGGCGGGAGGTGTCGTCTCGCTTGTTCATACTGTCTGGGTGTTTTTCTATTTCAATGGCTTCTCTGATTATTCTGCTATTGAGATGTTCTATTTTGGTGATTGTTTTTGTACCTTCAAAATTGATGTTGTGTCCCATAGTGTTTATGTGTTGTACTAGTGAAGATGTGTGATCTTTCTTCTGTACTGAGTTCTTATGTTCTTCTACACGTACCTCTATTCTTCTGTTAGTCTGTCTGATGTATGTTGCTGGACAGGAGGCGCATGGGATTTGGTATATGCCCTGGTTTTCCAGTTCTATTTTGTCTTTGGGATTTCTCAGGATGGTTGATACTGGCACCTGGGTGAATAGTGATACCACATCGAAGCTGACTAGCAAGTCTTTTTGGTCTATCTGTAGATTTTTCACTAATTCTATAAAGTGGTATGAGTTTTGGACATATGAAGCTGCCATTTCTGCTTGAGGTTGTAATTGTTTTGCTAGGTATTTAGCTAAGTTTTGTAGTGGTGAGCCTATAGAACTTACTATGGGTAAAGTAAAGTACTACGCAAACATAACATCAAAACCGCATTTAACACTGACAGAAAGATATCAACCATCCTGAGAAATCCCAAAGACAAAATAGAACTGGAAAACCAGGGCATATACCAAATCCCATGCGCCTCCTGTCCAGCAACATACATCGGACAGACTAACAGAAGAATAGAGGTACGTGTAGAAGAACATAAGAACTCAGTACAGAAGAAAGATCACACATCTTCACTAGTACAACACATAAACACTACGGGACACAACATCAATTTTGAAGGTACAAAAACAATTGCCAAAATAGAACATCTCAATAGCAGAATAATCAGAGAAGCCATTGAAATAGAAAAACACCCAGACAGTGTGAACAAGCGAGACGACACCTCCCGCCTACATGCCATTTGGAAACCAGCATTGATAGAGAAACGAATTTCAGCAAACAAGGATTTAAAAAACCAACAAACAACCCCAAATGCCACCAGCCCCAGCAAGACTCATCCACACCCAGAACAAAAACTCTCCCACACAGAAGACAGAACAAGTCAAGCAAAAGTGCCATCAACCAAGCAGAAGAACGCACACACGAACCTGACTGACCCATACCAGAGATACATAGCAGGTCCTCGAACTCGGAGCCAAACCAAAGCTCTGGAGGCCACTACACAGCCCACTCCTCAGGACACCAAATCACAACACTCAGGATATTACAACACAACAAAAAACCCCACCCATTCAGAACATACCCTACCCAATCAGAAGACAGCCACGCCTCCAACCAATCAGAAGACAACCACGCATCCACCCAATCAGAAGACAGCCACGCCTCCACTCAATCAGAAGACAACCACGCCTCCACCCAGTCGGAGGACACCCCCACCCAATCAGAAAGCAGCCACGCCTCCACCCAGTCAGAACACAGCCCCACCGGCAGTTGGAAATAAAGGAACAGCCAGACCACGCATTGCTCCTGGAAGCAGCAGGAGGAACACTCCGGCCTGATGATGACGGATGGGATTTCGTCGAAACGTCGCCACAACTTTCTGAAGATGAAAGGAACGCGGGAAGAAACCCGAGACTCTAGATCTACACATACAGACACCCGCGAGAATCTACGAAAACAAATATATATATATATATATATGTGTGTGTGTGTGTGTGTGTGTGTATTTTTGGAAAAAAAGAGCCTTGGTGGAGCAGTGGGCTAATGCCTCCTTAAGTAACACCAGCTGCCTGCAATTAGTGCAGGTTCCCACCAGGCTCAAGGTTGACTCAGCCTTCCATCCTTCCGAGGTAGGTAAAATGAGGACCCAGATTGTTGGGGGCAATAAGCTGACTTTGTAATAATGCCGCTGGGGGGGGCGTGAAAGCCCTAATAAGCAGGTATATACATAGAATGAAGGCTACTGCTAAGCACATTGGTTTGTTCTTAAATTGTAAGCTGCCCTGAGTCTTCGGAGAAGGGCAGGATATAAATGGGATTAAAATAAAATAAAAATAAAATAAATAAATTCATAATTGGAGAAACTACGCCAGATTCACCAGATAAGTCATAATTTGTTTCTCCTAATATAAATAGACTTAATAACATTTTAATTTACACTCAAATATCTCACTGATATCTCTGAATTTTCACCATATTTGTACACTGGGTTGTGCAGCTGGACTACTTGGGATATGAAGCTATGAATAGCTTCTAGAAAAAACATGGGTCAAATTTTAATGGGAATAATAGATCTGCTTACAGGAAACTGAAACAGCTGTGAGCTTGTGAAATGAAAATAAATAGTATACTAAAATATTGCACGAATCACATATATTCCAGCAATGACCTTAAAATAATTAAAAATTGATGCTTTGAGCATAATAGGGCTCTGCTATCGTATTTAAATTTAATAACTTTTGGAAAGAGAAAAGTTGAATCAAAAGGTCATAACACACTTTAATTGCATGACAGTCTATTTACTCTATTCCCAAAGTGAAAAAGTCTAATTTCTAAAAGACCAAACCAATAATTACATATTATGAAACTGTTTTACAGTAGTCAATACCTAATTTCTAGATATCGATTAGTATTTAGACATTTAAAAACATACCCTATAGCAACAATAATATATTTATCATACTACTTTTCTCTCCTTACTGACTCTTGTAAACATTAACAGTATTGATTAGAAGCATGTGACCAAAAGGTCAAACTATTGGAATGATTATAGTATAGGACTACAATCGTTTAGTTATTTCAGCAATGGAGCTATTTCTACAATTTTGTATTAAATTATTTGTCTTCTGGAATACTACAAGCCTGTTACAAAAAATAACTCCTTTACTTTTAAAAAAATGATGAGCTTTAAAATTTAAATTGGAGTGTAAGTTCAAGGAAAAATCCACAATACTTGAATCCAACATACTTGGAGCATGTTCAGTCATACAGATTTTTTGTGAGAGCAGAGGCTTTTGTAATAATTCATCTAGCTCCAAATGTGATAAAAAAAATATTACAACTATTACAAAAGAAATCACCTCAACAAGTTTGACTGTATAAATAAAAGTCTTGCTTATTGCGTGTTATGAATGGAACTGGAGCTAATTCATAGGAGCAAATCTAAACACGGTGTAAGGATCCACTTCAACTAACCAACCAAGAAAGCAGAACTCTTGAAACAGGCATTGTCTTAAAAGGATACTTTCATTAGGGGTCAGTGACAGTAGGGAAGTCAAGGCAAGATCTGGGGAAAAGCCCGCCAAAACGGTATAGTTAAGTAAGCAATATTCCTCCTCACACCAAAGTCATAATGTCCATTTGAAATCCAGCCAATCCACAGGTGGTCTGTTGAGCAGGTAACTGGCACAGTTGGTGCACATCTCAAGGTCTTCTCCAGTTTCGTTTCTCTGTAACCATCTCCCTGATAAGGGAGACACATTCCGTTCTCAAGAGATGGAGGCAGGAGGAGAGAGTAGAAAGCAAAAGTTATCCCAAGCTAATGTAAAGCTCCCCCTCCCCCCAGTAGAATGGCAGGCTCAAAAGTAGAGTATATATGCGAAGTAAAGAAAAAGGGTTTGGGGAGCTGACACACAGTGAGGAAGAATGTTGGTTTTTTTTCTGTTCTAGGTGCACAATCATTTACTCCAACAGGAAAAAAAAAGTCTGCTTCAATAACAGTTCTCTATTTTAGGCAGTGAAAACTCCTCCCAGGAACCTGGAAAAAAGTCCTGAAGTTCTGGTATTAAGGACCAGCTCTTGAGTACATGAGGGGAGCACAGATTTTGTGGTCCATCATGGTAGCCACAGCATTGTAGTAGACAGGAAGAAGAAATGTATGTCTTCTCTGCTATTTTCTGAAAGACGCCTGACCCTTGATGCCTTTTAATTGACAAATACTGGAAAGAGAGCTGGACTAAGTGTAATTTGCAAGACATAGTAATGGAGATAGCAACAGATTTATTATAATAAAAACAGTCTTTTAAGAAAGAGAGATTTGACTTTGGAAATCTATTTGAGCTCCACTTAAGCTCTCTATCATTTGAATTTGGACTTTGTAGCTACTAAGATTTTTTTAAAAAGAAAATGCCCCAATTAGCCCCTATTTAGATGTATTTAGATGCATTGGGCTTTGGAACCACACACACACTTAATAAGTCATAATATGCACCAATTAGCTTTTACCCGTTATTGAGATGTGTTTGGGGGACTTAGCCTGCTCACCCTTGACAAGTACTGCTTTAGGCTCTGTTACTTCTAGTAGGAAAGACCAAATAAACCATCACTAATTTAATGAGTTATTTGTACTCAGTGTACATACACATGCATGGCTTATTCTTTGAGATAAGCCTACTTTATTGCCCATTACCAATGCATGTGAAGTGATAGGAATAAATAGCATTACTACAGCATAGTACATTAAAAAAACCTTTCTATTGAAATATGGTAACAATAAACTAGTATAATTTTCCATTCAATCTAGATTTTGTGCACAATCTTTTCCATTAACTGAGTGAGCACACAGAGATTAATTTATTTATTCTTCTGCAGCTGAGCATACACTGGATGCTACTGCTGCTATGCTACATCCATAGCATTTGGATCACTCTTTTTGCCCTTTTTCCAGCATCGCAAAATTGCCTGTACAAGCCAGGCAAGAAAGATTCACTTGCTCCCATGGCACACACAAGCGTGGGACTGGAATGGTGGCACTATTCCAAGAAGGGCTGCAGCAGGAACAGACCTACTTTGGATTTACGTTGTTGTTGTTGTTATTTTTCCTTAGTGCTGAGTTCTCTATGATTCCTCATTTCCTCAGTACTTTATCTCCACCACTTGTTTATTGTTTCCCATGAGTCTTGTTTTTCAGGCCACTGGTTACCATGTCCCATTTATGCAACCATTCAAAACATGCAATATCCTTATACAAGTGCTATTAATTTTTGTCAAAGTCCACGTTTCTTATGGTTATAATATATTTGGTACTTGTTCTAGAAATTTTTCCCTATCTGCTCCTTAAGTTTCTCTCTTTTTTAGTCCACTGCATATTCTTTTTCTTTTCTCTTTTTATTAATTTTATGACTTGCTTCAGAGAGAAAAAGAGAGAGAGAGAGAGAGAGAGAGAGAGAGAGAGAGAGAGAGAGAGAGAGAGAGAGAGAGAGAGAGAGAGAGAATATAATAAGAACAACAATGAACATCTCTTCCTAAATTTTGGCTTGCTTGAATAGTGATAGTGATAGAATACAAAATAGCCATACTTCCCTGAATTTCCCCATTCCAGCCATGTTTTCCTAGAATTTCTCATCTTTACTTCCTAGGAAACTGACTCTTGCAAATGATAGGAAGGAAGTAGGAAGAGGCCATATTTGTTTCCTTCCCTAGGCCAGACATGTCTGAGTAGGTAGAATGTATGGGATTTGCTAGATTTGTACTTTTCTATGCTTCTCAACAACACATCCAAATAATCACAGATCTTTCAATCTAAAATATTATGTTTTGATCATGGAAAATTAAGCAGACGTGTAGCTGGTGTTGAGAGAGGTAGAATAGGACAGCTGGCTTAAAGATACATAAACTGAAACAAATTGTAAGTCAGTTAACTATTGTAAAACAATTTTAAAAACTTTTGCTTGGTACCAGGAGATTAGCAGAATGTAGTAAAATCATGCTGACATTAACTTTAAAGGTTAATGAAATATTTTTATACCAGCAACAAAGTTCAAACAATGTGCCTCCCTATTTTGCACAAATTTATACATAAATATCTGAAATAATATAAAACATGCTAATAAAGTAAAATTCATCGGGAATATCAAAGTACTCATTTTAGATGAGTGATAAGATTTTTATAATGTTTTATGTTTTGTAGAGCTAAGCATAGATCACTAAAAGAATTATCAATTCACTGAGAGCTCTTACTCTCCAAAATACTGTAATCTAGAATATTTTAAAATAATGGCATATTAAAAAGTAGAGAAAAGGAGTTTTGGAAGTGAGCAACTGACCACCTAAATGGCAATCCAAGAAAGCTTTGGTTCCTCAATGTTGGACTGAGCTAATTACATGAAGGGCTTCTGCCAAGAGGTAGGCTACATCTCACACAGCTAGAAAGGCTGCATTTGATTGTTGCCTTGTCAATCTCCTCCAGAGGCAAAAGGGAAGTGTGATAAAAACACACTTTTAGAGTGGATTGTATATCCACAGCTGGAGCCAAAACCACAGGAATTAATGGTGAAATGTAAGGCTAGAAGAACTCAAGAGACTGGTACAAATTTACAAGAAATAAAGCCAGAAGGACATTGTTTACATCTCAGATGTTTTTACACTAGTGTAAAAGTACAGGAAACCCACAGGAAGAACTTGATTTCTTAACATGGGAGAGCAAATGTGATGTCACAGACACCACAGAAACAAATTGGAGTATGTACAGTGAGTCCTTGACTTAAGATTATAATTGAGCCTAAAAAATATGTTGCTAAGCAAGACATTTGATAATTTTCCCCACAGTTGTTAAATGAATGGCTGCAGTTGTTAAGGTAGTACTATGGTTGTTAATTGAATCTGGCGTCCTCATTGACTTTGCTTATCAGAAGGTCACATAACCTTGGAACACTGCAACCATCATAAATATGAACCAGTTGCCAAGTATCCAAATTTTGATCATATGACTATGAAGATGCTACAGCAGTCATAAGTATGAAAAATGATCATAAGTCACTTTTTTACTGCCATTGTAACTTTGAACAGTAATTAAACAAATAGTTGTAAGTCAAGGACTACCTGTAAATGCTTTGAGAATGTTTGGGCAGGAGAAATAAAAGGAAATATAACAATGAGTTTATTATAGTCTCCCTGGGTGGGCAGAAGATATGAATGAGGTTTTTCTGCATTCACTGTCCAAACCTTCAAACAGAAAACCAGTAGAAACATGAATCAGAGATCCCACAAACTCCTGTACTTTCTTGCTGAAAACTTCATTTGTCAGAGAGTAAAAGAAGAAGTCTACTATCCTGGACCTTTTTCCTAAAAATAAAGAATTGATTGAAGAAATAAAAAAATGACTAGACACTTGGAAGAAAGTGACCATGCTTTCTTGAGTTCATTATATCAAATAGAGAAAGGATGCCAAAGAAGATGCTTATTGGATTTCATAACAACAGATTTTGGTTAGTTTAGACAGGTCATATCCAATGCTTATAGAGCCTGAAGGAAAAAGGTGTCCAGAAAAGATGAAAAAAAATTCAAATAATTACTGCTAGAAAAATCTAAAAATAACAATGTGGGTGTGCACAGAACTTTATGAAATGCTGAGAAAGGGATCAATTGGTGATGATACATTGAGAAACTGTAGTGCATCTTAGCTGATATCTTATATCTAACTTCTCTCAGAAAGAAAGCAAATGCCTAGCTGGAAATTTTGATGCCACTACTAAAAGCAGCGAGGTGCAGATCCTGACAGACAAGATGAGTTAAAAGAAAGCACAACTCCTAATAAATTCAGGACTAGATGAATTATATCCTAGGGTAGACATGTCAAACACAAGGCCCGGGTGCCAGATCCGGCCCGCGAAGTGGTTTCATGTGGCCCACGAAGCCATCCTGGAAACAGTGAGGGAACGGCCCCCACTGCCTTGGCCCTGGCCCAGAGACCCTCCTTCTGCCAGAGACCCTCAGATCTGTCCCACTCCTGCCCAGGCCCCCATAGGCACCCTTGATGCGAATGATGTAGAGCTGCCCATGCCCACCCAGTAGGCCACGCTCACCCTGGCCATACCCACCCGGCCCCTTGAGGGCAACCGCAATGCTGACGCGGCCCTCAATGAAATTGAGTTTGACACCCCTGTCCTAGGGTGTGATAGAAACTAGTAGAAGTGATCACAAAACAGCTAAGTACTAAGAACTGCTAGAAAATAGCAAAGTCCCAGAAGACTGAAAGAGAACAAAAGTTCAAGGGAAGAAGAATGACCTGGGAAATTACAAACTGGCAAATTTATGTCTATACTAGGTAAGATTCTTCACCAAAATATTAAACGGCAAGTTTTTATGCTCAAATTGTAGGAGGAGAACCTTGTTAATCTATGATGGCAAAAAAACTCAGAAAGACTTTGTAGCATCTTTCAACTAACCCAACTAACATATTATATTAAAAAGCATAAGTTTTGATGAGCTGCAGTTCTCTCCAACAGATGCCTAGGGTGGCTAGAGTGTAGGATTTACATTCATATGAAGCCAGAGGAAATGGAGGTAAAAACAGGTTGGTTAGATGCTGAAAGTTATATGTGAAAAATGTGGTCAAGACATTACCATTAACAATCATAAGGTATTAAAAACTTATTGTATTTGTTGAGAACTTCTAAGACTGTCTGAAATCTTTTACTATGTGTGAGTTCAGTTAACCTCTCTCACTGTCTTCTCAATGTTCTATAGATCTATGTTTATGAAAGAGATATATAAAAAGAAATTTAAGCAAATTGTTGATACTGTGACATTCAGACCACGGAATGAAGTATGTGGGTTGTCAAGAAATTTTGCTCTTTGGGCTGCTGTTTGAAACTATGATTGTCTGTTAGAATATTTTCCAGAACAAAAGAAAATTGACCCAATTGCTGAATGTTGCTTTAAAGAGTGAAACAGTTTTGAGTTTAAGCTAGCGCCAGAAGTTTTGAATGATGTTTTATCAGATCTAGCTTCATTGTCACTGCTTCACAAAAGAAGAGTCTAATGCCTTTTGAAGCACATCGTCCAGTATGATAATGAGATAAGAAGTCAATTCCTAGGAGGTTCAGTTCAATGCAGTCAAAAAGCTAAAGCCTATTAAAATCATAACATACTGGTTCTACTGATACAAGTCCTCTAATCAGATTTATAAATGTTTTGTGTGTCCATCTTCTAAGTTCCCAGAAAAGGAACTTAAAGCCTGGCCTATATTTGATATTAGATGAATAGCTAACTGTGGCACCTCTTTTGGAATTAATAATATTGTATTAGATCAGAAATAAATATTTTTTATCCCTCCTTTATTATTTTTATAAATAACTCAAGTCAGCAAACATACCAAATACTCCTTCTTCCTACTTTCCTCACAATCCTGAGTGATGAGTTGGGCTGAGAGACAGTGATTATCTCAAAATAGGCCAGCCAGCTTTCATGCCTGTGTTAGGACTAAAACTCACATTCTCCTGATTTCTAGTCTGGTGCCTTAACTACTGTGCAAAATATTAAAAAAAATTTGCTGAAGAATCAACAATAGTTGAGTGATACAGTAACTTCATGTTTGTTGTTGCTGAAAAAATTTAAAGGCCAGGTTCTGTCAATCTTTCTCTGGATAGTGTCTTTTAGATCTCCAAATGATCTTGCAAAATTGATTAATACTGGAAGAATATTAACGGCATCTAGGACACTCTGAGAGTGTGGGTTTAGTTTAATCTATAAAAAAACAAACTGAAAAAACAGTTATATGTTGAGCATTTGGAAATGCTTATGTGTGGGAGGAGCTGAAACAAGATGGCAGATTACTAGATCTTGACAAAATTTAAATAGACAAATGCCAAGGTTTGCAGATTTATTTTATTTATTTATTTTAATCACATTTATATCCTGCCCTTCTCCAAAGACTCAGGGTGGCTTACGATCTAAAGCACAATGTGCTTAGCACTAAAATTGTCAGGACCCACCCCAATCCACATCTTAGGAAAACAAAAACTCTTGGAGTCAGTTCTAGTCCAAAAGGAATTTTTACTAGGACATGTTTGGTTGTGGAAATACAAGACAGGACCTGGTATTGTTTTACAGATTGAAACTTTATAAAGAGTTCCCGGTTCAACCTCCCTTCCCTCAACCCCATTTGGTCAGCCCCCCATCATTTACTTCGTGTCATCCCTTTCGTGGGAAAAAGGGAACTTCAGATCTTTTATGGTTATTGCCTTCTTCCTTTACAGATTCAAATGGAGACACAAGCCAAATGCCTTCTTCCCTAACCCTACCCTTTGTTCCCCCAGTTCAAAAGGTTTCCCTTGGTCTTTGAAATAACCTAAGGCAGGCTGAATCCACATCCGTTCCTCCTTCCTCGGGAGATGGCAGAATCCAGGGGGGGGGGGACTATGTTTTAAACATACATTTATGAATGTGATATAAATGGATTCTGACAATTATAAAACCTATGGACTTTCATAAATAAATTATAATAGCTTCTTTAATAAGCAAATATTTCCTGATAAATATAATTATGTTAAACTGGGATTAATTCAGTACATAGTGATCAGCAAGTCTGTATTATAATCTGTAAGTGTATATGACATGCTATTAAATGTTCTGATTTCTATACTTTAGGTAAGAAATTTGTAAACATTTTAACATGTATGAATAATTTCCTTTTACATCCATATTGTGGTGCACAAATTTGTATTTGATTTGGGAAAAGCTGCACAAAACATTTTTTTTTTACCACAGCATTTCAGAAACTAGTAGAACATTGCTTTTGAAGTGGTATATTTCCCACTTCATAGAATATGGCAGACAGGCTGGAAGACCATCTGTTTGAAATACTTTAGCAGATTCCACACTAAATTCCAATTTTAATATTCTATGCAATGAGTGCTACTTCAAGGATCACGCTTGGCTTGTGCCAGAATGCTTGGCTAATAAATCCAATTTCTAACCATGGTTTATTGATTGCTGTGTAGTAGCTACAAACTATGACTTGCTCCTTTTTTAACACACCAGATTCATAATTTACATATTAAAGTTAGTATTTCTTGAAAGGAGACAAAAATCTTATTTCAAAACACTAGATTACACTTATAACAATTATTAGCAAATCTCCTTGAACATAACCATTTTCAAAAGGCTGACCTAGCCCCAATTGAATCTGAATAAATCATAATGTGATCCTGAGAATTTGGCAACAAAATCAATGATTTTACGTCTAGCATCATACATTGGCTGCAGTTTGAAGAAATGAAAAGATTTTTTTGGCTTTCTTTACCTCACCCCATTAATCATAGTGTGGCAATGCATGCATTATCATGCGCATCCATTCTGAAGCTCCCAAGACAGAGAGAAATCCAGAAATGTCATAAAATTCATATATTCCTTGCTGTGCTACTGATTATCTGGTGGTAAACTAGTAAGATTATTAACTCTTTGGAAAAATGCATCTATAAATTGAAAACTGGATAGTAATATTATATGTTTTTATAACCCTTTAAAAAACAATTAATAAGAGTAACCTTCAGCTGTCACAACCACAACATCAGCATGTAAATCATTACAAGGAAGGAAACAATTCATCCTTTGCCAAAGTGGGGTCCACAAATGCTTTTCAATTAGCTGCTAGATGAAGTAAATCTATGTAAAGAGCCATGTGATTAAATCATTTACATGGGTTTTAGGAACTACATCCTGAAACAAAGATATGTTGTTTAATATAAAAGTAAGGGTTAGCATATTTAATAGTTAAACCAAAATCTTATTTCATGGATCAAAAAAACCCACCCAATATTTCTCAATCCAGTAACTGAATATTCAAGACATTTTGTTAAATAAAATTATTTTAAGAAATATTTTCAATATCCTTTTTTGGACAGTTAGATCAGATCAACGTAGTTCTCATCTGGAAACATAACTATTATTGTAATTTTCTGTCACATTTCATATTGTAATCTTAAAATGTGAATATTGGTTTACAGCCTGATCTTTGAAGCAAGTGACATTGAAGTACATGTAAGCATGATTCAATCCAAATTCCATAATTCTACCCTTGGAAAAAAGCATTTTCAACTTTAGTGTGTAATAGTTTTAAAAATTATATTATATAGTTATACTTCCTCTAGAAAATTAATTATCACTACCATTACATAAACCAAGGAGATTATTTAAATACATTATTATCTCAGTTAATTATATTGGACATCTTACTTCCTTTAACTACTGAAAGATACAGCCATGCTCAAGCATATTTTGTAGGTGTAGAAATCAGCCCTTTATGTGGTTTCTAGGCTATATAAAACTTATTCCACACATCCTTCCTAGAGGATTTATGTCTTGAGCATGTTGGTTCTCATCCAGTCAATTGCTACACCCAAGCTCTGTGTAGATTGTCTTCCCTGATTTAAATGGCCCCTAAATTTTAATGTATTTTAATGTCATTGTATTAATTTTAATGTCATTGTATTAATGTATTGAATTGGGCTGTAATATTTAATATTTTTTAATTTTTGTATGTTGTATTTTATTGTATTGCCCTGTACACTGCCCTGAGTCCTTCGGGAGAAGGGCGGTATAGAAATTAAATTATTATTATTATTAAATCATTTCCCAGAACTCTACACCCGCCAGAAACTGCTATGGTATCTTGAAAGCAGCGGCTATCTGGAGCACTTGTGGATAATCTCAGGTCCTCTCTTTGTGCAGAGTGGAATTATCAAAGAAACAGTCTAGTCGCCAGTTTTTCAATCACTGCTTTTCACAGAGCTGCCTTCAGTCTGCCATTTCTTTCCAAAAGTCAGATGTGATCCTAATTTTCAAAAGTAGTTGAGGTGTTTAAGATTCCTTAAAATAAACTTCTTAGATTTTGCGTTTCCAGTTCTTATCGAGGAATAGAAAATCATAAGTATAATATTGAATAATATACTTATTAGAATATATTATAATATAGAGCAGGATATAGAGTGTAATATCAATGGAAATACTGTAGCACTGTTGTGATATTTATGCATCTATCCCGGGCTTTTTAAAAATTGTACCTTGAATGAACGTATTGTTTGAATAGAACAAAATAACAGAGTTGGAAGGAACCTTGGAGGTCATCTAGTCCAACCCCCTGCTCAGGCAGGAAACCCTATACCATTTCAGACAAATGGCTGTCCGATATCTTCTTTAAAACTTCCAGTGTTGAAGCATTCACAACTTCTGGAGGCAAGTTGTTCCACTGATTAATTGTTCTAATAGTCGGGAAATTTCTCCTTGGTTCTAGGTCACTTCTCTCTTTGATTAGTTTCTATGCATTACTTCTTGTCCTGCCTTCAGGTGCTTTGGAGAATAGCTTGACTCCCTCTTCTTTGTGGAAACTTCTAAGATATTGGAACACTGCTATCATGTCAGTCCTAGTCCTTCTTTTCATTAAACTAGGCATACCCAGTTCCAGCAACTGTTTTTGATATGCCAGTAGGTATTTATTTATAATTTATTTTATTGGATTTGTATACCGCCCTATTTCCGTAGGACTCAGGGCGGTTTGCAGGGCAGTTAAAACCATGAATACAAAAAATTAAAAACAATTAAAACAATTAAATTAAATTCAAGCCCCAAGAGTAAATCTAAAACCCAGTTAAATTAACAACCCCACAGTCTGGACCAAACAGATCAAAGAGCCAAGTTTTCAGGTCCCGGCAAAATGAGCGAAGGTCGGGGGCAGTCCTAAGTTCTGTGGGTAGTTGGTTCCATAGGCCAGGCGCACCCACAGAGAACGCCCTTCCCCTGGGAATAACCCGCCGACATTCATTATGTATTATATGGTATTATATATCACCAGTGAATGGTCTTGCATTCTGATTATTTTCATGAAAAAAGCCCTTCCTAACATTTGTTGTAACTGTACTTAGTAACGTTTGTGGATAACTTTGATTATCTGTGCAAAGTACAACTGTACATTTTATGGTTCCAGAGGAACCCAGGCAACTTTCCAGTATTTTTACACTGTATAAAGCTTCACAGAAAGTGTTCTCTTTTCACCTGCTATGCTACAAGATTATCTCCTGCTCTTGATGACACCTTGAATCTCTGTTCCTTAGATAGGGATACTTTTGAAGTATTATTGTTGACTTTATTGAATTGGATATTGGAAGTCCAAGATCCATGGACAGAATGAAAAATAAATCCAGCTGGTTTAAGCTAGTCTTTTCAAAGCATGTTCAATATGTCTTTTAATATGCAAAGGGTTTTTTTTTCCACACATCTGGATCCAGTGAACTAAAAAATTGTTTGATTGCATATAACCCAATGATGAGTAACAATACCTTAAGTAATTGTGCCAATATTTGTCCCATGTGCCAATAATTGTGCCAATATTTCAATACTTGAAATTAGAAGGACAGATAGTATTTTTGAATGTACATTCAACAAGAATTTGTCCTATTCTTTTAAAACTGCTCTCAAATTGAAAGATTGAAATCCAGGAAAGAAACAGGGATAAGGCTACCCCGGTACTCCCAAGTCACCAAAACTGAGTTGCAGTGATTTTTTAAATCATGCAAATTTTAATTGCAGTCATAATAAATGCTGTAAGAAATCACAGAAGCAAAAAAAATGGTTTGAGCATCTTCATAATATCAATAACTTTGAAACCAGAACAAGTCTTCTTTTTCTTTTTCATATCGAGGCAAGAATGATGAAGGTTGTTAAAATGTTAATACTCTTGAAAGCTGAATATATACTAAATAATCTTTAAGAAAATCAAAAGAGTTTAAACATCTAAAGAGTCTTAGCACCAATATTTATTATAATTTCCAGAATTTGGGCAAGGGCACATTGGCATCTGTAATACAAGAGTAATACTCATTGCAATATGATGACAAAGAAGTCTGCCATTTAAGTATCTGCATGTGTGGCGGTAAACAGTACTCCCTCCCCAATACACGTGTCAGTTGCATTCACTACCACATGCCCCCTTCCACCATACATCAGAACTGCTTAACATGCCCTTGTAAAAAAAAAAATTCACAGCAAGGTGAAATGACCCTGAGTGGATAGAAGAATCAATCAGGAACCTGTAGCCCACAAAACCAAATAGTGCATATTTACCAACCATATTTCAAAGACAGCATTGCTAGCTGCCCTAGTAGGAAGAGATAAATAACAATATGGACTCTGTAATTTCAATTGTGTCTGCCTTCTTTGTTGTCTTTGCAACGTAGCACACTAAAGGTATATAAGTTCTAATTCTGCCTTTTCTCAAGGCTGCTCAGCTAAGTGCCAAACCTTTGCTAGATTACACACACACACACACACACACACACACACAGAGAGAGAGAGAGAGAGAGAGAGAGAGTGTTTATTGATTAAATGCTAATAACATTATTTTTTATTTTCAAAGTGATTTGGTTGCTTTAGTGAAAGTGAGAGGGTGGAGCTTGTGTCATGGCATCATGAGACATGTTTCAATATACTGGTAGCAAGATGGCTGGGAAGCAGAGGGAGTTACAGCAATTAAATAAAGAAGAAACTGCAGACACCTGTAATCGATTCTAGCAGATCTTAATTTTCCCACTTCTATTTTCTTTAATCTATTTGATATAACTACATAATTACCATTTTCAGAGGGTTTCTTCCAACTGACACTTAGTTTATTGCACAGGTAGATTGCACAAAAGCAACCTACTTGTCGAGGCTATTATTCATCAACAGAAAATAGACAGACAGACAGACAGACAGACAGACACTCTAATAATTAAGATTGGACCACAAAATATCAAGTGCAGTTCTTTCTCATCTAAAAGCAGCTTTATAGGACAGTTGTGTCATTTAGCTTTTTCCAGAAACATGTAGATTTTGATATCCTTATCTTACTTTTTGAACAGAAACATATCCAAATGGATTATCATGAATATATACGTAAAGTATGTATAAATGTTGTGAATCAAAAAATTAAAACAACAAAGGAAAATTTAAATGATTTGTTAAAAAAAACATTGTTAAATAAAAATTACATAGAAAAACACATCTTCACTGAAACTGTTACAAAGATTTCATAGCTGGTGTTTTTTAGGAAATATATTAACACCACTTGAGTCTAAACAGTCTATGCTATAAACCTCTCTTTGGACAGTTAATTAAAATCTATCTTTTTAAAAACTCAGAGGAATTTCAGCGTTTTCAAATCTCATGGGAAATATTAAGTGGGGGGGGGGGAAATCACAGAATGCCACAATACTTAACATTCAGAAAATGAGTCACTTTAAAATAGTTTGCATGGAATAAATATTCCAAGATACTTGAAATCCTTGGGGGTGTGGGGGGGGAATGTAATAGGGTTTAACCACAGTGTGAAATTGCTATTGGAGTGGTGAATACCAATTATTTGTGATTTACAGTAATTTACTTGCAAACCCAAGGGCTTAACCTAAAGCAGTTGATATATGTATTAAATGAAGCATCAAGGGGTAGGGAAGGGAAATAAACTGGAATGTAGAAACATTATAAAGTCAAATATTTCCTCCATTTATCCACATTCTATATGGTATGGAATCTAGCATATACTATTACTAAACGACAAGCATAAAAATAAATTGGCTTAGAGAATGCATTTACTTTGATCCAAGAGACTTTACGTTGGCCACTGTACTAGAAAATATAAATTATTTCAAAGAACGCAGGAGGGATGGGTGCTGAATAACAGCTAATGTAGAAAAGGAAGAGAAATGCCAAGCAGATGATCTGGGGGCCAAATTAGACATGGCACAGATATTTATGAATAATATCTTGATGCATTTTAGACACATTTATAACTTTTATTGGTCAGGAACTGAGTACTCTTCACCTTCTACTTGTAGGCTTGCAAACTATGCCCAATAGAGAGCAAAACCAGTCAAATGGTTCTCTCTGTCACTTGCATTGTTGCAATCCATAGATTAGAAGGCAGTTTCCAGTTTCTCTAACTGGAAAGCAAAAATCATAGATAAATCAGAATTCTCAAGTTCTGAATCTTTAGGCGGGGGGGAGGGGGGGAGATCCCTAACTCTTAACTAGGAAATCAATATATATCATTCTGAACATTCATTCATTTATCTATTCACCCATCAAATTTCAATCTGCTGTGGAACATTGGCTGGTAAAAAGAAAGGTGTGGATCATTTTTCCCCCTTTGCACATACAGTATAAGAAGTACCTGTGTAGGAATGGTTATTTAGCCATATTGTCTGTACTTTAGCAAGATGTGTGGATTTATCATTGTATTGTTAATTACTCTTATCTGTATTTCTACTACAATGTTTACATTACAATTATATTTCTACTGTTAAGACAATTAAGATTCTTATTTTTATTGGGGAGAGGCAAAATTTCACTTTGGTTTGATCCTATTGACTCTGAATCCTAAAACCATATTGACTTCTGAATGATCACCAGAATGCCAACAGACAGTCAAAATACTCAGCTCCAGAATGATTCATGGCATTTTTGTAGTACTATAGAAATGGTATAAAATGTAGCAAATAAATATCACAAACCAGAGTGGCATATGGCACTCACAATGCAGTGAAAACGTTTAAGGTTGCAGCTAGTTTCTCTTCGCCAAAGAATTGAGGCCTTTGAACTATGGTGCTGGAGCAGACTTCTGTGAGTCCCTTGGCCTGCAAGGCAATCAAACTGGTCAGTCCTAGAGGAGATCAACCCTGACTGGTCTTTAGAAGGCCAGATCCTGAAGTTGAAACTCAAATACTCTGGCCACCTAATGAGAAGGAAGGACTCACTGGAGAAGAGCCTAATGCTGGGAAAGGTTGAGGGCAAGAGAAGAAGGAAACGACAGAGAATGAGGTGGGTGGATGGATTCACTGAAGCAATAGGTGTGAGCCTAAATGGACTCCAGAAGATGGTAGAGGACAGGAAGGCCTGGAGGAACATTGTCCATGGGGTCACAATAAGTCAGACACGACTTCGCAACTAACAACAACAACTAGTTTCTCTTTGAAAATATTCAGCTTTGGAGGACACTTGAACATTGTTCAATATATTGAGTAAGACCTGAGGCAAATAATAAAATTTTCCAGGATTTTCTTAATCTGTTAGTTCTCATGAATGTTCCAGGTTTCTGAGGAGAAAAATAAATTTCTATGCATTATGGTTGCAGAGACAAACTTGAAAATCCAATAGAAAAAACTCTTGATGAGCCAGTTTTGTCATTTGTGGACTGAGGAAAAAATGCTTTTTGAAAATCTGACCTTAAAAGAATACAAATGCAGCTTTGTAAATAGAAACTGTATAATAAATGCACTGAAATTTTAATAAACGCTAGGCTTCAAATAAACCTCTGTTTTATATTCAAAGTGATGTGTGGAAGTATATAGCAGTACCAATATGTATATGAATATCAGGAATATAAATGCCTAAGCAAAATAAGAGTAATTAGATGCAGATCATTGATAGGTCTTTGTTTCTCCTGTTTATAATTTCTTTATGGTAATTGGAAGCTTTTATGGGAAGGCAAGGAAAATTGTGCTAATTACAGAAAAAGAAATGCAGAATAGAAATTCAAACAAGGTTACAAAAAAGGCTATTTATGCATAGTCACAGGTGGAACTGTGGTATAATTTGCCAATGATCTACTCTTCTTGGTTCTACTGAAACTCACTGTAACTCCATTTAAGAATGAATTCCTTGACTAACCACACACTATTAATTTAGAAGATATCTAAATAAGAGCTTTTTCTATGAAGTCGTACCACAATGCAGTCCGTAAAATAGCTACTTGCGAATGGGAACTCATGAGACATAGAATAAAATAAAATAATAAAATAAATAAAATAAATAAAATAAAATAAAAAAATAAAATAAAATAAAATAATAATAAAAATAAAATAATAAAATAAAATAAAATAAAACCATTTGAATTCATAGCTGCCTTTGCCCTTTCAATAATGAGAAAAAGAACTGCAGATTTATTTATGAGTACGTATATCTTATATAGATTAAGAGCATACATAACTACTATAGGAAGGACAACAATGTTTAGGCTATATCTACAATTCGAGAACTATTTTTATGAATTGTATAGAAAAAGGATTTTCAAAAGGTGAATCTTGTTAGGCAGATCTAACTTTTTGAAATTCCTGGCTGCTCAATATTATTAAAAATGCAAAGTTTTGTTCTATTTTGTATGTGTAACTACAAAAAGACATAGAGCCCAAGATCAGCAAGTTAAACATCTAAATGGTCACATGGAGTTTGGTTAGAAAACTGAACAATGATTAACATCTGCACACAAATAAAAATGCAAAAACAGATAATTAAACAATAAAAGTGTGTCTAGGATTTCAGCTTACAGTGCACTCAGGTTTGTATATATTCAACAAAAAATCCACAATAATTAATGGAGTTGGCTATCATACAGGTGAGAAAAAAACTTCAGTTCCCTAATAAAAAAGATGTAAGAGGGACAGGTTCAAATTTCTGTACTAGGTGCAAAGGAATAATTATTTATGGAAAACTCTATTGAGAGACAAAGGATATGCTTCCATATAGTGTTCTCAGCCTTGACAGTTTTAATACAAGTGGACTTCAACTGTCAGAATTTCCCAACCAGTTTCCATGTAAAGATAAGCAGAATTTTTCAACTTGCCCATGCTATTTAGATGTTCTTGACTAGCTCCATCTGAAACTTCTTGCTATAAATAAACTAAAAAGACCTAGGAGATTTATCTGTCATCTGGGAATTCACAATGAATTTTGATCTGAACATCATAACTTGTGGTTGGGTTTTCCAAGCTTCAGAAGATCAATACCTCAGTATTAATCAGAATTTGGGAATGTTGTGGTCTCCATTTTTCCTGTTTCCTGTGACAGTTGAAGCAGTTAAGCAACATGGCCCATGGTGACTGTACACTGTACATTTTATTTGATCTGTATGGCTACAGTATGTAATCATCCTCTACTATAATTTCTATTGAATAAAATAGAATTTCTAACAATCAGAGATGCTTTCTCAGGTTACAGTTCTGTCCCAGACTCAGCATAACTCAGTTCTACCTAATCATTTTCAACCAGCTTTGTTGTAAACAGAGCTGGTTGTGGGGCCCGAATGATCAGTCATGAGATGACTACACTATAGGGCCTTCATCTGCAATAGTTGAGCCATTATCTAATGAGGTGAGGGTCTTGTTGGAAGGGAAAAAATCTGTAATTTGGCTTGGCTTACATTTCTTTATAGTGTCCCACTACTCTAGTTTCTGGGTCTAATCCTAATCAATATAATCACCTCTTGTGAGGACCATTTTAATAATAATAATAATAATAATAATAATAATAATAATAATAATAATAATAATAATAATAATAATAATAATAATAATGATGATAATGATAATAATGATAGTAATAATAATACAAACTAATGCCATGAAAGTGAAGATACAAAAATCTACTGACAATCCAAATCGCTGACTTTGCAACGACAAAGTTGAAACTGTTTCACAATTTAAGATGTGAGTGCAGCAAAATCCCGCAAACTGATTACAAAGCTAGACATGACCGAGTTGCTAAACTAATCCACTTGGCATTGTGTAAAAAATACGACTTGTCTGTGTCCGAAAAGTCATGGGAACATAGGGTGGAAAAAGTTGTCGAGAATGAGAGGGTGAAGATCTTGTGGGACTTCCGAATACAGACAGATCGCCATTTGGAACACAACACATCAGATATTGCAGTCATAGAGAACTGAAGCGTACAGTTGATTGATATCACTGTACCAAGAGATGCCAGAGCTGAAGAAAAAGAACTGGAAAAAATTATGAAATACTGTGAACTGGCCATCAAAACTGTGCAATTATGGATGAAAAATGTAACAGTGATACCCATTGTCATCGGGCCACTGGGAACTATGTCCAAAAACTTTGCAAAATACATCAAGAAATTGCAGCTTCCTGCAATAACTCCAGCAAAGCTACAAAAAACTGCGCTACTCGGAACATTTTAAGGAGATACCTGGTTGATACCTAGGATGCTGGAAGCAACCCGTGTTAATTTGAGTGTTCAGTTGACTGAGTTTCATGTTTTATGAATAAAAGTTTTATATAATAATAATAACAACAACAACAGCCCTCTTACTCATTCTGTTCTTACTCATTCTTCCATTCACCTGCAGCATGTATTCTCAGCTTTACTAACTGGCTGCAATATAGCTGAGAGAGCTAAAATAAGTTTTTTGAGATAAGACTCTTGAGAGCTCCATGTTTCGTTTACATTCTTTGTTATCGGCCTGCCACACTTCTGCAGTGAACTTAGCTGTTGCAGTCAAACCACAGCTGATAATGATGCTATGTGCTTCAATTAAAAAAAAAAGCTCTTATCAAATATTTATGGAATAAAATTTAAAATTATCACATGGAGCTGATTACATGCACCCTTCTGCCTCACCATCCCATTGGAAGTCCCGAAAGCCTATCAAAATCATATGCAATACCTAATTTCTTATATCTAAAGATATATTTTGTTAACCTAAAATGCATCCATTAAAATCTTAGTAGGAATCTTTTGGTAGTTACAAAATCTACATAGCAACACTACATATGTTGTTATAAAATATAGTGCTATAGACTCAGTTCACAGGTTTTATTCCAGAGAAGATGACAAACATTTGCAGGCTATAAAATATAAATGTCTTAATTCAGTATAGACAATATCACCAGCCATGGAAATCTTGTGGACTGGATGGATTATATTTCAGGTTTCAGAAATATTTTTGTTGATTTTTATGTTTTTTTATTGTTTTTCCCCTTTTTACTACTCTTGAACGCCCAGTTGTTAGATAGGATGGCCAGCTATATAATTTTTTTAAAAAATAAATATTTCTGCACAAACAGAAACTTTAGAATTCTAATATAAAATATAAGAATTAAACAAATATGGGAAAGACAAAATATAACAATTAGCTGAACAAATACGCCTAGTTCTCAACCACTCAAACATAATGGGTGTGAACCAGATTTTTCTCCCTCTTCATCTATTTCAAAATCATCATTTACCTAACATTTAATAAACACGCTCAAAATGAATTCCAGCTATTGTTGGCAATGTGGCAATGGTGCTATATCTATTCATAGTTGGAGAGCTGTCAGAACATATCAAGCAACACCAATATTTCTCAGTCTGTTACTTTTTTTTTCTTCCCTCTTGTGCTTTGGAAGGTAGCCTGTTTTCCTTATCTGTCACTACCTGGTACTTTCTGCATAGTCTAGGCCTTTTCCTTCCCATAACCTGTCAACTGTTATTATTACTTCTGGGTCAGAAGCATCAAGGCACTTCCATGGTGAAAGGATTAGCCAGTGACATCACTGTTGCCCAGGGGATGCCCAATTGGGGGCTCCTTTCATGTCCCTGCCAACTGCTAACAGCAATGGATGGGGTTCTCTGCCTTGATCCCCTTCCACTGAATTATAGCTCTTAGAATCTCCAGGCCAGGCTGGCTGATGATGCTGAACACCCTTAAGATCATTGTTGCAAGAATTGTTTGTCTACTAATGGACCACAATAGAGGTACCAACACAATTGTCTTTGTTGGTTTGTCCACTACAGCAATTTACAAGAAACCTGACAAAGAAATTCTTAAATAAGATGTCTTGAAAAGGAAAGCTGAGGTTGCAAGAAATCTGGCAACTGAACTATTTCCCAGCTACAACTAGTCATTTCAAAGAATATCAGGATAGGTATTTATTTTCTAACTCTTTTCTTCTGAAATAGGAACTGGCTGACTTTTCACTGATAACAACGGATCCTGCAACTGTTTTCCAAATAGACCCCTGAATGTTTATCAGTCTGGGAGCAACAATATAACTGTACACAAATAATTAAAATAAATATTACCCTTATGGGCATTGTTGAATAACTCCTGTAAGGTGAAAGGCAGACAGGATGGGAGAGACAAAAGACAACTACACACTTGCTTCTCAACCTATACTACTCCTGATTCAAACTGTCTGATGCTTTTTTCTCTTCGGCAACTAGCCTGGTGCTAACTGCCAATTGCCAAAACTATATTTGGATCTCCAGCATCTCTCATAGGCTCTTCCCTGCCAGCCACAAAATGAAGTTTGTGCTTTTTTCATTTGCTCTAATAAAAATCACAGATTTTGAGAGTTCCTGGGTTCCCAATGTGGTATTCTACAACATGCTCAGGGCCATCTCCTTTGTAGCTTGCCAGATTCCATGCTCTTTCTGAGTATTTCTGAAAGGAGACCTGCTCTGTTATGCCCCAGAAGATCTGAAAGCTATCCTTGCATTTGAGCAAATATAGCTTCCCCTTGCATCCATAGACTGTCTCCTCTTTAATATGCCTTCCATTATGCATCCTGTGCCCTCTATACAAGGGTCAGAACTGTTAACTATTTCAGTTTAAGGCCAATACAAAAAAAGTCCTGTTTTTTTCACATAAATAAATACCTCAAAAACTGAAAAGTAGATTTGCCCCAAGTGTTGTATTTTCGTTGGCTTGCAGATGTTTTTTTTAACCATATTCTTTATTAATCTCAGGTACAGTATTTTGATGAAAAATTCATTAAACCTGGTCAGGTGATTCAAGATAAACAGTTATACAGTGAAAAGACAATTGACAATTTTTTACCTGTGAGTAGTTTCATGTTCAGTTCCTCCCAGGAATTATATTGTGTATGTTATATCCACATTGCCTTTTACTTTGCACATTTAAATTCATTTCCTTTGGGGGGAAATCTTTTATTTACCCTCCAAATACAACCCATCTGTCACTTGGGACCAAATAACTATTCAAAATTGACAGGGTCACTTTTCTTTTAGACTAAAAGCTATGCAGGGTGACCTAGGAATGTGTTCCATCTGCTTTCTACTGAAGGTTGCTCTAGCTATTAGTTCCTCCCCAAAATGATATTAACGTGTTTTCCCCAAAATAAGACCCAATAGGAAAATAAACATTTTTCACAACACTTGTAATATAAGCCCCAACCCCAAAATATGCCCCAGTTAAGATCATCAGCCAGACACACACATTTAGTACCATATTTTCCCAAATATAAGCCCTAACAGGAAAATAAGTCCTAATGCATCTTTTGGAGCAAAAATTGATATAAGACCTGGTATCAAAAGATAGATCAGGCCCCACAGCTATTTTAGTCACTAGTTTAAACATGATGGTTTTATTTTGTCCTGAGTATAAAAGGCTATGATCATAACACTGAAGAAGTTGCCTAAGTCGCTAGTGAAGTATCTGAAAATGAAAAATCAAACTCAGAAGATTCATGTAACACAACACTTCAACCTTAGGACGCTGATCTTGTCGATCAGAAGATCGGCAGTTTGGCGGGTCGAATCCCGAGTGCCGCATAACAGAGTGAGCACCTGTTACTCATCCCAGCTTCTGCCAACCTAGCAGTTCAAAAGCATGTAAAAATGCAAGTAGAAAAATAGGGACCACTCCGGTGGGAAGGTAACAGCGTTCCGTGCGCCTTTGGCGTCTAGTCATGCTGGCCACAAGACCACGGACGTGTCCTCGGACAAGCGCTGGCTCTTCGGCTTTGAAACGGAGATGAGCACCGGCCCCTAGAGTCGGAAACAACTAGCACGCATATGCGGGGGAAACTTTACATTTACTTTACAATCATTTACCTATCATTGTACAGGAATCTACATTAAAACATTCCAGGCTTTCATGCCTCCTCTTGAATAGGTCCAGTAATGGAAAACCACTACCTCTTAGGTAAGTGGTCCCACCATCAAGCTGATCTTTCCACTAAGTAACGTTTTTATAAGCTTCTGTGATTTAAATGCATGATTCTGTGAGCTGCACTCTAGAATGAGAGAGAAGAGTTTCTGACCTTTTATGTGACATCCTTTCAGATGGTTGAAAAGTACCTTTGTCTCACCTCTCAGTTTCCATTTTTCAAAATGAAAGAGCCTTGGTGGAGCAGTGGGCTAATGCCTCCTTAAGTAACACCAGCTGCCTGCAATTAGTGCAGGTTCGCATCCCACCAGGCTCAAGGTTGACTCAGCCTTCCATCCTTCCGAGGTAGGTAAAATGAGGACCCAGATTGTTGGGGGCAATAAGCTGACTTTGTAATAATGCCGCTTGGGGTGTGTGAAAGCCCTAATAAGCAGGCATATACATAGAATGAAGGCTACTGCTAAGTTTGTAAAGCCGCCCTGAGTCTTCAGAGAAGGGCGGGATATAAATGGAATTAAAATAAAATAAAAAAATAAAAAATAAAATCAAATACACTCAGCTTCTTCAACCTTTTCTCACAGGACTTGGCTTCCAGTCCCATGAACAACTTTATTGCCGTCTCTAAACCTATTCCATTTTTCCTGAATACTTTTTAATGTGTAATATCCAGAACTGGACACAGTACTCAAGATGAAGTTCAACCAAAGCTGAACAAAATGTAATTATGACTTTTTACAATTTGAATATTATAATTACTATAACTGTATTTAACTTATTTATAAAGCTTACATACCCAGAAAGGCAGAGAGTTTAATAATGAATGTACAGAGACATCACGTTGTTGATTCATTGTTTGCAATCAGCTACATACCCACAATCTTTTTTTTAATTATTTATCAAATTTATATGCCACCCATCTTGCTATTCAAGGCAACTCTGAGCAAATAACGTAAGTAGTATTAGAAAGTCAGGTGTCCTGTATCTGTGCATCTGATTTTTCTCTCCTAAATGAAGAAGCACCAAGTAGTACCATATAAAACTGCAAAAACAGTTATAATCATATGAACATAGGTTTCAAAATTTTGGAAGGAACCTCAACATTAACAATAAATAGGGGCGGAGCCAACTGTCAGAGCGGGCGGCTGTGTGAACGGAGCTCTCTCCTCGCACAACCTCTCACCCAGTGTTCGCGGGGGCTTTTCGGAGCTTCAGGAGGTCCTGTAGGGACATCCGAAGTTGCAGGCAGCCCGGAGAACCTTCATGAGCGGCAGTTCGTGTTGAAGATCCGGAGAAAGTCTGATGCGAGCGAACCGGGGAGAAGGAGGCCAGTAATGGCCGACATGAAGATCTGACAGAGGGATGGAGCTAGCACGTAAGCAGCGGGACAACGGTAGAGCGGAGCTGACGGAGAGTGTATCCGAATATTAAATAGGAAGCGCTTGTGAAAGAGGTACTGGTTCGAAGTGGGAGCCTCACGGAGAGGGAATAAGCGGCGATAGAAGTCTTGAGGGAGGCGTTTGGCAAAAACAGCAAGGGAAAGAAAGCCGAAGACTATATGACTGTATTCTAGCTGGAGAAAAGCTACAACAGGTCAAAGTCTGAGCTTTGGAGCCTTAGAGACTGAACTCTGGATTGTCGGGCGTGGAAAGCGATCAGCTTGGTCTAGTCTGGTCTATCCTGGTAAATTTTGAATTTGTGAACTTTTGAAACTTTTGAAATTCTACTCTACTTGTCACGGGCGGCCATTTGATATAGCAATTTAGTAACTGGAGGTTTGTTTAGTGGGACACCTACTGGTCTTTGACAGCAGAGGAAGACGGAAAAGGTGCCAATTTCTGCGCCGGAAACGGGGGGGGGGGAAAAAAGAAGAAGAACGTGACTTTGATTATATTCATACTATAGAATTCTATTATATAAATTGCTTAGTTGGTAATAAGTATCTGGTGGTAACTGTTTTATATATCTTTTGTCATAGAGTTAAAAGGTTTATATAAGACTCAGGGTATTATACATTGATAAAACGCTGTTAAAATTGGGGAAACATGACAAGTATCTCGGGAGCAACTAAGCCTAGCGCTGGCAAAAAGGCAGCAGCACAGGGACAGGGGATGGTCTCAAGTCCCTCCAATCAGAAATCTATAGAGGATATGCTGCAAAGGGAAAGATCTAACTCGAATTCCTTTAAAGATTTACATGCCCTTTTGCAAAACCTACACGAGGCAATGGCCAAAAACCACGAGGAGATGAAGAGAGAAATAGGCCAAATAAGAAACGACACTGGTGAATTAAAGGGGAAAATCCAAGCGATAGATGATAAATTTGAAGGGATTCAACAGCAATTAGTCAAAAATGAACAAAGACTTCAAGATATGGAAGCTAGAATGGAAAAAGAGGAAAAGAGAGTAGATGATTTAAATGAAACACTCCTTCAGGCTAATAAGGAATTAGAAACAACAGTCATTTTTCTGGAAGCAGAAAAGGCTGCTCATTATCTACGCTTCCAGAACGTTCAAGAAAAAAGAGGGGAAGATCTGTTGGTCATGATGGCAGAACTGATGGCAAAGGCACTCGGTGTAGGGAAGGAGGAAATGCTGGCGGAAATTGATGAAACATACAGGGTCCAAACTAATTATGCGAGAAGGCACAACCTCCCAAAAGAAGTACATGTAAGGTTAGTTAAAAAATCAATTCGGGATGAGCTTCTGCATAGATCTAGAGAGGAACCATTAGAATTTCGGGGCCAACCAATCACCATCCTTAAACAGATACCTAAAAGGATGAGGGATCTGAGACGCGGCTATCAATTCTTAACATCCAAACTAATAAGAGAAAATGTAAACTTTAGATGGCTAACTCCAGAGGGTATTCTTGTTACGTGGCAGGATAGAAGGCATAGACTGGACACGATAGAGAAGGCAGAAGATTTTTACAAACGCCACTTCCATAGCCAAGAGGAAGTAGATTTAGAAGATCAAGATGGAAGGGAGGTAAGAGAAAGAGATACAATACGTGTGGCAATGGATGGGAAGATCTTAGCTACAGAGGATAGAAGGAACAAATCCGGTGAGTTAACAGAGAAACATGGAACTAGAGACAAGGAAGAGAGAGAGCCCCGAATCACGAGATCCACAAAAACCAGAAATAAGTAAGATGAAGGGAGGTGAGTGTAGTATTATGTCTGTGAATATTAATGGATTGAATTCGCCAGTGAAAAGGCGGAAATTTTTTAATAGGCTTATTCACCAACAATTGGATATCGTGGCAATACAAGAAGTCCATATAAAGGAACAACAAAAATATTTGTTAGTACAACCAAGAATAGGGAACCTATTCGTTTCCTTAGACCGACACAAGAAAAAGAGAGGAGTGGCACTATATGTAAACCCAAAATTGACTGCAAAACAAATTTATAACGATAAAGAGGGTAGAATACTGATAGTCGAGGTTATAATAAATCACAGGAAGGTCATGATGGTAGAGATATATGCCCCAAACCATAACCAAGAACAATTTTTCAAAACACTTCACAATAAGATATGTAGCATTGATTATGAGGAGATTTGTTTAATAGGAGATTTTAATGCTATCCTAGATATAAATTTGGATTATATGGGAAAGACGCTTAGGAAAAAGAAGAGAAGAACTCTACCGAGATCTTTTCTTAACTTGGCTGAGGAACTAAATATCCAAGATGTCTGGAGGGAAAGAAATCGTAAGGCTAGACAATATACATATTACTCCAACCGACATAACTCATGGTCTAGAATAGACATGGTATGGATGACGAAAGAAATTAGTTCAGAAATAGACGAGGTACATATAGCGACAGGTACTTGGGCAGATCACAATCCTATTAAACTTATCTGGAAAGGTTCCAAAAAAATATCCAGATGGACGCTTCAAAGAGCAATTTTAAAAGAAGACGAATTCAAATCTAAGATGGAGAGAGAACTAAGTTTTTTCTTTAAGGAAAATAAAGCTACAGACACCTCAGTACAAAACAATTGGGATACAGCTAAGGCAATGATGAGAGGGGTAGCGAGGGCATATATGGTACATAAAAATAAGGGGAAAAGACAACAACGGGAAAGATTAGAAGAGGAATATAAGAGCTTAGAAGTTACACTCCAACAAGATCCACAAAAAGAGAATATCAAGCAATCTATGGATCTGATTAAACACAAACTTAACATTCTAGACAAAGAGAAATTGGCACAACAATTGAGAAACACGAAACAAAATTTTTTTGAAAATGCAAATAAACCGGGCCGGTGGCTCGCATACAAATTGGGAAAACAAAAGGGGAAAAACTGGATTCATGAACTACGAGATGAGGAAGGGAGAATATTCCACCAGGAGGAAAAAAAAAAATTATAGCCCAGGAATTTTATGAACGTTTATACAAAGAAGATAGCAAGGCAAGTGTGGAGAAAATGGAGGAATATTTTCAAAGAGCCAAACTACCTAAGGTCACAGAAGATACCAGAAATATGTTAAACGAGGAAATTCGACTATCTGAGGTGATAAAAGCTATTAATGCACAAAAGAATAATAAAGCATCGGGACCCGACGGTCTTCCATCAGAGACTTATAAAGAATTACAAAATATCCTAGCTCAACCCCTAGTGGAGGTATTTAACGCAGTATTAGAAGGCGCAAGGACGCCTAAATCTTGGCTAGAGGCAAACATAACCCTTATTCCGAAAGATAACACAGACCATACATTAATCCAAAATTACAGACCCATATCACTTCTTAATTCGGACTACAAGATATTTACATCAATTATAGCGGAACGATTGAAACGATTTCTGAATGATTTCATACACGCAGATCAAAATGGTTTTCTCGCTAAGAGACACACTAAGCACAACATTAGAATAATATTAGATACATTGGAGTACTATGAATTACATAGCGAACAACAGATGGCATTACTTTTCTTAGACGCCCAAAAGGCATTTGACAATGTTAAATGGTCTTTTTTGTGCCAACAGCTTAGCTTTATGAATATGGGAGAAAAATTTATAAATATAATTAGGGCAATTTATGACAATCAGGAAGCAAAAATAATTATTAATGGGGAAGCATCTAGCAAGTTTCAAATTCAAAAGGGAACACGGCAAGGCTGCCCCTTATCACCGTTGCTGTTTATATTGACTCTTGAAGTATTAACGAGAACTATAAGAAACGACCCAAAGATAAAAGGATTAACCATTAAAAAGGAAACCTTTAAATTGCAAGCTTTCGCGGACGATCTAGTTTTTATTATGGAGGATCCATGTCAGACGGGACCAAAGCTATTGGAAGAATTATCTAAATATGGTGAGGTTGCCGGACTGCGAATAAATAGAAATAAGACCAAGATGATTGTTAAAAATATGACCAATAAACAAAAAGGTAATCTGGCCGAAATCACGGATATAGAAATAGTCAAGAAAATAAAATATTTAGGGATTAACATTACGGCTAGATGCACTTCACTCAAAAAGGATAATTATGATAGTGTAGTGAATCAAATAAAAGGTGACCTGGAAAGATGGGGAAACCTAAAACTCTCATTATTGGGAAGAATCGCTGTCATTAAGATGAATATTCTGCCTAAAATCCTGTTTCTGTTTCAGAATATCCCAATTCAACTCGACTCTAAATTTTTTCGAAATTTGGATAAATTATCACTAAATTTTATTTGGCAGGGGAAAAAACCAAGAATTAAATTGAAATATTTACAAGACACGAAGGAAAATGGGGGTTTTGGATTGCCAGACTGGGAATTATATTACCACGCCGCGGCCCTGAGCTGGATTAGAGAATGGGTAATCTTGAGAAATAGAAGACTATTAACTTTAGAGGGTCACGATTTGCAATATGGCTGGCATGCTTTCCTATGGACGGAGAAACAAGGTCTTTTCTCGCATTTTCAAAGACACCGGATCAGGCAAGCGCTACTCAATACTTGGAAAAAAATTAGATCTCACAATTACACCAAAATACCGGTCTGGCTATCCACCCTTGAAGCGATAGTTTACCCAAATCTGTTTGATTTGGGTAACATAATCTCATACAAGGATATTCTGAATGAGGAGGGGGAATTGAAACTTAGGAATGAACTAGAATTACAAGGTATAAAACTCGATTGGTGGGCCTACTTACAAATCCAATCGAGATTTAGGAAGGATAAAAATGAATGGGGGATATATACCTCTGAAACAGCATTGGACAAAATATTATTGGGACCGGACTCTAAACAAATAAGGAATTTTTATAAATTACTTTTGGGATATAAGCTGTTTGAAGAGCAAGTGAAAGACCCCATGTTGATCTGGGCTAACAATTTAGGACATAACATCGACCTAGATACTTGGCAAACAATTTGGGATAGGAATAAAAGGATAACACTGGCCTCATCGTATAAAGAAAATTTATTTAAAATGTTTTACCGATGGCATCTTCCCCCAGCCCGCTTAGCAAAAATGTACACAACAGCATCTCCCAAATGTTGGAAGTGTTCTGAAGAGATAGGCACATACTTCCATACGTGGTGGTCTTGCAGTAAAACACAAAAATTTTGGAGAATGATTTGGATTTGGCTGAAAGAAATATTGAAACAAGATCTGGAGTTTAGTCCAGAACTTTTCTTGTTGGGAATCACGAAAGAGAAATATCCTAAAGATGTGCTATACTTAACGATCCATATTATCACAGCAGCTAGAATATCATTTGCGCAAAAATGGAAAAAGAATGAGATCCCAGGACAAAAAGAGGTTATTAGGAAAATTTGGGATTGCGCTGAAATGGACAAATTAACTTTGGAATTAAAGAATAAAGATCAATCAGACTATTATAGAATTTGGAACAAATTGTATCTTTGGATGGATAAAAAGAAAGGTCTCTATTAGGTTTTACAGACTAGCTTACTGTTTTAAATATTGTGGTATTTCACCGATTTGTAATCTAAGTGTATTTAAGTGTATTTTTGATGTACATATATACATGTATATATATATATTTAAACATTGTAGACAAAAAGGTTTGTCAGCTCGCTGGTACTGTGTCCAATGTTTTTAAATAATAAATTTAATAAAAAAAATTCAAAAAAAAAACAAAAAAAAAACATTAACAATAAATAAATGATGTTGTATGTTTCCACATGCATCATCAGGATGGTATAATTGTCACTAGATTTGATGGCCCTGTATGTCACTGGATGGAAAGTGAAAATCACTTGATGGGACTGAAAATCACTGGATTTGGGGTCCTTGCTCTAGGACACAGGTCTGCAACCCGCGGCTCCGGAGCCGCATGCAGCTCTTTCAGCCATCTCCTGCGGCTCCCAGTCCTCTGCCATGTGCAGTCCAAAAAAAAAGTGGGACTAAAAAAGTTCAAATAATCGGGACTTCCGCTGGCGGCGCGGCGCCGAAGACAGCCTCCCCTGGCTGCCCGCGGCTCAGCTGTTTGTTTTTTTGCCCGAAACAGCGCCGATCAGCTGTTCGGGCGAAATTGAAGCCCCCTCCTCGGGAGAAGAGGAGGGGGTGAGGCCCCAGGTAGGGGTAGAGTTCTCCGAGGCCGCCTGAGCTTCGAGCTTGGGCGGCTGAAGGATTGAACTCCCCCGAAGCCTGGGTTGCTCCCAGCTGGCCGTCGTCTCTGCTCCGAACTTCCTGGAGCAGAGCCAGGCGTCTGCGAACCATCCCTGCCTGAAGAAAGGACTATGATTTAAAGGAGCAGGCAGAGCGGTACAAGAGGAAAAGGTGAAGAGATGAAGAGGATTATTTTATTTTACTCTCAAGCTTGATGGACTATGCTTAAAACTTAAAGTGAAAGTGCGTCACAATTGTAAGTAAAAGATGGCGGCTAAACCTCCCCCTAGAACTTTTCGGAGTGCTGGAAATTCTCCGGTGCAACAACAATCATTACTGCAGGCGTTGCATTCTCCTGATGTATTGACATCGAAGGATCTTGAAAAACATACCCAGTTAATTTTGGAGTCAATGGGTGTTAAATTTGCACAGATGGAGGAGAAATTGGAGAAATTGGAGCAGAGAATGGAAGAAAGGATGGAGCAGAAACTTAGAGAGATGAAGGTAGACATTTTGTCCTCAGTGCATAAAGTAGCTAAATGTGTGGAGGTGCTGGATGATCAAGTGGAAGACTTAACTCAAAAGAATGCTATATTAGAAGCAAAAGTATTGGAAATTGAAGATTTAAAAGACAAAATGGATAGCGAACAGAGTTTGGCTCAATTTTACCAGATGCAGTTTGCTGTTAGAATTAGAGGCCTAAAAGAGAATATTAAGGAAGATTTAAAGCAGCTGGTTTCTGAGGCTTTTGAGGGAGTATTGAACCATCCAGCATCTGAAATAAAACAAGGCATGGACAAAGTGTTTCGTGTGAATTCGTGGATTGCTAAGCAGAGAAAGTTGCCTAGAGATGTGGTGGTTTATTTTGTAAAAAGGGAAATTAGAGATGAAGTTATACAAGCTGCCTATGATACTAAAGTTGTGATTGCTGGTCAAGAAGTTTTGGTTCTAAAAGAAATTCCTCCAAAGATTTTAAAGAGAAGGAAGGACTTTATATTTCTTGTGCAAGAGCTCAAGCAAAGAGATATAAGGTTCAGATGGGAGATCCCAGCTGGGTTGAGCTTCATGTATGATGGCAAAAGGTACTGTTTGGGTACTGTGAAGCAAGCGCATGATTTTTACAACAATGTTTTAGAAGCAACCCCATCAACACTTCTGGAAGCTGCAGAGGGATCTGGAGAAGGAGAACATCAAGAGGATGAAGATGGACAGATAGACGAGAAGGGTACAGGAGGAGATCAAGCTGCAACTCTTTTGGATGATCCTAGAGAACAGAGGGTGACGCGTGCTGCCTTAAAACGCTCAAAAAAGATTAAAAAATAAGACCAGTAGAAATCTATGGAACTTCCACAATATACTTATAGTCAAGTGGTAGTTGTGTTTTTAAGAGTTTTGGGATGATATGTATGGTAACAGAATGTTCAATTTGGAATTAATGGACAATTTACTACAGAGGAAGAGGAAGAAAGTTTTGTGGGTTAATGCGGGTTAATTTGTGTAAGAACTATCTATTATAGCCTATTTTGGCTAGAGAGGTTAATAGGGATAGGTGCTTGTGATGTGTAAGTGAGAATATGTCTAGGTAATAGTGAATTGTGGAAGAACATAGATGGGAATGATGCTAGTTTTCTTTTATTTTAGTTCTTTATACATATTTAGTATTGTTAAGGATTGGTTTACTCTATATAAGCTAGAGAGTGATGGATTTTAGAGTTTATAATTGTTAGTATATGATTGTTTATGATTGCTTTTTAGATATATACCTTGTATTTTGCTCTGGGAAGTCGGGGGGGGGAGGGGGGAGGAGGGGAAGTAGAGGGGTGGGAGGCAGGGGAGGGAGGAGGGAGAGGGGGAGGGGGGGAGATAGGGGGGAGGTAGGGAGGGGAGGAGGGAGGGGGAAGGGGGGGTTTTTCAAAGGAAAATTGTATTTTAAAACTTTTCAATAAAAAAAAAAAGTTCAAATAATCAATTCAAATATGCAGAGTAGGTGCATATCTCGCCTTGGCTCCACTCTTCAGTCAAACCCTGTTCTGCGCATGCGCGAATGTACGCACATGTGCACACATTTTTTGCGGCTCCCAGTTTTTCCTTTTGTGAGGGAACCAGTTCTGAGTGGCTCTTTCACTGTTTCAGGTTGCTGACCCCTGCTCTAGGAGGACACCAGACTTCATGAACCAGTGAATCCAAGTAACATATATTTTTTTCAATTCTCCTAACAGTAGATCACAAAACTCTTTGAATTTATTCTTTGTCTTCTTAAAGAACATAATCATAATCATAATAGTAAAGTTGGAAGGGACCTTGGAGATCATCTAGTCCAACCCCCTGCTCAGGTAGGAAACCCTATACCATTTCAGACAAATGGCTGTCCAGTCTCTTCTTAAAAACTTCCAGTGTTGGAGCCTTCACAGCTTCTGAAGGCAGGTTGTTCCACTGGTTAATTGTTCTGTCAGGAAGTTTCTTCTTAGTTCTAGGTTGCTTCTCTCCTTGATTAGTTTTCATCCATTGCTTCTTGTCCTGCCTTCGGGTGCTTTGGAGAATAGCTTGACTCCCTTTTCTTTGTGGCTCAGAAACCAAATACTCAGAAACTGTTTCAGAATATCAAAACCATATGAGTTCAGTGGTGCAGAATACAGTATGCGCTATATTTCTCCTTATGGAAAAGTTATTTTCACAGTATGTTTTTTTTTGTTTTTTTTAAATCCCATTTATATCCCGCCCTTCTCCGAAGACTCAGGGCGGCTTACAATCTAAAGCACAAACCAATGTGCTTAGCAGTAGCCTTCATTCTATGTATATGCCTGCTTATTAGGGCTTTCATACACCCCCCAAGCGGCATTATTACAAAGTCAGCTTATTGCCCCCAACAATCTGGGTCCTCATTTTACCTACCTCGGAAGGATGGAAGGCTGAGTCAACCTTGAGCCTGGTGGGATGCGAACCTGCACTAATTGCAGGCAGCTGGTGTTACTTAAGGAGGCATTAGCCCACTGCTCCACCAAGGCTGTTTCTGTTGAATAATTTCCTTTTTCTAAAAAAAAACCACACACACACACACCCCAATCTTACTTTATTCTGCCTTATTAACTAATAGGAGGTCATTTACTGATTCAGTTCTTAGACTTTTTCTTTAAGTACTGCTACAGCCTTGAATTTGCTAGAAACATAACCCAGGTATTGTATTAGAAAATAAATACACCATAAGTTAATAAGGCAGGATAAAGTTGTGGTGGCGCAGTAGTTAGAATGCAGTACCACAGGCTACTTCTGCTGACTGCTGACTGCCAGCAGTTTGGCAGTTCAAGTCTTACGGGCTCAAGGTTGACTCAGCCTTCCATCCTCTCAAGGTCGATAAAATGAGGACTCAGATTGTTGAGGGCAATATGCTGATTCTGTAAACCTCTTAGAGAGGACTGTAAAGCACCGTGAAGTGGTATATAAGTTTAAGTGCTATTGCTATAAGTACAAATGCCAATTCCTTGACATTCATCTTCATTTTTTTTTCTTTTTAGAGCACCACCAGCAAGGCGGCTTTTTTATTTCTTTTGTTGTTGTTATTTCTCCAACACTCAGGTTAGCAAAGTCTACATTTTTTATTTATAGAATTCCACACAAACCTCCCAGGCAAAATCCTATTAGCTCTTCTATTTTATTTAAAGTATGACTATTCTATCATACATAGATTTATTCTATTGAAATGATTATTCCAGCAATGTACTGTGCCTGAAAAAATCGTTAATGCCAGCAATGTACCACAAGGTGGCACTGCAATATTACAATTGTTAAAGTGACAGAGAATGAAATCAACCAAACTTTCAAAGTTTATCTTACTATGTCATCAAGAGAAGTAGCACTATATATTTCCAATAAAAACATATTTAACATACTTATTCAAACAAGTAAGCTGCATATGGATATTTTATTATTTATAAAAATAAATGTCCCATATAGGCAAATTCAATTCTTGCTAACTACACGGAAATAATCATGCAGTTTTCACAGCAACAATACAAGGGTCTTGCCACTGCCTTTTTTAAGGATGTTTTTTGGACTTTTGGTTAGCATATAGTCCTGACATTCTTAAGTCGTCTCCCATCAAAGTATCAAGCAGGAACAAACCTAATTAGCCAGGTTAGCCAGATGTATCTACCAAACTAAAAGTTTAAACTTTTCTTGAAAATGAGCACCATGGTTTAGGGCAGTGCTAAAGAATGTTTGGATCAGGGCTTTTTTTCTCACAGAACGCTCAGAACGGAGTTCCGGCACCTTTTTTGGATGGAACCTTGTAGGGTAGGCAAAGCGGGTTGTATGACATGTGTGAGTTCTGGCACTTTTTTTTTTTTTTACAAAAAAAGCACTGGTTTGGATTATTTAACAACACCAACATATTAATGTGATACTGCTGTTAAGATTTTGCAATCTGGCCTTCAACTGTGCAAAAGAACTAACAACTGCCAGAAGGGGGCAAGTTGGATTCAAAAGAGGCAGAACCAGGTCATATTGCTAATATTTGCTAAATGACAGAAAACACACAAGAGTTCCAGAAAGATATTCAATTTTGCTTTATTGATTATAAAGGAATTTGACCCCAAACCACAATAAACAGTAAATAGCTCTTAAAAATATTTGACTACAAAAGAATTTGTATGATGAACAGGAAATAACAGAATGAAATGATACAGTTGATATTTGTTAAATGAATGTGATTATTTTAGGGCTCTGGACCATTTTGCACTACATATTTTGCTTACGTCTGGATTGGAAGAGAAGTTATTCACTGGAATTGCCTATACAGTAACTAAGATTTGTGTTATGGGGTGAAGAGCTCTACATATTTGTTAATTAACCCCATGGTTGAGGGCAGTGCTAAAGAATGTTTGGATTATTTAACACCAACATATTAATATGATAGTGCTATTAAGATTTTGCAATCTGGCCTTCAACTGTGCAGAAGAACTAAGAACTGCCAGAAAGGCCAGTTGGATTCAAAAGAGGAAGTGAAAAAATAGTGAAATTGTTTATATTTGTTGTGATGAGGATGGGAAGTTGGTTTCTTAGTATTTTTTTTCTTTTGTATTCCCTAATGTTTTTTTCACCTTTTATTTAATCTAGTTTTAGTTTATATCATCTTGTATTAATGTATTTAAAATGTCAATAAAAATATCATTTAAAAAGCAGCAGTAACAACCCACCTAAAATAGGAAAAGCAGACAGTGAAGTAGTAACAGACCTTACTTTTCTACATTCAAGCATTTACAACAAGAGTGTCAAACTCACAACGTGACATGTCACGACGTATCGCCACTTTTTTTCCATTGCTGGCAATGGGGCAGGCGTGTTTTCAGTATGATGCATCCGGCCCACGGGCCGGCAATTTAACACTCCTGATTTACAAGGATAGCTGTTAAAGGAAGACTTCTGCTATTTGGAAGGACTAACAAATATAAACAAAAAATTAAAGTACAAGGATAACACATTAACCACAAAAACATGTATTATCAAGGTGATAACTTTCCCAGCTATAACAAAGAGTTGTAAAAGTTGGACCAGCAGAAAAGCTAAACAACCTCCCAAAATGATGCATTTGAATTATACAGGAGGGCCATGTTAAGAATATTTTGGATAAAAAATGAATAATTCAATGCAGATAGCTCTTGACTCATGGACATAATAGTTTCTGCCCTTTACAGTTACAAGTCGTGAGGGTCATTAAGTGAAGCAACATATTCATCTCAAGTAACCCCACCTCTGTTCTCACAGATGAGATGCAGAACTCTAAGCAGGGCAGGTGGTGTCTCAGGGTTGGGGGAGCTCCTGTGAGGCTTAGTGCATGACCAGACCCACCTGACCAAGGACTCCCAAGGACTCCTCCAACTACAAGATGACCTGCTGCTTGGATGACTTTCAAAGACGTTTAGGCAAATTCTTGTAATATAACATTTACACTAGCTAGTATAAACTACTTCCAGAATAATTGGAAGCTCCTCTTGGAATCCCAGTTCGTAAAACAATCAAGGAAACAAATTATTGTTCTATTTCTGGAAGTAACATTAAGTGTAAGTGTAAGAAGCATCTAATTGGTCACAGTAAAACAAACTGTGAGCTGGGTGAGCTTTCAGTCTGATCCAGCTTTAAGATTCAAAAAAGCCATGTTTGTACTTCCTTGCTTTGAAATCTAAGCTAAAATATTTTTGTTTTAACTTATAAATTCCACGGATAGAATGTTGTGCATTCTAAAACTGAAATGTGCATGTTTTATATTAGCCACAAGATGGCATAAAAAGACAAAATATTAGTATACTTACCAGAATTTACACTATGTGTCAACTAAAACAAGAATGACCTTTTTGACTAGATAATCATATGCAGATATTATAACTTACCCTTAAACTTTTTTTACACATTTCTTACTAAATTCAATGAAATTTGCTTCCTCATTTGTATAATTAGAATTTCAGATTTGCAGGATGATTTCTGCATATTTATTCATAGACATTCAGAAATAGTTATTTTTGAATAAGCTCAATGAATTCAGTGACACTTGATCAGAGTAAATACTCAAATAATTCTTCACTGGAACCAGAATTATCAGTTTCTTGGCCAATATCAATTTGCATTCCGACCCCAGCCACCCCCGCTTTACATATTACAACTTATGATAGAATGTTGTGCATTCTAAAACTGAAATGTGCATGTTTTATATTAGCCACAAGATGGCATAAAAAGACAAAATATTAGTATACTTACCAGAATTTACACTATGTGTCAACTAAAACAAGAATGACCTTTTTGACTAGATAATCATATGCAGATATTATAACTTACCCTTAAACTTTTTTTTACACATTTCTTACTAAATTCAATGAAATTTGCTTCCTCATTTGTATAATTAGAATTTCAGATTTGCAGGATGATTTCTGCATATTTATTCATAGACATTCAGAAATAGTTATTTTTGAATAAGCTCAATGAATTCAGTGACACTTGATCAGAGTAAATACTCAAATAATTCTTCACTGGAACCAGAATTATCAGTTTCTTGGCCAATATCAATTTGCATTCCGACCCCAGCCACCCCCGCTTTACATATTACAACTTATGATCTTACAAAACATGCACTAGATATTTACTTACATATTTAGTTAGTTTTAGTACCATTAGTAACTCTTGAGATTCATAATTCTTGCAAGAAATGACATATAAAAGGCAAATGCCTTCAGTAAACCAAAAATCTTAATTTTAAAATTAATGACTCAATAATTCAACGTAAGCCCCTTTTCAATAAAGGTCAGTACTTCTCCTTGTAGCTAATGGGCCATTGTTAACAAACAGATATTAGGAAACTGATGTCTCTTTTGAGATAATCATTATTAAGAGAGTTCTATCCCATCTGAACTCCATGTAAAGATTTTTTTTAAAGGATATGCAAAACCACAAAAATAATGCTTTTTTACTAGGTCCATAGGTAGCCAATTGGCCTGCTTTTTAAAGAGTTTATTTTCTACAGTTTGGAGATAGTAGAAATTCATGAATGAAGGTGAATATACATGACCCAGGATAATATTGCAGAATCCAAACTGGGTCGGTCACCGGGACCAGAGGGTTTTGTCTTCCAAGGTGTTTTCAGATTTGTGCTAGATTTGTGCTAGAGCCCATTTTCAGGGAACTTCTGTCTGGTCTAGAGAGACTACAGGCTAGAGAGAAGTTTCCTGAAGATGGGCTCCAGCATGTGTCTGAAAGCTTGAAAGACAAATCCTCTGGTCCCGGTGACCGACCCAGATTGGATCCTGCAGTATTCAGGTGCTGCAAAGCAATTGAAAGAGAATCAACATCATACTAGAAGGCAAAGTTCTTTATAGAAACGTTGAATAACAGGGAGAAGTGGATATTCCATAGACCAATGGAGAAAACCATCTTGGTTTATCTATATTGTCGCTGTGAAAAACAGTTAATTTCTCTTCTTGGCACCTAAAACTGAATTTTTATTTAGATAGCAGCTCCCTACACATTCAAACAGCTCAAGAATAGTGAGATAGGTAAACAGACAGATAAATAAATAAATATAAGCCATAGATTTTCTTGCTGGCAGAAATTTGGGGGTTTGGCACTAACCATTTTTTTTATTATTTTAATTCCATTTATATCCCGCCCTTCTCCGAAGACTCAGGGCGGCTTACAAGCTTAGCAGTAGCCTTCATTCTATGTATATGCCTGCTTATTAGGGCTTTCACACACACCCCAAGCGGCATTATTACAAAGTCAGCTTAATTGCCCCCAACAATCTGGGTCCTCATTTTACCTACCTCGGAAGGATGGAAGGCTGAGTCAACCTTGAGCCTGGTGGGATGCGAACCTGCACTAATTGCAGGCAGCTGGTGTTACTTAAGGAGGCATTAGCCCACTGCTCCACCAAGGCTCTTGCAATATTCCAATTATCTATAGTTGTGAATTAGTTTTTTTCTAAATTATGAATCCACACTTACCTTATCAAGTCAGAGAATTTATACTACCTTAACGTTACTTCTATTTGACTCCAGTAAATCTCGCAGTACAGCATAGCAGGGAAATACATTTCCTAAACAGTTTCAAGCAAGAGCTATAGTTCAGTCATTTTTTTTCTACTTATCCTAATAGGATTATAGCCTGGTTCCAGTAAACTGCAAATGCCTCTCCCCTTCTGACAGTACATACCTTAATCCCAGTAAAACAATACTGCAATAAATTTCAACAGGGAAGTTTAAGTTCCAACCCACAAAACCTGTAAAACTATTTGTAAATATCCTGAGTAGATACATGCAACTGGACAATGGAAAATAAACGGTGATAAAATGATAAAGTAGTTAATGTTCAGTCATGAAGCTAAAGTTTCTGACAATGAATAGCAGTTTCTTTTTTGACAGTAGCAATGAGAAATTGTGTACAAATATACATGAAACAATGTTCCTTAATACATTTAACCATTTTAAAAAGGGCCACCAGAACTGGGCTACAAACACCAAGCAGTCACTAGATGGCAGCAAACAGATACAGAAAATTATATATTTAGTGCCATCCCATAGACTTCTGCATTTTTGCAGTCTATATCTGAAAGGCAATCATACTTGAAAACAATCTTACTTCCTGAACTGTGCAGAGGATAGATTATAGTAACTCTGAAATCCCTTCCACCTGATTTTATTTCAGTGAGAATTTACTTTGAGTAGACTTGTTTGAGTTTTCATTGTAACAAAACAAAACCTAAGTGAATTTGACACTCCTTTTCATCAGGAAAAAACTATATCAGCTGCATCTAAGGTATTCATGTTTTTAAGATGGCATGGGCCACAACCGATCGATTACTAAGTGTAGGCACAATGATTTCTGCTGCCAAATCCCCCAGTCAGAAGGCTTTCTCTAGATTCCCTCTATATATTACTGCCTATAAATAACAATCCAAGGTAATGGTAGGGCAGGGCTAGGCAACCTTGGCTCTTTTATGACTTATGGACTTCATGCTGGCTCAGGAATTCTGGGAGTTGAAGTCCATGAGTCCTAAAAGGGCCAAGGTTGCCTACCCCTGTAGTAGGGGAATCTGTAGCCTTCTTGATGTTGGTTAGGGCTATCAGAGGTCAGTCACGTCTGGAACAGCAGGATCCCCAGTCTCAATCAAGAAATTAGCTGGCTTGGCTTCTGCCTACTTCTACGTTTTCTTTTTTACTTATACTTTTCTTTGCTTTATCAAAAAATGAAACAAAATTCATACTTTCCTTTAATCACGCTATAAAACTTTATGTCTAGTTCCCCTAACAGTCTGAGTGAAGGATTTGAAAACAGCAGGGGGGAAATATCATGAATCATAATCCAGTAGACTATTTCCAAACCAGCCCTCTAACTCAGGGAGGGAGGAAGCTATGGCTTATTTGATACTGAAAAGGTTATTCATCACTGGCCATTCTAGCTGGGGCTACCAAAAAGGGAAACACACCATCACCTGTATGGTCAGATTCCTCAATCCTCTGTCTGTCCAGCCTTTAATCTTCTCGCTGTTTCCTGAATCATTCATTCAGTCCTTCAGGCATTAAGTAGAGGAGTTAGCAGCATGCACTGTGGGATTGGAAATGGCCTGTCTCTCAGTTCCAAATAGATTTTTGTTGTACAAGTCACCGAGAACAAGTGAGCCTATTGTCACGAGTGTCAAAAAATCTTCACAAAAAACTAAGGTGAATTTTTAATGGGAGAAACATTGGAAAAGATCACCATTTCATACCTTTAACTTATTTCAATGTAAAATCAGAGTAATCATAGAGAGAAAGTAGTTCAGAGACCTTCTATATTTCTTTTTTTTCATTTCCTTTTGGTTATATCCTACACTATCTTATAAAACAACATAAAACACTTAATAGGGGCCAATTGTTATTTGAATCCTTTGTTTTCACTCATTATTTTGACCTAGCTACACGTTTAATGAGTTAGTAGTGACGTTATAAAATGTTAGTTCAAACTCCTTGGGACCATTACACAGATCAGGTAAAATATCTGCCCCATCATCTCACTCTTGCCCACAGAGAATGGTGAGGAAGCAAGAAAGTTGGGGATGGGAGAAAGGAAGCAGTCTAAAATCAGCCTGAAGCAAGTGTTTCTACAATTATGGTTACTGGCTTCATAATGGTTAGTGTCACCAGATGCATGAAACTACACCCTTTTCTAACAGGAACTACACGCATGAAAAGTACTGGGGCTTCAATCCCCCAATGGTTCTCATCAGTAAGAAGCCAATGACTATCACTGCACCTATCCTTGGCCTGCATATGCTTCTGCATGGCAGCACTAAAGTGCCACTATCCAGTATCAAAGCCAGCAGAAAACTAAGCTGCCTTAAGGAAGTGTTGGGTACACGTTCAACTCTTACTCTGTAATTCAGCAACAAAGCAAACTAGAGGTGTATCTGCACTAGAAACTGGGGGATGGAGAAAAGCAGGGGCAGGGCACCTCTCCTTTGATGCCATTTAGTGGCAGCAGATCTGTCATTGTCTTTAATCCTAGATAATTGCTCGTAGGAATCAAAGAACTGGTTGCACAGGAGCTATTTTCCCCAGTTTATTTCACCCCAATCTCCTGCCATCAATGACTGGCAGAAGCAGCATGGAGAAAGAAGAGGCAGTAGACTGGGTAGACAGAGGCCAATGTCATGCATTTGTGTTCTAGAAAAAAAGTTAAGTTGGACATCTTTCTGCTGGGACAAGGATGTAGGATTCATTGATCAAATAGATTTGCATTTGCATTTTGGGAATAAAGATGACAGTGCCTCTCTCTTTACACTGAAACCCTCCAAACTATTACTCTATCATAGGTAAAACTCAAAGGTTTTGATTATTGATGAATCTCTGATTCTTTCTTTATAAACTTATTTCTTGTTATTATAAATGGGCTTTGCTCATTGCTCTGTTGGAAATAGGCACAACTGAAAAATGATATTTAGGAGAGCTGAAATCAGAGAGAATTAAATTTTAAAATTAGTACAAATTTCCAATGAATAGCACTTCTGGAATTGTTTAAAAAGACTCCTTCCAACAGTGGGGTGTTTTTAACATTTGTAAGTTTGGACCTATACACTAAATAAATAAAGGGAACAATTCCTAATTTATCAGTCTTTTTTTTCCTTTGAAATTCCAACCAAAGTCTGAACTAAGTAAAGATCTAGTTATAGCTGGTTTATGCCTCCATCTGAAATGATGCATACTGTTAAATTCAATTCTGTCGTTGCTTTCCAGTTAATCTTAGTTAAATCGTCACGGGGGGGGGGGAGGGACGACTACAAATGTTATACTCACTGCACCATGATACAATGTCCCCCAACTATTTCACAAGAGCCTTTAGAAGATATTTTGTCCCTTTACGTTCTTCCTTTCCCCATCATCCAGTTTGGCAAGGCTGAGGTTTTTAACACTACCACCTGTTTGGAGTTCAGACTGGCAATCGTGCTTAGATCAGTGATTGCTTTCACAATCTAGACTAGAGCAAACTGCGATTCTTTGCTAAGCATTATAAAAGGCAAGGCACCTACGCTGTGAATCATCTTCCTTCCTCCAAGCAACTAGGAGGACATCAGCCCTGTTACGCTAAAGAAGCAAAGCGCCACGCATGCGCACTGTGGTTGTTTTCCACAAAGCTTTAAATGAGCTGGCAGCGGCAGACTACTTGTCTTTGTAGAGAGACCACAGAGCTGGCGAGCGGCAGCTGCGAGCAGCATCTAATGCTGGTACTTTTGAAGAAATCCCCGATGAAGTACTCGTAGAGATCACACTGATCCTGCCTGCAACCTTTTTCGCAGAGCAGAGAAACTGATCAGTGTCAAGTGAAGATCGCATTTTTATATGAGATCTTAACTTTCCTTCCCCTTTTTTTCTTATAGTGTATTTTTATAGACTTTTATTATTAAAAAAAAACCTAACATGGTGCTGGGGAAGGTGAAGAGTTTGACAATAAGCTTTGACTGTCTTAATGACAGCAATGTCCCCGTCTATTCTAGCGGGGATACAGTCTCAGGAAGGGTGAATTTAGAAGTGACTGGAGAAATTAGAGTCAGATCACTTAAAATCCATGCAAGAGGACATGCGAAAGTACGCTGGACTGAATCTAGAAATGCTGGCTCCAACACTGCCTACACACAGAATTACACCGAAGAAGTAGAATACTTCAATCACAAGGATATCTTAATTGGGCATGAAAGAGGTAAGTATTTTTTTAAAATTATTCTTGAAGGTGAAGTTCTGACAACCTTAGAATGTCTACTGTTTAATCGTGAGCGTAGTTATTCAAAAGGAGCTCCTTAATGCAAGGGAATTTATTCTCCTGCATCGAAGTTCAGAATTAAGCTTGATAAAGAGCTGGGTAGAACATCAAGGTTATATTAAGGAAGGAACCCCGAGATCGTGGTGCAGCTGTAAAGTGCTTCCATGAAGATTTTTTTCCACCACCATCCCCATTTTCTTTTTATAGAGATCCTTTCAATGTAGATCAAGAGGGCTGGTAGGGTTTTTTTAATGAATTGATTTTGGAAAGATATACGTTGGGATTTGTTCTTAAGTATCTGATGACCAAAAAAATTGTGGAGACTGATTTATTAATCCACTTTTGAGAGCTTGCAAGCAGATCAGTGATGTTTTTAGGATCAGAAAATTGTTGATAGAGAAAGGGCTCCCCTGCGGCTTATTTTGACACTTGCTTTCAGCACCCCACGTGTAGATCCGTGTTCCCTTCTACAGAGGCTGGAAAAGTTGGTAAATCCGCCGTATTCTTCTGTAATGCTTCAGCCGTCGAGGCGTAGGTAAAGCTATTTTGGGGAAGGGAACCCCACTCTTACATGACCCTCATATTGAATTAGGGCATCCTTTATAAGTTCAGGAGTTCTATGATGTATGAACCTGACTGTGCCAACGCAAAGAAATTTGCAAAGGGAAAGAGATTGGCAAGGGGAAAATACTTTATCGAAGGGTAAATTAAGACTCCAGATTGTTAATCTATTGTTTCAAATGGTGTCAGTCGAAGTATAGGGGAGTCTAAGGTTGTTTTTCTGAAGTTTCCACCCTTTGTTAAAAGCGGTTCAATCCTGTTTGGGACCGGTACTGGGGAGAAGGGAGGGGTGGTGCTCCTCACAGCAGATTGGTTAGGCGCGTCAGGTGGTGGCGATGACTTAATTCCTAGCACAAGAAAATGTTAAAGCAGGTTATGTAATTTTGGCTTGGTCTTTTATATATATATATCTATATATCTATATATATGTATGTATATATATATGTGTGTGTGTGTGTGTGTATAATATATATATGTGTGTGTGTTGCTGCAAATAGAGGTTAGAGGATTCGCCTTAATTAGATAGTATGATAGGGCTTTAAAAAAAATCTTGAAGTTCTATGAAATTGCTTCCAAATGTAAGTGATGTGAGGAGGGCGCTTAGCTGAAAGGTACAGAAGACAAAATTTACGTTGCGAATGATTTTTAAGAATAAAATAAAGCTTTCATCCAGCGGTTTGCAAAAGGCAAGCCCTCCCATTAATAGGTTTGAAAGTGCCCCCTTCCCAGTCACTGAACTGCACAAATACTTGTACAGCGCTCCCGAGAAAAGTACGAATTAGAAGTTTAGGGTTGCTTGTCAGATGCCCTTGTGATTGCACCTGCTTCGGTGGCAATTAAAGAAGGGTGGATGTTCAATTCAGTATTTTTTTTGTAAGAAACAAAAGACTTGATGGTGATCTACGCTTCGTTGGGTCGGGACCCTTGAGCCAAGCCCATACGTGTATCGAGCTACTCGGCCGAGTTGTCGGTCTGTGGAGTGGCGCTTTTCCTTCGTTCTTCACTCCATCGCTAACCCGACAGCGAGCGGCTTCGACGGCTGACCCCGGCCCAGAGCGGGGGAGTTCCGATGGCTTAGCTGAGAAAGCAGACAGGAAAGAACCCGGCAGCCTAGCGTGCTCGCCGAAGCCACGCCCAGCGCTCCTACAGTCATTGGTCCGGGGAGGTTTGTTAGGCTGTTGCTAAGGCAATGCCACTTCTTGATTGGGAAGTGGGGAGCCCGTAAAGAGGGGCGGGACTAAGAGCCGAGGTTCTAGTTCGCGGAGCTTCTGCTGCTACGCGAGTGGAGTTGCGCGTGCTGTCGGAATGTGTATTCTGGATGGCTTTGGTGGAGGAGGGCGGTCCTTTGTCCTCGGCCACGCGAGGCTGCCGTTGGTGTATGCGTGCAATCCGTGCAGCAGTATAATAAACTGGCTGAGCACAGTAAAAGCCTGGCCTATGCTTGGGAGTGAGTAATGTCTTCCTCAGAAGCTACCTCTGCGGGTTGCGGCTTCAGTTTGTGGGTAACACTTGAGTGGAGGGCTGCCTAGATTTCATTCTCTCGCGCCTCCATGCCGGCACGATGAGGTTTAATTTTGGAAAAAGCATGCGTGCATAGATGTGCAGCAAGCAACTTGGTGCCACGTCGTTTCACTTTGGCTGAAAATTGGATGGGAATCCCATGCGTCTGAGCCTGTAGGAAAGGATTTGCATTTGGAGGGTGGGTTTCAAAATTATAGCAAAGATCTTATTTCACCAAGAAGCAAGCTTGAGTTTATTGATACATTTACCGCAGCAATAATAATGAAAAAATGCCCTACTTTTGCTTGGGCTTTGACTCCGCAATCCTGAACCCACAATCTTGTGTCGTCAACAGCGAGTCCTACTTAGGGCGTTAAAGCCTATCGCTTCCGAAACGCTGATATATCTTAAGTTTGCCCTAAGAATTGCCAGGTTTCTTTTCCTGTTCCCTAAGATGGGAGACAGATTGGCAGATCGAGTCTCATTCCGCAGAATCGTGACTTTGGAGCCGAGTAAGCGGGTGGGGGGGCGGCGGGGGGAGAGAGATGTGGATTCCTACATCCTATTTAATAGTCCCTCTGGGATCCGGATCAACTGCTCAGATTCCAAAGCAAAACATGGAAGTAGGCTTAAAAAGATGAACCTCGGTACCCTTCTTTTTCTCCCCAGTTCACGTTTTTGTGTAATTTACCAGGGGGCGAATAACCTCCGGTCTTTGATAGCGTTTTTTTTTTTTCACAAAACGGCCAAACCAGTCTTCCCAAATCCATGCCAACGCTGGAACCCAGAAGGCGAAGATGTCAGAGCAGTTCCCTTTTCCTTTGCTCCGTCCTTCATGACGCCTCCAGCTAGCAGGAGAGGCGGAGCTGCTGAGCAAGTAGGCTGGCCGGGCGACCAATGTATACTGTATGCATATGAGCGGCTGGCTGGGGTGCTGCTCGCACCGGTTTAGGCCGGTCCTCTCCTGCTCGAGACTAGTCTGTGATTGACAGCCCAGCAGTTGTTTACCTCAGCTCGGCGGCGGCGGCGGCGGCTCCTACTCCGAAAGCTTAAGGGAAACTGCTGAGCTGGCAGAAGGAAAGGGAGGAAAGCCGAGGGGAGGGGGGGGAATTTTCAGTATAATAAATGGGAACAGAGTCAGCGTGAAACAAACGTCAAAAAAACACGATTTTATGCAGCTTTATAGGTGGTTTAAAATAATAATAATAATAATGTATAATAAACGATGGTTTTGAAGATGCCTGTGGCTATATACCGGTGTGAATGAAATCGTGGTGGTCCAGATTTTCGCAGCCCAAATCTGTAAACTTAAATTAGTGCCAAATCCTGTATGTATAATTTTTGAGAATGGCAAAAAAGCATCTCTTCATAAAACCGTAGAGGAGGAGCCCATTGTCACACATTCACTCTTTGCCTGAATAATTCAATTCCAGGACATTAGTAACAGTGGTGTCTGGCTTGTTAACCAGGAGTGCTCTTTTTTTTTCCTGTTAACCCAGGAGAAGTTATTTACTGATCTTGCCAATGCTGCTGTTTTCTGCTAGGACATTTTCTAATCTTTTAGGACTACATTATATAGGATTTGAGCCCTGGCCTGAGAAAAACTGTTATCAGAGGGTGGGATAGGGTCTGGATTTCAAGAAGGAAATAAATGGTAATGCTAAGGAATTCTAAGACGGAAAGAAGTGTTGTTTTTTTTAATGAACCTTGGATCTTCTTTGCTTTGTGAGAATCAAACTAAAAAAAAAACGATTTTCTCAGATATTTATGTAGAATTTACCAACTGTAGTACTGTTAAATATCTATTTTCAGATGCACCAGTGACAGGTGTATAGGATGATAGAAAAATACTAAAAGGTGAATTAGAATATTGAATGTTTCCTTTCTAGATGATGATAATTCTGAAGAAGGCCTCCATATCATTCATTCAGGACGGCATGAATATGCATTCAGCTTTGAGCTTCCACAGACGTAAGTATATGTAATACTCAGCTGTGACTTTTGGGTCACCCTGCAATAAATCTGTAAAAAGCATCTTATAGAAAGAAATGAGATGGAGGGGAAAAAAACCCTTTTCAATGGTCACATGGATTGCACTAAAATATGCTGCAGGGACATTGTCCTAATAAACGAGGTTACTTTGATTCAAAGTGGCAAAATCATGAAAAATCAGGATAACTACTCTCCTACCAGTAATGACTTTAAAAACATGCTTTATTTATTCAGTCATTACATATTTACTTTCAAACAGGCTCACTAGGCTTTTAGAGACATTGGCATTGCTTCTGTTCAATTAAAACTGGCTATATTGCTGATTGTTTCCATTGAACATACCTGTTTAAAAAGATGTAAAGCAGAACAAAATAGTATGGATGATATGGAAAATTTAAATGTTGGCAATGGCTGTAGGAGCTGGTTAGGTCAAAACAAGAAAAAAATGTCCTTATTTCAGCACATATGCATTATAAACATTCTAAAAGCATTTTAAATTACTGATATACTGGAAAAGAAAAATACAATGAGAATGATATGGAAATACATTTTTAAAATAGAGTTATTTAATAATTATATATAATTATTTGTAATGAAAGCCAGAATGGGGAAAGAAGGAAAAAGACTTCTGTTAAAGAAGTACATTGTTATGAGATAGAAAACCTTTTAGCAATATGATACATGATTGTCACACATTGTAAAATTATGCAGTGTGTCTAGCACTCTAACCTGTGTAGAATTTGCAGGCTGCATTGCTACCTACTGGTTTTTTTTTCCCCAAAGGGGCAGTGTGACAAAATTTAATTACCCCAACTAGAATATTTTACAAACTATGTGGAATTTGATTTAAAGATTATAATAATCACTAGCAAATATATTTAGTGAAAATATCTCAACTAAGACTGAATTAGAAGTTGTAGAAATATATACTTTTAAATTAAGTGTAAGCAGAATTTATTCATATGTTTCTGCATTAGCTTGGAAATAATTGGAAACAAAATCCATCATTTCATAATATTTGTTTTTAAACATAATTATGAAAATAAAAGGATGAACTGCATAAATGCATTAATGGAAGGTACCAGGGAATACAAATAAATTATTTTGGACTAAGCACATATTTATTCTCAGTAAAGACCAGAATATAAAAAAGTCTGCAGTTCTCTATAATGATCATCATAGTAACTTTCCTTTAAGAATACTAACAGAAAGGAAGTAGGTAAAATAACTTTGTAAACCTAAACTGTTCTCTTGTCTGTAATGAAAGACACAGATCTGGAATATTAAGAAATGCCAGACATTACATAAATTAAAAGAATATCTTTTGTACACTTTTATACATGTTGCCTTTAAAGTCAAAAGTATCTTTAAATAGATAGTCCCTGATTTAAATAATTCTCATATATAAATTGAGACCTTTGGGAAGTAAGTCTGCAAACACAATTTATGGACCTGCTTTATATTTCATGGTTTTCTTATTTCTAAATTTAAAAAGTGATCTCTTCTAAAATTAACATATCTTAACTTGGATCTCCAATATATTCAAGCTGGGGCACATTAAATTCAATAATAGTTCCCAGTCAGCCAAATGGGACTTAGAGTGAAAATGTAATTCCTCCAGCATTAACCAAATTGTATTGGGCAGTTGTATCCTCGTAGGATATTTCAGTGCAATTCTGATACAAATATGGTCATATTTTATAGGTCTATACAGCAATCAGTTTAACTACAGAGATATTTCTCCCAAACAAATTTAACATGAAAATCTTAAAAATAAACATTTCATTATATACTATGATGCATTAACAGTACAGTACAACTTATTATTACTTTGACTGTATATTTAAGATAAGCAACAACAGAGCTAAAGATTTATTTAGTTTTGACCTTTGTGTCCTGAACAGACCACTTGCTACCTCATTTGAAGGCAGACATGGCAGTGTGCGCTATTGGGTGAAAGCAGAATTGCACAGGCCTTGGCTTCTACCAGTAAAATTAAAGAAGGAATTTACAGTCTTTGAACATATAGATATCAACACTCCTTCATTACTGGTAAGAATTGACAGAATTACTAATTCTTTGTTAGCATTTTAAAAAAATAACATCACACATGGCCCTTGAATTATATATATAGATATATATATATAAGTAACAATAATCAAATCAATGGAATACTTAAAGTATATGCAATGTAATAACCCAGAATATGGTAGCATATTGAATAATAATTTTAAGCTGCTTGTTTTTAACATATTAAACTGTTCCAGTAAAGATTAACTGTATTTCTATATGGGACAGTTCTATTTATGAAACAAATTTTGCCTTAGAATTTGCAGCTTGGCAAAGCAATGTTTTTTTTAAAAAAATTGTACTGCAGTGCATTATTCTTTATTATACTACTGATAATTTACATATCGAGTGGGGAGAAATGATCATAATTCTGTATGTTATCTTAATATACTTATTTTCATGTATCAAGGATTTAAGATTCTTTCAATCTGATCAAAAACCATTATTCTTAAAAAAATATTTGAAAATGAAACACAGGCAGAAAATGTCCATTGAAACAGGGTTCTTTTACTTTGGATAAAAATCATATTTGGGAAGATATAGGGCCTTGTCTAAAACCCAACACAATCAGCAGGAATATTTCTGTGGATTGTATAAGTTTGAGATAAGGCCCATTTCATATATGATTTTGAAAAAATTGTATTTTGGAACTACTAACCACTATTAGATAATGCTACTAGTTTTGATGGATTTAGAGCAGGGACTACAACAACCTTAAATAAATAGTGTTAAAGAATATGGACCATTTGGGGCATCTCTTCATATAAAACAAATGCTTAAAAGAGACCCATTACAATTAAATGATGTAAGTATTTCAGAACAAGTCTATGATTATAAGAAGTAAGTCCCATTGAAATTTAGCTTTAAGAAATATATTTGGAATTTGAAGCTAAAGATTCAATAAAAAATTAACTGACAATTCAAGATCAGTTAAACTGGTATATAGTTGTGATCCTAAACTTGACTGTTTAAAATGTAAATCGAAGAGATGTACTTTCATTATGTAACAAATATGATCCCAATGTTAGTCCAAAGTCAAGTTCCACTTGCTCAGTACATTTTTATTTGACTGGTAATGCATACAGGCAGCCCATCCTTGTGTTTCTTTCTGTATAAGAAGCCCTTACTAAGTTTAGTGAAGCTTATTCTCAGGTAGCACAGCCTGATTTAGCACTGAGGAACTTTCTTCTGGGCAGATATGAATAAGATCTGGCCCTGTTTAAAATGAAGTCCTTTAGCTGAACCACATTGCCAAACTGATTGTAAACCCTGATTTGTGAGATTTTTAGTGACCCTACTGCTAAATCTACCTACTTGAAAACAGATCTTATTGAAATCAGTGGAGTTTGCCCCAAATAAATATAGTTAGGATCATGCTGCAGTTGATCTGTATTTGAACTGTTAGGCCAAATACATTCAATAAGAGAGGAAGCTTCCTTATTCTGAGTCAGACTACTAATTTATTAAGTTTTCTTCCATCTGTATAGAATAACAGTGGTTCTGTAGGATCCATCTGGGGATGACAGATGTTGAGCAGGGTAATTTTTTTCAGTTGCTGGTATACTACCTGACTGCAGAAACTTGAAAACTAGAATTGAAATAATTGAAAACTAGAATTTCAATTCTAATAATTGATTTTTGATAAAGTTAAATGATTGAAAAACTACTAATTCAGTAGTAATTTCCTGAATCAGTTCCATGGTAGAATTAATAGTGACAAAGTTCATTTTACTTATATAGGTTAGTTTGTTAGCTTTTATTCATAAAAGAAAGGCCATAGAAAGTTGATACTTCTAGACAATGACTTTTTTGTTTATTGTACTGTTAATGATATAATAGCAAGGCAGATGACAGGTTTGTTGTCCATCTTGTGCTGATAGCTGCTGGTTTGGATCCAGTAATAGAATCAGCAACTCAGATCACAGTGGAACCAAACTTTGATAACAGGAAATTTGTTATGTTAAAAATCACCCTTCAAACTACTTCATTTTCAATAAGCTAAAAATGTAATTACTGTTTTTTTCTTTTCTTTCAGTCACCCCAAGCAGGCACAAAAGAAAAGACTCTCTGTTGCTGGTTTTGTACCTCAGGCCCAATATCCTTAAGTGCCAAAATTGAAAGGAAGGGCTATACCCCAGGTATGTAATGTGAGTTCTAAGGAATGTAGTAGGGTTTATGATTTTTTTCATTTAATTAATTTAAATCAATATTTGGTTTCTTCTGGGGTGTAAACAAAATGCAGTGGCTTACTAATGGGTGGTTTGCATGTTAACATCAAATGTTATGATTATCTGATTATAAAAATACATATGGTATAGTTTGGATCCCTTGCGATGTGCAGGGTTTTTTGTGATTAAAATATGAATGTACACATGTTGGATTTGTATTATTCACATGAAAGTTATTGAGTTGTCTTAGACTCAAATTGAGCTCCTGATGACGATGAAAATGTCCATATTTTTTCTTAGATCAGTATAGAAATATTTGCTCATTATCTCCTGGAGAATTTTTTTTCAATTTGCCAGCCTGTAGCCCTAGGATTTTCATATGGCGTCCCATGTATTTACCAGATCTGTTTCTGGTTAGTGTTTGGGTCAGCCTACATTAATTGGGTGCTGCCATTGCTTTCACTTCTTGTATTTCCTTAATTATTAAAAGTAGTATAATCAATGTGTAGTAATGCTTACATTTTAAAAGTTACATGATTTGCATTTGATGTGCTTATTCTTGATTTCATTCAAGGTGAACCAATTCAGATCTTTGCAGAGATTGAAAACTGCTCATCTCGAATGGTAGTGCCAAAGGCTGCCATTTATCAAACACAGGCATTCTATGCTAAAGGGAAAATGAAGGAAGTAAAGCAGTTGGTTGCCAACTTGCGTGGGGAATCTTTGTCATCAGGGAAGACAGAAACCTGGAACGGCAAGCAGTTAAAAATTCCACCTGTGTCCCCATCCATCCTTGATTGTAGCATAATTCGTGTAGAATATTCTCTAATGGTAAGAACTTAATTCAGTCTTCTAATATTTAACATAGAAGACAATATGTGTAAAGTAGATGACAGGTTTTGATTCAGCTTTGAGTAATTTCTTGTTATTTCTTTTCAAGGTATATGTGGATATTCCAGGTGCAATGGACTTGTTTCTTAATTTACCACTTGTCATTGGTACTATTCCTTTACACTCATTTGGCAGCAGAACATCAAGTGTGAGCAGCCAGTGTAGCATGAATATGAATTGGCTTGGTCTGCATGAAAGGCCAGAAGGTAATTGAACCACACATTCCATATTATTTGTGATTTTCTATAGGCCTGTTATTCTAGTAGTATCTAGTTAATAGAGTCCTAAATAATAATGTTGCATAAAGAGTATTTTTTTCATTAGATAATTCCAGAATATTATTCCAGCTGAGTGAAAACCCAGACTTTTCTGGGGATTGGGGGGGGAAGGGTAGAACAAGGTCTCAGATCTATCTGTTAAGTTGTACAACTATAGAAAACATTTACAAAACTTCAGTGGCATTGCAGCATTGATTTTTATCATGAATGCCACTAAAACTGGTCAAACCTGGTATAACTTGATTTTATTGTTTTTTCTTACCTAACATTGATGATTTGACAAAGGCTCAGCATTTGTGGCAAGTGATTTGTTGGTTCTGATTACTTGGTTTTTGCAAACCAGCCAGTTACGGTTTAATCAGTAAGCTGTGGTAATGCAAAACAAGGGTTTTGGCAATGTGGGAACTCAACAACATCTGTAGGTAGTTTTCTTCTTGGAGAGTCCTCTAAATTATAAATGGTTATATTATTATAAAATGATTTTTTAAAATCATAACCTAGTTATTACTTACCAAAACTGCCAGGTAACAGTTAAAATTATTGTTATCTCTGCCTTGTACAAATCATATAAACAAAGTTTAATATTCCTGTCATGTTATATGTTCTGACATGCATAAGAACATAGTTCGAACTGCGTGTAATTTTCCCTTCAGCACCTCCTAGCTATGCAGAAGTGGTCACTGAGGAGCAAAGGCAATCTAGTCTAGCACCTGTAACTGCTTGTGATGACTTTGAAAGAGCACTTCAAGGACCATTATTCGCCTACATCCAAGAGTTCCGATTCCTGCCTCCTCCACTTTATTCTGAGGTGAGATAACAAATAGTTAAAGCTCCAGGATTCCATTTTTAAGTAGGTTGTATTTTCTCTTTATTCTTAAATATGCCCCATACAATGAGCTAATGCAATCTATATATGAGGTAGCTTTATGTTATCTATTTCAAATAGTCCTTGAACAGTGAGTTATATACTTGTTTCCCCTTGCTAGATTTATGCCTATCTTCTATCTGAAATTGCAACTTTTATTAAACACAGTACATAATTTAAATCAATAGAAATTATTTCTAAAAAAGTGTACTTAAGATTTGGCTGTTTTTGATTACCAAGGGACTCTTTGTATTTAATCATTATATAATATATACTAATAAAATACCAAGCCCCGTTAAAGTTTATTACAACTTCTGGCCTGGTAGATAAAAAAGCAAATAAATGGTTCATGCTTGTTTTAAGTTCTTATTGTAATTGAATGCAAAATGCTATTTTAAATACTATTATGTGTGCAGGTTACTTAAGAATTAGGATTTTTAATGTCTCATTTATTGAAGAATCCAAAGTGACAGTTGGACAGTACCTTTATTATACCATGCTAGTGATCCCTAATGAAGGTATTGACCAACCTAGAAATCTTAATAAATCTTTTTTGTTATAAAAAGACACTTTTTTAAAAAACTGAAACATAATTTGGGATTTTTTTTTAAAGTTGCAACTGCAGGAGATAAAGAGTTGGGTAATATTTTACTATTCAAAATGATCATACTAAACATATTTCCTATCTATTTTGGATTGGGTTTTTTTTTCCTGACAGACAATCCTACTATATGGTTTATTGGAAAAATGATTTTGTTTCTTTTTGCTTTAAAAATATGCATTATTTCATTTAATTTTATTCCAAGATATGTCATTGCCACTGTCTATAAAAGTATGGTATTTGGTATTACTTGGAAGTTCTTTGGAAAAGTTGCAATTACAGCATTAAGACACTTAATATTAGACCCAAAGCACTGAAATTTGCTATTCTCTTTTACCCAACTGTTTCCCTGCTTGCTCTGTACAATGCAAAATGTTTTTGTGTTCTAAAGTACAAATAAGTTAAAAAAATAAAAGAACTCTGAATATTTTGAAATAAATTAAGGATTGCTGAAAGTCAGGCAGCATATAAATTTAAATCATCAACATCATTTAGTCTTAATGTCTGTGCAACCAACCATAAAAAGTATTATAGTGTCTTCCTTGTTTTTAAAGATGTCTCCTTTTTTGTTCCTCTTTCACTTAGATTGACCCAAATCCGGATCAGACCTCAGATGACAGGCCATCCTGCCCCTCTCGCTGAAAGAATGTCTCTCAAAAACGTTGAGATGGGTCTAAATTATATTTTAACTGTGGTCAGGATAAAGACGTCCTATAGAAAACAGGCTTTGAAAGGAAGTTATTTGCCTAAAAGAAAAGGAGAAGTAACGAAACATCCTGTGATTATGCTTTTGGAGTCTACAAGCAAACATCATAGGACTGCTCCACATGCTTGAAGATGTGGGCTTTCTCTTTCTGTTCTATACTGGCACATACTAAGAGCAGCCTTAATAGCCTACACATGTGTCAAAATACTTATCATGTTGCAAGAGGGATAACATTCTTTTATTTGAAAATTTGCACATGCTCAATGCTTTTGTTGTGCAGTTCAGTGTCACTACAGCTTTTTTCTCATTTATGTTGGACTGTTAACCTCTTATAACTTGTTTGTGGTCCGCACAACAAGGATCAAAAAAAAAAAAAGCTTTGAAAACTTTGATACAAATGCACTGACTTTTTTTATTTAGATAAACAATATAGTCTGGACTTTTTCTGCATATGCACATGCTCAGAATTGTCCCAATAAGACTGATCCATGCATCACCTCTTCAGCTTGGATCCTCTTGTGGATTTATTACCAACATCAAATGCCTTCAACCAATCCTTGCTGTATGTTTCACAGCCTACTATAGTAGACAAGCAACAGATTTGAGGGGCGAGAAGTAACAAAATAAAACAATAGGATTTTTTGTCAGGAGTGTGTATCTTAATTCCTTTTTAAGCATTTGTTGCCTTTCTACTATTACTGCAAAGAAGAATTTTGTTACAGACTGCCTAAAATCACTTAATCTCAGGTGAACTCATCACTTGCCAAAATGTTGAAATGCTACTTGTGTTTATGTTGCACTGTTGAGTTCTTTTTCCCTCTTTTGTTTTTGTTACTTTGTTTTCTTTGAAAAGGAGGACTTGGAAAAGGGACATACATGTATGAAGACATCCTCATTTCTTATTATCTAGCCAAAACATGAAACATAATTAACAGTTTGGCCAAATTCCTAGAAGACCCATTTAGGCAATAGCACCAAACATATCAACAAGAGTTGAGGAGGAAAGTTGTACATGATTTATAAAGTTACTCACAGAGGTGTTTCTTAACTAGGGGGGATGGGTAAGGAAAGTGAATTTATTTTTATATATAGTTAGCCCAGAAACTTGTAAAAAATTTATAATGAAATTTTAGTCAGATTAGGGAGGGCATCTCAAGTGAGCAGTATATCTTTTAAGATATTTTAGAACATATTTTCTGGGGACTGCTATTTCAAATACATTCTCTACTAAAAATGAAAGTGACTGAGTAGTAAAATAGTTGATATAATTAGCAGGTTCGCTTTGCTTAATTTGGGGGTGGGTAACACATTACAAGGAATTGATTATTGAGTGATTAGGGTCGAATCTCAGCACAAATGCTAAAATATTTAATTTTTTAAAAGTCTGTCACCTTCTGGAAAACTCAACTCATTTTTTATCAAAACACCTAATTTTCAAGTGGCAAGAATTGAGTTGGTGAATTGCTGGCCAAGTATTGATTTTATCAATAGATAGGCTTTGAATTTGTGCAGCTCATCGCAAAGCCTATCTTGAGGATTAGAGCACAAGTGGCCTTTAAGAAAACATTGACAACAATTCATGTTTGAATATTAACAGGGTGAAAAATGAACAGTATAAAATGAATCACGTTTTAAGTGATTTTTTTTAAAATGAGTTTGACCTTTAGCAAGCAAACTTCATATAATGGAATAATAAGAAAATTGAGTGATGGAACAAAAAATACATAAACAATTTTGTGAATGTCCCTCTTCCATAGAAGATTAAAATATATTTCAATGGCATAAAGGCATAAAAGGGCATTTGGTGGGCTTTTTGTTGTTTTTTGTTTTAATCAATGAGGGAACAATTGTTATGCATAGCATTACATTTATCACAGTATGATAGAAGGTTCTATATTGAAGTAGGATTGACCAATATTGTAATAATTGGCACTTCAATGTACCAATATTATGAGATTTAAATTTGCAAACACTAATTTTTTCACAAAATATTACTCTTGGCGGCATTACTATTGTCTCTGACTTCAGAAATATTGGTCAATGTCTGGACATTGTATAATATTGGAATTTGAGCTATAGTCCAGTATTCAAAATAACAATTAAAAAGAGGGGATAAGTCCAAAATGTTAAACAAAGTGCAATATTTAATGTTTGCTTTATAGATTATATTCAATGGCTGTTTTTACTATATTTTCTTTCTTTTTTCTGTTTTTAGTTTGGTGCTGAATATGTCTCTGTAGATTCTGTTCAAGAACACAAATTGTGGAAAACAATTTAATTTTTCCTATTGCTCTTCCTTGTGGATAATAAACTTTTTTTATATAAAGCAAGTTTATTTGATGGTTTTCATCTAAAGAAACTAAAGGCACCCTCTCTTGAAATTATATGCTGCAATTGTAACACTCGCAGCAAAGAAATCACAGTTTAAACCTTCTACTAATCTTGGATATAGTAGACTGGTTAATACGTAACATTGGGGTTTTAAAGAATGTTAGGTTTATGCACACATTTATTTGACCAAGCTTCTGAGTATGTATTAGTTTACATAACAAGAGCAACAGTCTAGCTCAGTGATCCCTAACCTTTCTGGCACCAGGGACCAATTTCATGGAAGACAATTTTTCTACAGACCGGGGAGGGGGAATGGTTTTGTGCGCAATCTAGCTCCCGTGCATGTGCAGATGACGCTTCACTCGCCATCACTTGTGCAGCCCAGTCCCCAACAGGCCAGGAATCCAGTCCACAGCCAGGGGTTGGAGATCCCTGGTCTAGCTCATGAATATCCAACATAATCTTGATACCTGTGTAATTCCCATCATCCATCAGCTATGGAGCATTGAATTGAAAATGTTCTATGTTGCCAGTTTGGACTTAATGGGAGTTTGAAAAGTATATAAGTACATAGTAAGTGGCCTTGTAATGTCATTTATGTTTGATTTTCTGTAAGCTGCATTGCTATGAGAATGGAAAATAATCTGATGCGACTAGAAGGTCACATCAAAATAGTTTATTTGAACAGTTAAGTATAAGCACTGCATATATGAGCTAGAAATATAGGGGATGCTAAGAAACCTGTAGCAAAATAAGAGCAAAACTACATATGTAATAAAAATGGTCCCACGCATACTTGAAAACAAGATCTCAGTATGAACAATTCAAAATTATAGTTTGTTTGGAAAATGTAAAAGTTTAAGAGGTAGAAGATTACTGAGAACAATATGGTCAAAACTTAGCTAAAGACTTGAAACAAATTCCTTAGTATTCTGGCTGGCATAATGTACCCTAAATATTTTGTTGCAAGTTCCAGTTCTACTTCAGATTTATGATTCTTAGAAACTCTAAAAGTTGACAACTAAAAACTGGTAGCACTGTTGCATGGTCATATCAAAATTTCTGTATAAATGTGGCAGTTGTCAAATTATACAACATTCAGAAATGACAGCATTAAAGTTGGGGATATGTATCTATATAGCTTATATAAAATACCGAGCACTATTACAAACAAAACTGATGACTCTGTCCTTAAGATTTTAAAAGTATCCTCATTTTGAATGAGCTCTAGGTTAAACTGACCCCCATATTAAACTGAAATGAACATTGTTCAGTGCAATATTTATTTGTTTGTTTGTTTGTTTATATTTATATACCGCCCTTTTCCCGAGGGACTCAGGGCGGTTTACAGGGCAAATTAAAACAATCCAATGTACAAATTAAAATAAAATTAAATTAATAGCCCCAAAAAAGAGTTTAAAATTTAAAACCTTAAAATCCCTTAGTCCAGGCCAGCTAACTCAAATAGCCAGGTTTTTAGGTCCTGGCTATCAGCCCCCCGTCCGACGAGGCAAAAGAATGCAACCGGAACGAGAGCTGGTTCTTCTGAACAACGTTTATTCCGCACCATAAACAAACGCCTGAAGACAAACGAAGTCAGCGTTGGTTGCACAGCCCAACCAACGCTGCTAAATAGCCGACGAGGCCCACACCCTTCACCATGCCCAAACAAGCCAACAACTCACACCCCCTACTTAAGCACCACCCCCTCTGGCCACCACCCTTTGGCCCCTGCTCTCCACGTGGACCACCATCCCGTACCGCAGGTGCATACCCTCCCTGGTCCCGCCCCACCACCACTGCAGATGATAAGCCACCCCCCAGCCAGGGCAACCCCCCTCGCGGGCCCATGTCTGTACACACCCGTCACCCCCCACAGGTCCCCGAACCGCCACGGCCTGCACAGCCTGGACTGTCCTCCGTCGCCACCTGTCCCACGGCTATGCAGCAAGGCCGGCAGCAGGTGGCCTTTGTGCCAGCACAGCAAGCAGGCCCTCCAGGTCCAGTTGCAGGCCCCGGGGAAAAACAGGCAAGGCCCCAGAATGGGCCGTCTCCTGGGGAGGGCCTCCAGGGGAACACTGCACAAGCACGCTTTCCCCCGGCCCGCCAGAAGTCCGCCGGGTCAAAGTGGCAGATGGCCGCTGTGACGGCCTGGTGGGCACGCTTTTTCCTGGCCCGCCGGAAGGCCCCGGTGGATGCTGGGACGTCCTGGCGGGCGCGCTCATCCCCGACTCGCCGGGAGGCCTCAGAGAGGAAAGGGCCGGTTACGGGCGTCTACAGCTGGTCACGAGGCTGGTTGCAGGCGTCTGCCAGCCCGCCTGTGAGTTGTCCCAGGGCCTCGTCGGATGTCGGGCATGTCGGGCCTGACACCAGCGAAACGAGCGAAGGTCGGGGGCGATCTGGAGTTCCACAGGCAGTTGATTCCATAGGGCAGGTGCACCCACTGAGAACGCTCTCCCCCGGGGATCATCCACCGGCACTCCCTGACCAGCGGGACCCTGAGGAGGCCCTCCCTATGGGAGCGCACAGGACGATGGGAAGTTGATGCTGGCAGCAGGTGTTCCCTAAGATAATCCGGACCCATGCCATTTAGGGCTTTATAGGTCATCACCAGCACCTTGAATCTTACCTGGAGGGCAACTGGAAGCCAATGAAGCTCGCGGAAAAGAGGCATTACATGGGAGTATCGGGAGACCCCCATCACAACTCGTGCGGCTGCATTCTGCACCAGCTGAAGCCTCCGAGTGGTCCTGAAGGGCAGCCCCATGTAGAGAGCATTGCAGTAGTCTATCCAGGAGGTCACAAGCGCATGAGTGACTGTGCATAGGGCATCTTGGTCCAGATAGGGCCGCAAGTGGTACACCAGGCGAACCTGGGCAAAAGCCCCCCTGGCCACGGCTCCTATATGATCTTCCAAACTGAGCCGTGAGTCCAGGACGACGCCCAAGTTGTGGGCCCTATCTACGGGGGGTAACACCTCACCCCCCATAGTTAACAATGGAATAGACTGGTTGATCCGAAATGCCGGTATGCACAGCCACTCAGTCTTGGCAGGATTGAGACTTAAATGTGCTATTAGCTTTGATGCTAATATGCATTAGTGAATTGTATGGGAGTATATTCATTATTAGCCAGATATAATTATGCTATAAAGAATTTGGTTACAAATTTCAGGGTAATTTCATTTCTTTTTAGGATTCTTTAAGTTTCAGAGCTTAACAACATTAACAGCAAGTAGAAAAAAGGAATGACCTCTTCTTCCATCCTTCCAATGTTCTATTCACTAAGTAACTAGGCAATATTATAGAGTCATCCGTTGCCTAATAGGTCATGTGTCAAGAAAACAGTTTTTGTATACTAACCTAATTCTAAATATTCAGGTGTAAATTAGTGCACTATTTGCAGGGTTGGGAGCACAAGCAACTATATTAATGGAATGGTAGGAATTATGGTTTTGTATTGGTGCGTTAAAATAAACAGGAGTTTGATACCAGAGAAATCAAGTGGAGCTGACTGAAGATCATGCATCAGTGAAGTGATTCGTTAAAGATAAAAAAAGACCATGCATTATTGCATATCCATCTCACTAAGTCTTGCATGCTATTAGCATTGCCCCATAAGCTCCCTCAATACCTATCCTTCGTATAGCACTACTGCTTCCATTGACAAAGAGCGCCAAACATCTCGTACAGAACATGTTACACAGGTACTATGCTAAGATATGTACCAGCCAGGTTCCAATTTGACATGGCCTAATTCAAGTGCCACTCGAATGTAATGTTTTTCCATGAGGGAAGATTATTAGAGCCATTTTACACAAATAAGAAATCTGTATATTTTCTTGTGTGGCTGATAATAAATATGCATTTTCTTGTAATAGAAGGATGAATCATATCTATTTTAGAAGCCTGAATCTTCCCCCCCCCCCCCAAGGTTATTTTCAGAACCTTGGTTTGACATTATCAGTGGTGTCAGGAAGACCCAAATAATTGTACAATATTTGTGTTTTATTGTGGAGAAATGGATGGATGGAGGGATAGTTGGGTCAAGGAACAGAGAAAAAGAGAGAAAGAAAAATTATTCCTTTGACTATATGATCTCACAGAGCCCAACTTTTGCATTTTCTAATATACTGACAATTTCACTATCCTTAATTATCAAAATTATAGCAGGAGTTACAAGTGAAAATGATTTTTTCCAGGAAGTTAAAAAAAAGCCTAACTTCTTAGATGGAACCATTTTGTTTAAGGTGTGCTTTTAAAATTTCAGACTGCTAGTATTACAAATACATTGTAATAACTACTTGAGCAAAGCAGACACAGCTATATAGTCACCAAAGGCTACATTAAATCATGTCTATGTATTTAAAACCTCATGTATTTCCTAACAGCAATGATAGCAATTGATACTGGAAATTCCATAAAGAATACTGTTAGGAACACACTTAAATTTTATGGCATCTACACTCAGCACTATTTTCAGTCATCCCAGCTGCTCATCTGCTGTACTTCTTTTATTTAGCTTTGTTTACTTTGGCCATTCCATCTACTGTTCTTTCCAGATATAGGCTGATATGTGATTTCCACTTACAATATAAAGGATTGAATGAGAAGGGCAGAAACTGGCTTCTACGACAATCTGGGAGCTTTGACAAGGAAGTTGAAAGGAAAAACAAAATATCAGGACAATGGCCACAAGTGAATAGTGGAAGCCCCACTTCATTTCTACATGTGTCAAATGCCCCTTCTGTCAACATGGGGGCTTATGTGGTCTTTTTTTATTACTTTTGGAATATGGCACCATTCTGCTATTCCTAGGCCATTTTGCTTACTATCTAGACTACTTCCCACTGTTGTTGGCCATAGTCATTATTGGCACTTCTATTCCCTTGCAGTACTAATAAAGAATGGAGCTTGTTTTCGGTCAGTTGTTCAGTTCTGCTTCACCTATATTGCTCCTCCATGCTCATGATCAGTCAGCCATATATTTTTTTATATATTAAGGAATTTAATGTGCAGAGGTCTCCTTGTGCTACCAAAGAGTTGCACAGACAAGGAAGGGTACTGAGAGTAGTAAAAGTCACACACAGGAGAATGTTAGGCATATGGTGCTAGCCTAACAATGTTGGGTTGAAAATATATTAACCATGATGTTGTTATGTCTTTAAGAAGTTAATTGGCCAATGGGTGTGTAAGTGTTCTCATGGCCATAAGAGGAAGCTAGGAACGTAGCTTCTCTCTCTCTCTGAATTCACTGGTCTCTACTGTTACTGTTTTTGCTCTGCTGTTGGTTTACTACTGTTGTAACCTGAACTGTGTATTGACCTCTGGACCGGTAAGAAGACTTTGTAGTTTGGACTGTTGCTATTGTTTATGCCCTGGACTGTTTATTTTTTGACTGTGCATTTTTGTCTTTACACCACCTCAAAGTAAAATACTTTTTGTTTTTTATAACTCAGTGTATTCTTGTGTGACTTTTACTGCTCTCAGTACCCTTCCTTGTCTGTGCAACTCTTTGGTAGCACAAGGAGAACCTGCACAACAAATTCCTTAACACTGGTTATGGGCCCAGGCCTGTACTGAGAGTTAGTACACACAGTATTCCTAGCTGAGTTTGTGTTAGTTGTTTTGGTGTAAAATGGCACAGGAACTGTTGTCAGGCATCTCCTGGATAACCCGGTTGGATGGGACAAACTATGTTTCCTGGTCCACGAAATGCTGCTTGCTTTTGCACAAGGAAGGACTATGGACTGTTGTAAATAACCCACCAGATACTACTGCTTGGGATCCAGATGATGAAGAGGATGCAAAGAAGTTAGACAACTTTAAACGTAGCAATGAGAAAGCTCTTTGCATTATTGGACTAACACTGAATGACCAGCAGCTTGTCCATATTCGTGGTGAGGAGTCTGCTGCTAGGTGTTGGGATGTTTTGCGAAGGCTTTATGTTCGAGACAGTGTGGGTGCACATATACACCTTACACGTAAGCTGTTTAGAGCTCGTCTGCAGAAGAATGGAGATATGCTGACCCATTTAAATTACATGAAGGCAACTTTTCAAGAGCTTCATGAAAAGGAGCTGATTTTTTCAGAGTTGCATCAGGTCTACATTATTCTGTCATCTTTGGATGAGAGTTATGATGAGTATGTTTCTTCTTTGGAAGTCCTGACCAGAGAGGAACTGACATTAACTAACATTACTGGGAGACTGCTGGAAGAGTCCAGAAGAAGGCGTGACAGAGACCAGCTGAGAGAGACACAGCCACAAGAGGAGCAGCCATTCACCACTGCTTACAACGTCAAGAAATGTTATTCTTGTGGGGCTAGAGGGCATACAGCCAGATTCTGTAGAAAGGGTAGAAAACAGAATGTAAATAGCAGTGGGAAGGCTAAAAAGGGCATTGGTTTGGCTATTTCTGGTGAATCAACATCCAAAAATAATGAATTGTGGGTTGTTGATAGTGGGGCTTCACAATGCATTACTAAAGTGAAAAAGAGGTTTGTTAATATGAAAAACAGCAACCAATATGTTTCACTAGCCAACGGTTGGAAGATGAAGGCCTCTGGTGAAGGTAATTCCTATTGTCCATGCATTGATGAACAGTTACCTATGTTATATATACCTAAACTAAGATTCAACCTGTTATCTGTAAGGGAATTGGTTAAAGTTGGGTTTGTGGTAACATTCAGAGGGGAGCAATGCACTATTGAGAGGAATGGAACCTGTGTAACTGCTAATTTGAAAAATGGCTTATTCGTTCTCACAAGTAACCAGGTTAGTATAGTTAAAGCTAACTCGATATGTGAGAATAAGAAGCCACATGATGAATGTATACATTTATTGCATAGGCGGTTAGGGCATGTAAACTTTAACTCACTGCGTAAAACAATTGAGTTAGTAGAGGGAATTAAACTGAAGCCATGTAGTAAGTATTTGAATTGCAATGCCTGTAATCAGGAAAAGAGTAAGGCAACTCCTGCAAACAGGATAAACGGCTTCAAAACAACTGTTCCTTTGGAAGTTGTGTTTGCTGATTTAATTGGACCCATGAAACCAAGTTTAGGAGGATCTTGTTATATTTTAAGTATCCTTGACCACTACTCTCGTTATGGTTTTTGTTATCTGCTTAAGTCAAAGGCAGATACTTTCCAACAATTTGCAAACTGGCTGAAGTTTGTGGAGAGGAAAACAAAGAGAAAGGTTCAGTGCATAATTACTGATAATGGCACTGAATTTACAAATAAGCGTTTTGTTGATATGTTAGAATCTGCTGGCATTGAGCATAAACGTTCAGCCCCTTATAGACCTGAACATAATGCATTTGTTGAGAGACGTGGGCAAACGTTACAAGCCATGATTAGAACCATGTTAAAAGATTCAGGCTTAACAGATAGACTGTGGGGGGAGGCAGCAAAATGTGCAAACCATGTTCTGAATATAGTTGTTAATACTTCTACTGGTAAAATACCATATACAGTATGGCATGGTAGAAGACCAAACCTTAATTACCTGCACACGTTTGGCACCCCAGCTTGGGTCCACATTCCTGCACAACTCAGGAGTAAAGGTCAACATAGGGCTAGGCAATTATACTTTGTAGGATATGAAGCTAACCATAGATCCTATCGTTTCTGGGAACGAGGCACAACTAATGTATATAACAGTGCGTGTGCAAAATTCCTTGAGCATGTTGGTTGGGATAGGTTAGAGCAAGTAACTGTTAATACTGATCCTCTAGTGTTTGAGGACTCCCATGATAATGTAACTAGTAATGATAATACTTCTCCTGTAAATATAAAAGATGAATCAGAGTCAGAGAAAGGAAAGGAGTCAGAAATTCAAAGCCCTGTAATTCCTTGGCATTTAATGCGCATCAGACGTCCACCTGATCGCTATGAAGCTAATGTAATATGTCAAGTTAGTTCAGTACCTTCTAACTATGATGAGATCAGGATGTATCCTGAAAAGGAACAAGCATCATGGAAAGCTGCAATGAACAGGGAGTTGAAGTCTTTGCAGGATCTTAAAGTTTATGAGGAAGCAAAACTGCCACCTGGTGAGCAAGCTATAGGTTGCAAATGGATATATAAAATAAAGAAGGGTGTAGATGGGACTGTTACCCATAAGGCACGTTTGGTTGCACAAGGTTTTACCCAAACTACTGAGGATTATGACGAGGTGTTTGCACCCAGTCTGAGGGCAACTACTTTAAGAGCAGCTTTAGTATGGGCAGCTAAACACCAATATATGGTTAACCATGTAGATGTTGAAACTGCATATTTACATGCTCCATTGCAACATACTATTTATTTAAGAATACCACCAGGATTGACCAGTGATAGAAACCATGATTGTTGGGAGTTAAAGAAAAGCCTCTATGGATTGAAACAATCAAGCTATGAGTGGAACAAATGTATAGTTAAAGAGTTAAGTGCATTAGGTTTTGTAGCCAGTAATGCTGATCCTTGTTTGTTTAGAAGAGAACACAATGGAGCATTATTTTTTCTTTTATTATTCACAGATGATATTGCAATAATAACAAAAACTGAGTTAGAAGCACAAACTATCATTTCAAGATTGGAAAATAAATTCACAATTAGAAATCTTGGGGAAATAAGCCACTATTTGGGGTTAGATATTGTGAAAACAAATAGGGGTTTTAAGATTTCGCAAGCCAGTAAAATATCTCAGTTATTAAAGAGATACAATATGGAAATGTGTAAACCAGCAAAAACTCCGATGGCTATGGATTTTAAGGACACTAATGTTGAGAGTCCTGTATTTGATAAGACTATATACCAATCTTTGATAGGAAGTCTTATGTATCTGAGTAATTGGACTAGACCTGATATTTCTTACTGTGTAAATCAATTGGCTAGGTACAACAATAATCCAACTGTTAGACACTGGCAATCAGCTAAACGAGTATTAAGGTATCTGAAGCAGACTATTCACTACTCGTTATATCTAGAGCCAAATCGTGAGTTAATCCTCACAGCATATGCAGATGCGAGTTTTGCCTCTGATACAAACACTCGTAAATCTACCTCAGGGTTGGCTGTAATGTTGGGTGATTCTTTGATTGGATGGAAGTCCATTAGACAAAAGCATATAAGCTTGTCTACAATGGAGGCTGAATTCTCATGTCTATCAGTGTTATGTACAGAACTGCTAGTGTACAAACAATTATTGTTAGATATGGGTTTAAATGTAAATGATCCATTCATTGTATATGAGGACAATCAAGCTGCGATAAAGATGGCTAATAATGCTGCAGTAAGAACAAGATCTAAACATACTGATCTTCGTTATTTAAATGTCAGACAATGTATCAAAGATAAATTAATACAGCTAGAGTATTGTTCATCTGATGTAAATATTGCAGACCATTTTACGAAGGTACAAAGTGCTGTGAAACACAATGCTAATTGTGAAAGAATGTCCATAAGATTGTAAGAGTTATATATTATTCTACCCAAAGGGGAGAATGTTAGGCATATGGTGCTAGCCTAACAATGTTGGGTTGAAAATATATTAACCATAATGTTGTTATGTCTTTAAGAAGTTAATTGGCCAATGGGTGTGTAAGTGTTCTCATGGCCATAAGAGGAAGCTAGGAACGTAGCTTCTCTCTCTCTCTGAATTCACTGATCTCTACTGTTACTGTTTTTGCTCTGCTGTTGGTTTACTACTGTTGTAACCTGAACTGTGTATTGACCTCTGGACCGGTAAGAAGACTTTGTAGTTTGGACTGTTGCTATTGTTTATGCCCTGGACTGTTTATTTTTTGACTGTGCATTTTTGTCTTTACACCACCTCAAAGTAAAATACTTTTTGTTTTTTATAACTCAGTGTATTCTTGTGTGACTTTTACTGCTCTCAGTACCCTTCCTTGTCTGTGCAACTCTTTGGTAGCACAAGGAGACCCTGCACAACAAATTCCTTAACAAGGATAGTACGTTTTCAGAAGAGTACTAAAGCCATGATCAGCCTGATAGGTGACAGACATGAATCACCTCTGCATCTACAATCTGTTACTTAGACAGAAACTGAATTGATATACACAGCCAGTGGTGGGATTCAGCCAGTTTGCACCACTTTGGCAGAAACAATAGCTATTTTTTTTGTTGCCCAGGACTTCCAGAAGCATCATCCACATATTTGAATCCCACCACTGTACACAGCATGTTATCATATCTAATTCCCAAGTGGACCTATACAACGATCTCTGCAGTTATCACAACTAAATGTTAAATGGCCTGGGGGGTGGGGAGCAAACCCTGAGGACCTAATTTTACGCTGAGGTCTACAAAACCTTCAGCACAGTCCCAAGTGATCCTTTAAAATTTGCAGTGCAATATATCAGAAAGGGAAATGTACTGCTTTTGTGAGGAATAATCAGGTCAATTATATTTCATTAATATCATTTTTAAATGAAATGTAGTTCAGTCCGTTTTGTCCTGGTTCCACTTACATATTGGAATGAAAAATAAAACACATAAGAAGGCAAACTTTTCTGCTTCATATATAGATTCTTTTACAGGCCATGTTAAATTCATCAGTGACAGATAGATCTTGATTTTCAGCCCTTCATTTAGCAACCATTTAGCAACTGTACAATGGTGCTTAAAAAAGTGATTTAAGACTGGTCCTCACACTTACGACCATTGTGGCATCGCCAGTCATATGATCAAACTTGGGTACTTAGCAACCAGCAATGGTTGCATGATTCCAGGATCATATTTGACTTTCCCAGCTGGCTTCCAATAACCAAAGTCAATAGGGTAAGCTGGATTGGCTTAGCAAACATGTGGTTCACTTAACAACTGCAATGACTTGCTTAACTACGGCAAAAGTTATAAAATTGGGCATAACTCACTTAACAACTGCCTTGCTTAGCAATGGAAATTCTGATCCCATTTGGTAGTCGTAAGTCAAGGACTACCTGTACTCTGTGTTAAGAAGCAGATTTGTGTTAACCAGTACACTGCCAATGTTACAATGTACAGTATTATTATTTAACTGAATAATGGAACCAAGGTAAAAGTTCAAAAGTCGAAACTTCAATTGCACGTTATAGATACCATGTAATATATTTTCTTTTTCTACTAATCATAGTTTCCCAGTTTCTTTTCTCCTGAAAGAATTCCTGTGCTTTTTAACTGTTTTGTGCCAAGATAATATTCAGTAGGGAGGACTTTTTCCAAGCACTCACATGCAACCCTCTACATGGTTTGTCCTCTGAGGAATTTCTATTTGCTGTAAAGCCCAAGAAAGGGAGAAAAAACAGTGTAACACAGAACAAAAGGGATAAAAAATACATGTTTCAGGTGTTCAATAAATGAACATAAAAAGTGATGTACTGAATAAGAAGAAATAACCAATCAGTTGCCTCAAACAAGATATTCGCAATAGCCTTCTTCTATGGTTGTTTCCCAGGTAGTTGGCAGTTTAAGGTGGTCCTTTGGGTTCAAAGAAGGCCTTCTGTTATGCAGTTCATCTGTGGACACTGAGGTGCCTCTGCAGTCCCAGTCTGGAAGCAGAATCTAGCACAGTGGAAACACTGGAAGTCCATTGTTGTAGTAGTTGTGGGTGTCATTCTGAGGTCATTCAGTCTTCTATCCATTTTTTGGAGGAACCTGTTTTCAAAGCCAGTGGAGGATTCATAGCACAGGGCTGATCAGTAAACTCTGTCAGCAGCTGCAGCTTCTAGTTTTCTGTGTTGTATGTCACAGTGGCATAGGGTTTCTTTCAGTATCTTTGTGTGGCCGCCCTAATGACGCTGGTAATGACCTTTAAAGCCCTACATGGCATGGGTCCGGAGTACCTTAGGGAGCACCTGCGGCCGGCATCAACTTCCCTCCACCCAGTGCGCTCCCACAGAGAGGGCCTCCTCAGGGTGCCACCGGTCAGAGAGTGCCGACTGGTGACCCCCAGGGGGAGGGCGTTCTCTGTGGGTGCGCCTGATCTGTGGAACCGTTTACCGGTTGAGCTCCGGATGGCTCCCGACCTTCGCTCCTTCCAACGTGATCTAAAGACCTATTTGTTTGAACAAGCCAGCCTGGTCTGATGGGTTTGGGTTTTATTACTGTTTTTATGTAATTTATTTGTTGTATATGGGCATTGTGGTTTAATCTCTTCTTAATTTTTGTATTTCGGTATTTTAGTATTTATTGCCCTGTTCACCGCCCTGAGTCCTTCGGGAGAAGGGCGGTATACAAATAAAATAAAATAAAATAAAATAAAATAAAATAAAATAAAATAAAATAAATAAATAATGCCTTTTAAAAAAACAAAAAAACTATATTCCATGGAATCTTAGAATGTCATAATTCAGTGACAAACTAAGTGGGAGAAAAAGGTCATTAAGCCAACTTTCTACCACTACAGCTTTTCATCTGGAGTCTGGGATTTAAAACTAAACTAGACTAAGATGTTCTCCAGTGTGAAAACCTCTGGTCTAAGGAAACCAGGATTGTTTTTTCCCTTATAGTTATATAAGATTTAGGCTACTTGAATATTTTTCCTGATATTTTTTTTTTAGATGGCAGCAAATCTTCTCCACATAACAGAGCAGGAGGAGGGTGAGGGCGAATAACACTAGCTTGATTTTTACAGGGTACATTTAGTTCAGGCAAGAGAGATCAAACTGTAGCTATTCATTTTAATTTGGAAATACTGCATCACTTCTTTTTATTTTACTCAACTGAAGAGGAAATAGATGCCTTCTATTATGCAAGAAGCAAGGCAAGGATAACTTTCTAAATCCCAGTGATTTCTTTGTAGCTGTCTCAGAGTTTACAAAAGCAGCAGATGCTGAAATGGGAACTTTTCAATACGGGGTAGTTACCCTAAGACAAGTAAACTCTCCTTCATTTTATAGGACAAAGCAGAAATCCCGGCAAAGAAAAAAACTTTCTGGTCACATTCCATCTGAAAAGGGCAAGCCATTTCTGCTTCCTGAAACAGCTTTCTCCAATGACAAAAATGACCTCATCACAGTACAAGCATTAGCTTCATTATTGGAGACCCCTCTCTTTACTGGGGATACAAAATATAGTTCTTGCAAGTTGAAACAGGGACTTCCTGGTCTTAGACACTCTGTCGTGTGTTTTTTTTTATCATATAAAAATTGTTTTGTTTCCACAGCTCATATGTCTTTCTAAATATAAGAGATTCCTGATCAGAGGTAACAATAATTATTATGGGATTATTCCAGAATGCTGAATTTGACCAAATGACTTAACAAAGTTTTCTGAGTTTTATTTTGTCCTTGGCCTTCACTCATGTAACATAACCTGTTGACACCAGAAAAAGCAAACATCACAGTGAAAGGTGTTCATTTTAAAGCTTGGGCTAGAAAAGGTGATACAAAATAATTCTGCCTCTCTGGTGCCTAGTAAGTGTCAACAGCTGAAGATGTAAGAAGTAAAAGGGAATTTGTCGAGCAAACTAGCCAGAAAGAAAAAGGAAAAACAGGAGAAAATGGCATTTGTATGCTGCAAGGAAATGGAGTGAATAATTGCTATCCATGATGGCATTTCACATGTTGAAAGGCAGCAAATGCCAGCTGCCAAGATTCAATGTCATTCAGGAAGGCCAAAAAGTTTGCAAGGACAGTTACATCAGAGCCAAGCAGGCCTCAATTTCATATCTCTTTCATCACTATTGTAGATTGGACTGATATTTGCTCAATGTCAGCAAATGTGAAATGATGGAAATTAGAACAATACACATGCTCATAACCATGCACACACACACACAAGCACACAAACATACAGGGAGGGAGGGAGAGAGAGAGAGAGTAACTAATATCAATGAATAGAAAAGGGGACTTAGGACTATAGCCAGCAGTGGGATTCAGCTGGTTCGCACCAGTTCGGCAGAACCATTAGCTAATTTTTCACTGCCCAGGTCCAGAATCCATACAGAAGCAGCACCCACATAGAGAACCGGTTGTTCACATATTTGAATCCCACCACTGACTATAGCTGATAAAAGACATCAACTATATGTTGCCAGTTTTTAATAGTTGGAGTCTTCCCTTCCTTATCAGGAAAAATTGCTTAAAAAGAAAAAAGAAACAAAAAAAGTAAGATGAATAATAAAAGAGGAATGAAACTCTGCAATGAATTTGAATGGTGGAAAATTCAGTATAGACAGGTCAGAAGAAGTGTAGTTGCCATATTATTATTATTATTATTATTATTATTATTATTATTATTATTATTATTATTATTATTATTATTATTATTATACTTTTTTATACTTTTATTCATAAAAAATGAAACTCAGTCAACTGAACACTCACATTGACTGGCACTAATGGTTGACACGGGTTGCTGCCAGCATCCTAGGTATCAACCAGTTATCTCCTTAAATTATTATTATTATTATTATTATTATTATTATTATTATTATTATTATTATTATTATTATTATTATTATTATTATTATTATTATTGGCATACTATTTTTTTTTGCACTAGGAGGTACCTACATACCTGGTGATCTGCAAGTATTTGAAGCCAAGGTAGTATCACAGCCATCCTACAGCTTCCAAATACAGGTAGTCCTCGACTCACAACCACAATTGAGCCCAAAATTTCTGTTGTTAAGTGAGACATTTGTTAAGTGAGATGGCCTCATTTTACAATCTATCTTGCCACAGTTAAGTGAATCACTGCAGTTAATAGGATAGTAATCTGATTGTTAAGTGTATCTGGCTTCCCCACTGACTTTGCTTGTGAAAAGGTTGCAAAAGGTGACCACATGACTTTGGGACACAGCAATGGTCATGAGTATGAACCATTTGCCAAGCATCTGAATTTTAATCCAATGGTCGTGGGGAATGCTACAAATGTAAGTGTGAAAAATGGTCATAAGTCACTTTTTTCAGTGCCGTTGTAACTTTGAACTGTCCCTAAATGAACTATTGTAAGTCAAGGACTACCTGTAAGTGCATATAAGCCCTAGAAGCATTTGAAGCTGTACAATCTAGCTTCTTAAGGAATATGTGCAGAAGGCAGATATGGGGCGGGGTGGGGAAGTACATTTATAGAGACCTGAATATCATTATTATCAAGTAATGCTATATTATAATTCTTTGAAAGGTAAGGGAAATGTGTTAAATTGTGGATCTGCATTTCTTCAAGGTCAATATAATATCAGTCCATCTACATTTTTCCTCTGAAAATCTTGATTCAGAAAACATGATTAGTAATGACTAAGTGAAGTCATTTCATTGTTTCAGCATTCCATATATATACATACATATACATATACATATACATATATATACATATATACATATATATATATATATATATATATATATATATATATATATATATAACATATATATATAACATATATATATAACATATATATATATATATATATATATATTATATATAATATATATATATATATAATATATATATATATAACATATATATATATATATATATATATATATATATATATATATATATATATATATATATATATATATATATATATGTTTTCTGAGGTTTTCGCGGGTGTTTGTATGTGGATCTTTGGTTATTCGGGTTTCTTCCCCGCGTACAACTAAAGGTGTAGGTGCAACGTTTCGACTCCCACCCAATCAGAACACACTTGGTCCCCCACCCAATCAGAGCACACCTCCACCCACAGAACACACCCCCTCTGGCAGTTTAAAAAAGAGGAACAAACAGCCACTAAAGCCACCAGCCTGATGATGACGGATGGGATTCCGTCAAAACGTTGCACCTACACCTTTAGTTCTACGCGGGGAAAAACCCGAATAACCAAAGATCCATATATATATATATATATATATATATATATATATATATATATATATATATATATATATATATATATATATATATATATGACTCAGGGCGGTGTACAGAGCAATAAAGTAAGAATACAATAAAGCAATAAAGTGAGAAAATTTTAAAACCCAAATCCATCAGGCCAGGCCGGCTTGTTGGAATAGATAAGTTTTTAGATCACGCCGGAAGGAGCGAAGGTTGGGGGCCATCCGGATTTCAGCTGGTAAGCAGTTCCAAAGGATTGGCGCACCCACCGAGAAAGCTCTCCCCCTGGGGGTCACCAGCCGACATTCTCTGACCGGTGGCACCCTGAGGAGGCCCTCTCTGTGGGAGCGCACAGGACGGAGGGATGTTGACGCTGGCAGTAGGTGTTCCCGTAGGTAATCCGGACCCACGCCATGTAGGGCTTTGTATGTCATCACTAGCACCTTGAATTTCACCCGGAAGGCAACTGGAAGCCAGTGCAGCCCACGGAGCAGAGGTGTAATATGGGAGTATCGGGAGACCCCCAAAAGCACTCGTGCAGCTGCACTCTGTACCAGTTGAAGCTTCTGAGTGGTTCTCAAGGGCAGCCCCATGTAAAGAGCGTTGCAGTAGTCAAGACGAGAGGTCACAAGTGCATGGGTGACTGTACGCAAGGCATTCAGGTCCAGATAGGGTGGCAGCTGGCGCACCAGACGAACCTGGGCGAAGGCCCCTCTAGTCACAGCTCCTATATGATCTTCTAAGGAGAGCTGTGAATCTAAGAGGACACCCAGATTGCGAGCCTTATCTACGGGGGGTAATAACTCGCCCCCGATATTAAGAGATGGAATAATCTGAATATCCTGACATGCCGGTATGTACAGCCATTCAGTCTTGTCCGGGTTGAGTTGAAGCCTGTTCCTCCCCATCCATTCCCGGACCGCTTCCAGGCAACGGGACATCACGTCGAGGGCATCACTGAAGTGGTTTGGGGTCAAGATGAAAAGCTGGGTGTCATCAGCATACTGATGATAACTCACTCCAAAACCACGGATGATCTCACCTAGCGGTTTCATATAGATGTTAAACAGGAGAGGTGAGAGGACCGACCCCTGAGGAACTCCATAAATGAGAGGCCTCAGGGTCGATCTCTGGCCACCCAACACCCGCTGTGAACGTTCCAGAAGGTAGGAGGAGAACCACTGAAGAACAGTGCCTCCCACTCCCAATCTCCTGAGACGCCGCAGTAAGATACCATGGTCGATGGTATCAAAAGCCGCAGAGAGGTCTAATAGGACCAGGACAGAGGAATGACCCCTGTCCCGAGCCCGCCAGAGATCATTCATCAAAGCGACCAATGCCGTCTCCGTGCTGTGTCCGGGCCTGAAACCCAATTGGTATGGGTCTAGATAATCAGTATCCTCAAGGAACAGAGGAAGCTGATGCGCCACTACGCTCTCAACAACCTTCGCAAGAAAGCGAAGGTTGGAGACCGGGCGAAAGTTGTTTAAAACAGCTGGGTCCAGGGAAGGCTTTTTGAGGAGGGGTCTCACCACCGCTTCTTTCAAGGCTGCGGGGAAACTGCCCTCTTTCAATGAAGCAGTTACCACTGCATGGATCCAGCCTCATGTCCCATCCCGAGCCGCATAAACCAGCCAGGAGGGGCACGGGTCCAATAAGGATGTAGTGGAGCTTAGCTTCCTCATGATCCTTTCTACCTCGTCCAGAGTCACAGGATCGAACTCTTCCCAGATAACATCAACAAGACTGTCCATGTTCTCATCGTCAGACTCTGCCCAGTTGGAATCCAGACTGGTCCGGATCCGAGCGATTTTGTCCAGATGTTGGCTAAATTCCTCAGCACGACCCTGCAAGGGATCCTCCTTCACCTCTAGATTAAGGAGGGAGCGGGTCACCCTATGTGTGTGTGTGTGTGTGTGTGTGTGTGTGTGTGTGTGTAGATCTTTGGTCATTCGGGTTTTTTCCCATGTAGAATTGAAGGTATAAGAGCAACATTTCAACGAAATCTCATCCGTCATCCTCAGGCTGGTGGCTTCAGCTTCGTTCTTCTGGGAGAAGTGTGTGGTAGTGGCTGTTTGTTCCTCTTTTTTAAACTGCCAGAGGGGGTGTGTTCTGTGGGTGGAGGTGTGCTCTGATTGGGTGGGGGGTTAGCTCACCTCTACAAAATCTAGCCAAATTTCTTGCCAAACAACTACAGCCTTACGCAAATTCCATCACCTCACACGTACAAAACTCATTCCAATTCATAGAGATCATAAGTAAACTAAACTTACAGCCCTGTGACCTACTTGTGAGCTTCGATGTCATATCCCTCTTCACCCAAGTGCCAATCAAAGAAGCCTTAACAGCTATCCTAAATAAATACAACCCCCCAAAACACATCCTAGATCTGACCAACCACTGCCTATCAAACACATAATTCATTTACAATGGACAAAGATACAAACAAATGGAAAGAGCACCCATGGGATCACCCCTTTTACCTGTCATCGCAAACTTCTACATGGAACACTTTGAAACCCTCGCTCTAGAAAAATCCAACCACAAACCCAAACTCTGGCTCAGATACGTAGATGACACCTTCGTAATCTGGCCACACGGCAAAGAAAAACTGGATGACTTCCTCACGCACCTCAATAGCCTACACCCCAAAATACAATTCACCATGGAAACAGAAGCTAACAATCAACTTGCCTTCCTTGATGTCTTAGTCTACAAGAAATCCAACGGCTCCCTAGGACAACTATCTACCATAAAAAAACACACACAAACCGCTATCTGAACGCACTCTCACACCACCACCCAGCACAGATCAACTCCGTAGCCAAGACACTCATCTCCAGAACAAAACACCTAGCTGACGAACAACACCTAAAAACCGAACTACACACTCTCACTAATGTACTAACAGCCAATGGATTCCAAAGAAACATGATTACCAATTTAATCCGAAGAGAGACACCCACAAAAACCCAAGACAGAGAACAAGAAAATGGCAAACCCTCCTCCCATACTTAAAAGGGACCACAGACAGAATCAGCAAGATCCTCCAAAAACACAACATCAAAACAGCATTCTACACAGACAGAAAAATATCCACCATCCTAAGAAAACCCAAAGACATAATTGGGTTAGAAAACCAAGGGGTATACGAAATCCCATGCACCACCTGCCCCACCACATACATCGGACAGACCAACAGAAGAATACTGTAAGTGCACGCATTGAAGAGCACAGGAACTCACTCAGAAAGGGAGAACAAACTTCATCCCTGTTCCAACACTTTAAAGCCACGGGACATGAAATTGATTTAAAAAAAAACAGAACTATTGCCAAAATTGAACATTTTAACAACAGAATAATCAGAGAAGCCATTGAGATAGAAAAACGCCCCCACAGCATGAACAAACAAGATGATACCTCTCGCCTACCAGCCATTTGGAAACCCGCCTTGATTGACAGACGAGTCCCAACCACCAAGAATGATACCAGACCCAAACTCATGATAACATCACATGACATCACCACCACACAACCATTCAAAAAGCAAATCCGAACCCACAACGATAACGACACACAACCACAAAACAGAAACCTAACTACTGCTGCAACATCAGCCACTTTAAACCCCTCCAAACCACACAATAAGCAAACTGACACCCACTAGAAAAACATGGCACCACCACAAACACGGAGCCGAACAAAAGCAGCACAACTCACCAGTTCAGGTCTAAGGCTGGCAGTTGAGACCAGCCCATCCACTCAAAACACATCCAATCAGAACACAGCCCCCATTCAAAACACACTCCCACCCAATCAGAACACAGCTAACCCCCCACCCAATCAGAGCACACCTCCACCCACAGAACTCACCCCCTCTGGCAGTTTAAAAAAGAGGAACAAACAGCCACTACCACACACTTCTCCCAGAAGAACGAAGCTGAAGCCACCAGCCTGAGGATGACGGATGAGATTTCGTTGAAACGTTGCTCTTATACCTTCAATTCTACGTGGGAAAAATCCTGAATGACCAAAGATCTACATACAAACACCCGCGAAAACCTCAGAAAACACACACACACACACACATATGATTTATTTTCTTTCTACATTCTTCCTATGTTTTACATTTAAAGTTATCAACACAACCTTTACACATAAACAGGAAGAACAAAATATTCAGATTAAGAGTTTAATAACTTCCTTGAACAATGATATATTTCATGAAAGCTTTTAGACATGTTTAAGCAAGAACCCACTTGGCTTTAACATCAGGTTACTAAAGATATGTAACACAATCATTCTTGAAAATTGGAATAATATTGGGACTTATGCTGGTAGCTACATTCAGGGCAACATTATGATTTCAAATATGATCTACAACTTGCACCAAGCAATCCTTGCTCCCATTCTTCCAAATTCAACTAGGCAGGAAAATTGTATGTTGTGAAGTACAATATTCTTTAAAAATTGAATAATATTAATGGAAAGATTATGTGTAGATGTAGAACAACAATTAAGATTTTACCATAGGAAACTCTCATTCACCATCCTGAATTTCAAGAACTCTTATAATCAGATGATTATTGGCCACCAGTTGTCTTCTTATCTCATTGAATCATGGTTGTAACTGGCAAGAGTTGTTGTCTTAGAGAACTAGTACAGTAGTTAGTACAGTACTGTTAGTTCTCAAGAATCATAGACAGAGTTGGCTTGGTGATTGGTTAAAATACTGGACTGAAAACCTGTAGCCCATGAGTTTTAGTCCACCCTTGGCCTGAAAGCTGCCTGGTGTCTTTCATCCATTCACACTCTGAGTTTAACTCATCTCAAAAGTGTGTTGCTGTGGGGGAAACAGGAGCAGGGAGCATTATATACACTGCCGTGAGTTGTGTACAACAAAAGCAGGATATACATATAATATAATAAAGTAAATAAGTAAGAAGGAATCCTTGAAAAACTATTCCACTATTCCACTCTTCCAGTCAGCAACTACCTCAGGCTCAAGTGCTTGAAGATACCAGGAGCAGTCCCATCTGAATTCCTTCTGCTGGAGAAGAAAAATGTACATCCTACACATTTTAAATTGATTTTTAGCACTTTATTATTGTTGTTTTTTAACTGGGCACTGGTTTAATTTCCTTTTAACTTTTGTATCGTTATTTATATATGCTCTGTGAACCGCCCTGAGTCCCTAGGGAGAAGGGCGGTATAGAAATCAAATAAAACTAAACTAAACTAAACATCCCTTAAAATGGCCTCTAGGATGCTGCTATTTTATCTGCAATATTTTTTAAAAAATAAAATAACTCACACTCTGGTCATATGAAGACAGTAAATATGCTATTGCTTTTTGCTTCAGGCCATAAATGTCTCTTGGTATGTCCACCCTTGATCTATCTAGTTTGGATGAATCCACTGCAGGACAATGTGACTGCCTTTGTAGTGTGTTCAAAATTCAAATGCTAATCAAAACTGAAGCTCAGTTAAAAGGCTTTCCTATTGAATATTGGATCTCAGAAGTGTGCTTCACTCCCATACATGTTTTCCTGTTAACAAACAGGTAATATGTTTCTATTATAACTGGATAAGGCAGAAACAGACAGACAAGCTCAATGTTTAATATAGTGCAATAGTGAAACAGAGCTGCTGCGATAAACCAAGGAATGTAGAATGCAAGCAAAGGGTGCTACCACTTTTTATTGTATTTTGGGCTGCAGAAACTAAAGATTGCAGCTCAAATCAGTTCTAGCACTGGACACAGGTTTAGAAAACCAATTGATCACACCTTTACTGATGAACGGATAGAAAATCTTTCAGAATAACAAGCAGTTTCAAGCTTGTTTTATTAAATTTCCCAACATTATGGGTTATTCAAGATCTGATCTTTCCGTTCAGTATGCATGCTATGTTCAACTATCTATGCAGACTCAAAAAATGACGTCAGCTGCAAAATCCATTTACTAGAGTTAAATAGAATTGTTGGGCATGAAGCAAATTCAAGTGTTTGGATGTGGGTAGATTGCTTTCCAAGCCTTTAGGAATAAATTAAAGAGAAGCTTTTTTCTAGGAACGTTTTAACTGAGTATGAATAGCACTTTAGTCTATGGTTTTGTTAAGCATGGTTTGTGATTAAACTACAAATGATATTTGCTTTAGAGTGCACATTTCAAACCTAGGCTGAACATTTATTTTAAAAATTATTTATTAAAATTTATATGCTGCTTACTCTTTCAATATTGTATAGTATGAGGTATCAGCAATCCCTTGTAAATGAAAATTGATTTGACCTACTAACTCTCAGAGTTAAATGTCATACTGACTTAAATGTATGGCTGCATTTAGGCAACACACTCAAGTCAGCCTGATTAACACATCCAGGCTGCCTGGCTAGTCTATGATTCAGTCTCATGCATACAAAGAACTGGGTTAAATGTGTTGACCATGGCTAATTGAACCATGGTTAAATATCTATGCATACAGCTTTTGAGATGCCATCCAATATAACGCAGAAAAAGCCACAGCTGGATCAAATGAATACGCAAGATCAGTGAAAACACTTGGAAGAAACATTTTCAACCTCAGATGTAGTCACTCTATAAATCCCATCCATATATAATTTCCTCTGTAAAATTGCATTTCTTTTTAAATTTTTCTTGTAGCTAACACAATTATTTATTTAGTCTTAAGTACGGCAGCCCAAGGATTTTGTACAGTCTATTTCTGTGCACTTGAACTGACATTTACTAGTCCCCAAAGAAGAGAAATATAGGATCTGCATTTGGATAAAATTCACAGATTATATGTTTGTTTATTTTTTAATTACTGTAATCATGAAATTACAGACCAGGGAGAATTATGAAAAAACATGCTTTGATGGAAATAGGGGTGGTGGCGATGTATAAATTCAGGACCTTGAAATGTAAAGAAAAAAACATGTATTTCAGGTTTTGTTGAAGACTGTAGTGTTTGAAGAACAATGTCAATATATACAAACATTCCACTTTTATATGGCATGTGTTTTGAAGATTGGTTTCTACCTTTAAATCCCCCTCCCAATTATCTTCTTAGTAGAAGCTCTAGGATTTTTATAAGTGATAGAGCTTCAAATAGCAATCAGTATGACAGTTTCCATCCAATTGTAAAATATATTCACCATTAAGTGAACTTCTGATACATTTGGAAATGAATGACATGATATCAAATGTCAAATATCCAAATGAGAGAAGTAGCATACTTGGCTAAAGTATTATTTTATTTTATTTTTAATTCCATTTATATCCTGCCCTTCTCCGAAGACTCAGGGCGGCTTACAAGCTTAGCAGTAGCCTTCATTCTATGTATATGCCTGCTTATTAGGGCTTTCATACACCCCCCAAGCGGCATTATTACAAAGTCAGCTTAATTGCCCCCAACAATCTGGGTCCTCATTTTACCTACCTCAGAAGGATGGAAGGCTGAGTCAACCTTGAGCCTGGTGGGATGCGAACCTGCACTAATTGCAGGCAGCTGGTGATACTTAAGGAGGCATTAGCCCACTGCTCCACCAAGTACATTATAAGTACGTTATAATGGTTTCATTATTTTTTTAAGGTTCTTTTTAAGTAAAGGGAAACTGGACAGTTATAAGCAAGGTAACACTTATCTAGGTACAGTCAGAAATGGCTTGCACAATATTCAACTGGACAGATGTTTGCTTGGCCTGCTTTTTTAAGGAAACTGTCAGAGATGATTAAAGCAGAATTGTGATCTTTGTGTTTTAAAGCAGAAAGCAGGAAACACTACTTACATTGCCCGCTTTCCTCCTGACTTTTACTAGATCATTGGCAAAAGGCATCTTTGCTCTGTTATTTTCAGTTGACTTCTCCTTGCCTGCCAAGGCAACGATGCAGCTTGCCCTTATAATTGATAATATACTTCTATCTTACCTAATTAAAATTATGCCGTCAGATAGTGTAGCAGGATGCTGTGCCATACTAGGTATGCTTCTCTTATGTTTCTCTTAGGAAAACACATGGCTTGCCAACATGAGCAAATGAGAAAGGTATTAGAAAGATGGAACATGAGGAGACCTACATTCAAGTTCACTTTCAGCCCCAAAGCTTCCTTGGCTAGTCATTCCCTCTCAGACCTACTTGGCTTACTGAGGTGTTACTGTGGAAGAAGGAAATAGTCTATGTGCACCTTGAACTCCTAATGGAAAAACAAGATATAAACCCAGTGCAGAAATGTGAGATATCATCCTCCTGAGTGGAATGCTTCCATTACTGTGGATTTCTTCTTCATATCAAAAACTGGTCTTCAAGCAACAGCCTTGTCATTTTGTAATAACTGTCCTCTAAGGCATTGAAAACTGAGAATAGCCTCCACAGGGATATTTCTTATCATTATTTCTCGCAAGTTCTTTCAACAATACAGTACCCCAGTAGCAAAAGCCATGGAAAGAAAAGGAAGGAATGTGAAAGCTACCCTAGCTACCCTCATTTCATTCATTCGATTTTTATCCTGCCTTTATTTTTGTTAGTTATGATTAGTTAGTTCTGAATCCAGAGCCTCAAAATCTCAGTTAACAGATAACTGAGAACACAGTATTTCCTGCAAGCTTCAGCTTTCAAGCCAGCCAGCCAGCCAAAGCATTTCACCTGCTGTTTTTCTATTTTCAAGCTATCTATTAATTTCTTAGAATTTATCAATCCAGCAGGCTTCAGAGATTTCTGGTTAATGAACTTGATTTAGTCTGATTAATCAGAGACTTTATTCCTGAATGGGCAAAGCTGCCAGGGAAAGGTGATTTTCCCCATCTTTCTTTTGATAGTTCTAGCAGATTTTGCATAATAACTGGGATTATGCTAAATGAGTAAAAGCAAAGTGGTAAGTCTAATTTTTCAGCTGAGAGAAAGAGAAAGAGAAAAGGAGATTTGGTAAAGACAATCACTTCTGAAGACTAATGACTGGGATTCTATCTTAGTACTAGAACTTAACTTACATTTCTAAGCATTCAGTATTTCTATTCCTCATTCTAAAACTTCTCATGGTTCCATATAACTAATGGAATTATATTCTGATGCAGATTCCAGGTTATAGAAATCCAGTTTATCACTAAGTAAAATGACATCTAACTCATGATCAGCTCTTGATGTCTTCATGGACATGCCCACAATACCTTCTTGGCACCAGTACACAAGTGGCTTATCATTTTCTTCTGGGATTTTTCTGATTTCTCAGTTTAGCCTACAGTCCTAGTGGCTGTCAGGGGCTCCTCTGATCTTGTACCCCCACTGTATGATATGACAATACAAAATAATTTTATTTTCTTTTAAAAAAAATACACGCACACTTTGGATGTAATTTATTTCAATTAGAACACTACATCACTCCAATTGACACTGAGTGGTTGACAAATAGTAAAATAAAAATCCAAAACAAACCAAAACCAAGATGACTTATAATATCAATATGGTAATATAACTGTGATATACAAACATAAAACAATAATGACAAACACATTCAAGGAACCCTATCAATGTCACCTCAAGGCCTGGAAGAACAACCAGTGTTCAAGACTTTAAGGAACACCAACAGGATGGGAGCCACATAGATTCTTAGGAGGGATCTCTTCCCAAAGGACAGATATTAAAACAAAGAGGACATGCTTCCTGGAACCAGACAGATGAGATTATTTAATTGAAGGGACTCAGAGTGTGCCATTTCTGCCAAAATATATGGGCCTGGGCCTGGCAGAAAACCATGTAGAGCTTTATAGGTTATAAACCAGCATCTTGAATTATAACTGGAAGCAAACTGGCTACTACACGGAGCAGACATGTCACCTGGGCATACTGAGGCATGTACATTACTTCTGACATTGCTGGACCACCTGAAGCTTCTGTGTGATTATCAAGGTCAGTCTCATATACAGTGCATTGTAGAAGTCAAGCCTTGAGATGACTAGGTCATGAGCAACCATATTATTGTATTTATATGTCATCTTTCCTTTGGAAGATCAGGACAGCATGTGTCTCTGTGTTACTAAATATTGCCTACTTTTGAATCTGAGCCTCCCAATTCTTGCCCAAAACCTTAACTGCTATATGATAAATATAAATGCTTTATTAAATTTAAAACAATTAAATAAAAAAGTTGTGAATACTTCATAGGTAGGAAACTATGTACTACAGGCAGTCTTCAACTTACGATCACAACTGAGCCCAAAATTTCTGTACTAAGCAAGACAGTCATTGAGTTTTGCCCCATTTTACAATCTTTTTGCCACAGTGTTAAGTGAATGACCTGAGTTAAATCAGTTACACAGTTATTAAGTGAATCTGGTTTCCTCATTGACATTGCTTGTCAGAAGATCACAAATGTTGATCACATAACCTTGGGACACTACAATCGTGATAATTATGAACCAGTTGCCAAGTATCCGAATTTTGATCAAATGACTATGGGGATACTGCAATGGTCATAAGTATGAAAAACAGCCATGTCATTTTAACTTTGAATGATGTTGTAACTTTGAATGGTCACTAAATGAATATATTTGGTATTCATTTTGTCAGGACTACCCATGCAATATGTCATTGCCTATAAGAACATCTAAGAAGATCATTGCATTTGATGGCTGAAGTAGCCAATTCTAACTTTACAATTTTATAATTCAGTAATTATGTTTTTCCTAGTCCTACATGCAGCACTATGTAAAGGATGAAGAGGTAGAGAGATTTATATACCAATATCAACAGCTCCAAATCAAAGTGCCATTACCAACTCTGACAGCTTTTCTTTTAAACAGATCAAAATGGAATCAAATGCTATGTTGCCATGTTGTGTAATGGTGTTTCACAAGGACTTGCCGAGGAAAGCAGAGAGATATTTACTTGAACTAGTTTCCACTCCTTCCCTCCCCTTTTTTTCTGAGTCATCTTAATTGTTATCTGCTCACTGCCAGGAGAGGCAAAACCAGCTGGGCACAGCCATCATCCAGATACCACACAAGGCAAGGATTCATACAACTTCAAGAAAGAAAAACAGAATAGCTGCTTTCATAGAAAGTGTCTGGTTTTGTGTATACATGTGTGTTTGTATGTAACATATTAGTTTTTAAGCAAGCACTTACAGTTAACTTCTGCATTTTGATAAATTTCCCTTCAAATGTGCTCACAATACAATATTGTAATATTTGGCCTTATGAAGTGGCTTAAAATGTTATCAGGCAAGAAATGATTTCCTTGAAAATAACTTGACAGATATAAGCATTTAAACAATGCCAAGAAACAAGTTCAGATGTACTCCAGTATGAACCCACTAAGAAGTCTACATGGGACTGTCCTTGAAGACCACTTGGAAACTTCAATGCAGTGGGACAAGCCTCACCACGTCCATATAACACCCTCCTCCGTGAGCTGCACTGGCTGCTGGTTTGCTCTTGGATGTGATTTGAGTTGTTGGTTGTGAGCTACAAAGCCCTTTATGATATAGGGTAATTATTTCCCATAATGTCTGCCTGGCCAATATGACTGTGTCAACATGCTCTGGATTTTTTCAATTAAACAGTGAGCTCTATCAACTAGGGTTTCTCTATTGTGGTGCCTGCCTTTTGGAATGAGGTTCTCCCTGAGATCTGTGTGGTTTGCATCCTACTGACATTGCAGAGGGCCATGAAGACCTGACTGCTGCCCCAGGGATCAAGGGTCAGACACAACTGAACGGCTGACACAGCTGCCCCAGGGCTTTTGAGTAAGGCACAGGAAGCCCCTGGCTGAATGTTCTTCCTAGCCAGATTTGCCATTTTGTTCTTTCCTTTGCTTTTTATTCAGTGTTACCTTCTTTCTGTTTTAATTCTGTTTATTATATTGGGAGCACACATACTCAATCTGGAGTCAGGCTGAACTAAGATAAAATAAAATCAAACAAACAAATAATAAAAAATCAAAAGCTGATTGGTTATTTTAATGTTGGTTTTGGTAGAGGAGAATATATGTAGCTCAGGGTTGAAGTGAGGGTTCCTTGGAGTTCTCTGAGCTTGGTAGCTTTCTTCCAGTCATTGCATTACCCAAACTAGGTAACATAATCAGTGTGTTTGTTGCCTAGTTTGAGTAATAAAACATCTGCAAGAAAACCACCAAGCTCAGAAAGCACCAAGGACCCCTGATGTTGATTTAACCTAATTCTATAATTGGCATATTCTATTTTATGCTTTTATTGATCACAGTACTGTATTGTACAAATGATCTTTTAAGTTCTTCTGAGTGTCAAACTACACTGTAATATTTTGCACAGCATTCTGCTTCAGGTTGTGACCTTAAGTATTTTGGAATATTTCTTCCCATTAAAACTTACTTGAAGCAAGTGGTGCATTTAATTTAATTAACTATAAACACAAAACAGCCCAATCTCACCTGGTAATAATGGAAGATTATAGTTGGCTTTAAAGTCTTATCCACACAGGGAAGGTGTTTTTTAAAAAAATACAAAAAGGAATAGATATCTTACAATTTAAGTGCAATGGTTACAATCCTTATTAGGCCAGTATGCAGATAAAATAAAATAAAATTATCCATTGGAATAGGACACACCTAACATTTGTATATCTTTTATAGTCATTCTAAATTGGTACCCACCACACTTAGAGTGGCAAACTCCATATATATGTGGAGAAAAAGACATTTTTATTCAGGAGAGGAGAGTATTCATATTATTGAAATGTAATTCACAAGATCCTTACCATTATTCATATGCTGGAAATACTGACCTATGAAATCCAGGATGATCTGGACATCCACAGGAGCATTGATTATAAAAAGTCTACAAATCCCTGTAAAAATATCAAAGTTTTGAGATGTAAAAAATATCAGACCAAGATAAATCACTTTAGAATTGTTTCCACCTTTAATACATAAGCTGTACAATTCAATTGAAAAACAATCTGAAATCTTTTAAGGGAAAAATAAAAAGCTTACAATAACATGGTTGCATAAAGATGCACACCCTTAAACTGATATTTTGTTGAAGACAGAATTCAGACTTTAGAGATAGGAGACTATCATCAAGGCACAATCTTGCCTTGGGAATCTTTGCCTGCTCTTCCTTGCAAAATTGTTCCAAAGCTGTCAGATTGCAAGGGCATCTCTTGTGCATAGCCCTCTTCAAGTCACCCCACAGATTCTCAAATGAATTCAGGTCTAGGCTTTGGTTGGGCCATTCCAAAACTTTGATCTTCTTCTGGTGAAGCCATTCTTCCATTGATTTGGAGGTATGCTTTGGGCCCTTGTTGTGTTGAAAGGTGAAATTCCTCTTGATCTTCACATTTTAGGAGGGTGCTAAAGGTTTTGTGCCAAAACTGACTGATATTTGACTGTTCATAATTTCTCCACTTGATTAAACCCCAGTTCCAGCTGAAGAAAAGCAGCCCTAAAGCATAATGCTGTAACCACTATGCTTCACTGTGGGTATGGTGTACTTCTAGTGATGGCTTTTTTCATCATTTTTTGACAGACGTCAGTTTTTGGTAATGTCACTGTTGTGCCATATTTTATCCACTTGTTGATGATTATCTTCACTGGGTTCCATGTTATAGCATTCCAACAATGAAATTGCTTTGATGCTTTGTAAGCTAGGGGTGTCAAACTGCCAGCTGGCGGGCCGGATGCATCATGGCCAAACTACGCCCACCCTATTGCCAGCAATGGAAAAAAAGTTGTGACACGTCGTGACATGTCTCATGACATTGCAAGTTTGACACCTCAGTTGTAAGCTTTTTGTAGATCTTGGTTTTTGCTATAAGAGGCAACTGAGTAAATGTCAGAAAAATCCTACTATGACAGCTGAACTTTATATGGTCTTGATCAGAGTCATTTTAATTGATGGTAGGTGTGCACTACCATTAAACATCAGTTTGAATGTGACTGGTTAATTCTGAACACAGCCACATCCTTGCTTACAAGAGGGTATGAACACTTATAAAAACATGTAATTGTACATTTTTGTTATTTTTCTTCACTAAACAATTTCATACCAGGCATTTTAACATGGATGTATAGACTTTTTAGATCCACTGTCCCTCTCTTCCACTGGTACAGTTACTTCAGCTAATTACTCATATTCATTTTGCTCCAGTTTTAGGAAAAGAAAAACCCTCTTCCATTCATTTATCCAGCTTATGCATATTTTTTAAAAATCCTTTGACATGTTGCCACTTCTCTCATTTTGTGATATTTATTCTTGTCTCCTAATCATAAGCAAATTACCTTTCCAGGTCTAAGACCATTGCCTGGAGAATATGACTGCCTTTCTCTATTTAAATCAACATCCTACATTACCAGGATTATAATTATTTGCTCAAACTATTAATAAGTGCTGTCAGGGTATGCTATTTTCCTTCTGCCATTGAGGAACATGGAAATCAATGCAATCACTGCAGGGGAATATCGCAGCTTCAAACATACATGGCCTCTTGTTTCATGTCACTGAAAACCTTTTGATTAAAATTTACACTTTATGAACTAATTCAGCCTGTTCTTAAACACAAACATTTTCTTTCCATTTGTTTTTTCTTCTCACAGAGCATATTACTAAATGAGCTTTCAAACAATTTCCCTGTTAAAAATGGTGAGGAAAATCTAGCACTGTACCAAAAAACAAGAGATATTCGAGTAAAATCTTGAACAATATAGTGCCTTAGAAGTATGCAAAATCTTTACGTGTGTAACATGATTACAGCTTGTATTATGACGGGAGTCATCAGCAACAGAGAACCAGCTTGGTGTAGTGGCTAAGGTGCTGAATTAGAAACCAGGAGACCATGAGTTCTGGTATGGTTGCTGGTTAGTGACTTTGGATCAGTCCTGCTCTCCTCAATCCAATGTACCTCGCAGGGTGATTTTGGGGAAAATAAGAGGCAAGAGCATGAAGTATGAATACTGCCTTGAGTTAACCAAAAATAAAGGTGGGATAAACATCAAATAAATACATAAACCACCAGAGGGCCACAGGTTTCCCATTACATATGTAGATAATCATTTATTCTAAATTAACGTTTGATAATTTAGAAGTTTGCAAATAGATTTGCACTTTGGTAAATAAATATGTTACTGGTCTTCTATTAATGTGGTCAATTGATTAGGAGAAGGTAAGAACTAATGTAAATTTTCTACCTTTGTCCTTCAATTTGCCTCAAGGCCACTGCATCACACTTCAGTGAACTCTGATGATATCCCAGTTATTAGTGCAGTATTGCACAAGTGTCTTGCCCAAAGCACCTAATATTCTGTGGAACAGATGTTGTCTTGAAATAAAGAAATAGAAATTACTGTATGCAAGCTTTGCTAAAAATCATGGCTTGTGAGCACAATTGTTTCATTACAGTTTGAATAACAGACCCCATATTAATTAATGCAGTTAATCAGATGTGACAACATACTTCCTCACTGCCCCATTTACAAACCAAGGTCAAAGTTCTTCTGAGTTTCTCTCCACAAAACAGTGCAATCTCTCATTAGCATCAGAGTGTGGGGGTCACAGAAGAAACAACACATTGATAAAGGTAGTACTTTGCTACTTACAATGTGCCTCATTTCATATCTATGTAAAACTGATCCAGTGGATTCAATTTCAGTATTACTGGCTATGACACCACACACACAGGAAGTTTCTGCAAGAGCAAAATTAAATTAATGGATTATTTGGAGGCTTGAATGTATTAGAACTAACTGACTAAAAAGACAGTGAGTGTTGCATTCTTTTGAAGGGAGGGAGACCTAAGAAAAAGCAACAAGTTTCAGGAAATAGTGCTGGTGATTCATGAAATGCTTAAAACTTTCTTCCATGGCTTTGACTAAGAACTGACTCAAAGTGCCTAGCAGCTGAAAAAAAAAGTTACTCATTAAAAACTGCTGTCTTTCATTTCTAAGAATATTAAAATCTTCTTTCCAGCCAAATTTCTGTGCATATTATAATATTCTGCTAGAGATTCTCTGACTGAAGCTTTGGCTTCTAAACTTATTTCACTTTGGCCCACAAAATAATTACGTATTTTGTGTGTGTTATATTGTGCTGTATATTTCAAACAGGAACACTTTTCCACAGATCAAGCCTAAGCCAAATAGCTTTTATAAGCATGACATTTCCATACTGATTATTAACACTTAAACAATTTCTAATTTGGATTAGAATATTGAAAATATTACAAAAGCTTTTAAATGTAGACTATTTATTTATTTTACCACTCAATGGCTTTGCGCGCATAAGGGCTCAATAAAATATTTTAGCCTGTGCCATCACTACTCAAAATATTCTCCATCATTGATTTAGGGACCTTGCAACCATGGACCTGTTTACAAATACCGATGGATCTGAGAACATTTTTTTAAAACCATGAACACTTTAATATTTATACTATTTTTTTAAAAAAGTAGCTAGATCTCTTTTACCAGATTAAATTTCCCTTAGCATTACTTCTGTCTGTTGAAAAAAAAAGACCTTGCTTTTGTTTAAAATAGAAGCTAGGAGAACAGAAATCTGCAAAGAGGAAGTGGTTAAACAGGTTATGTCTTCTTTTATATAAAAAAAATAGGTTGAAATGTTTGCCAATGTAAATAAAGGCACAGAAAGAACAGCATCAGAATTATAGGTTATCTACCTTAAAAGTATGTCTGGAGATATAGGCAGAAAGTTACATACTGCAGCTATCTACCTGCCTTTTCAAAGAACAAAGAACAATAGCAGTAAGCTATTGATTATTGAAAGTCAGAAGACAGTGCTCTACTTAAATTTCTTCTGTTTCAAAGATTGTCGGAGTTTAATTTAAAGGTAAAGAATCAAACCAAACTACAATCAAGAGAAGAAAACAATATCTTAAAACTACCCATCCACAGCACATTTTGGAGTAGACAAATAGCTAGCTATTTGCTGTGGAGAAAATAATAATTCTATTGAAATTTAGTAATTCATTTGTATATATACACTCACATTTATAGCATTTGAACTGAAAAAAACATATTTCCATTATTAGTGGATACTTGGGAATTACATTTATAATAGAACTGGTGCTACTACCTTTAGCCACCTTTGGTGGGTTTACATTTTTTTAAGGCAGTTCCAGGACTGCTTCATAATTGGACAGGCCTAAGAACAGCTGATGCCTCATCCTGTGTAACAAAGTATTTAGTTGGTACTTGAAGAATATCCTGAATGAGGCAATTCCTAATTAAAGGTGGAAAGGTGAGAAATGAGACTTTCACAGATTAATCAAACAGAAAAGAGAAAGTTCTAACCTTGATCAACAACCAATTAGGTTTTCAGGGAGACTTCTGGTCCTGCGCACAGCGCAGCAGTCGAGGGGTTCGGGACTCTGTGCCCTCCGGCTGAGTTCCTTCCTGTTAGGGGACTCTAAACTTGAGGATAAGAAAAAAGACTGGATAAAATGGACTGCAGATGTGCCAGGGAAAACACTAGAACTGGAGGAACAAAAAATGACAAGAGAAGCAAAGAGAAAAAGAAGGAAGAAGATTTTCAACAAAAATGAGTGGGCAGATGCCTCTAACAAGATACTGTACTAGACTTACTTTTTATATCTACACTAACACCTATAAGAATATGGAAAGATTCTTCAACTCAGCAGAACATATTAATTAAGAAAGACATTGGACAAAAGAAAAAGGCTAAAGTGAAAATTAAGAAAATAGATGAGGGGGCCTATGAGAGAATATTCAAAAAAGAAACACCTATTTGAGAATGGTTAAAGAAACAGAAAAATTGTGGATGTGAATTTGACTTTAAGAGGGAAGAGCTCCTCAAGTAACATAGTACTTTCTTTCTCTTTCCCCCTTTTTATTTTATTTTTGGATATGAGTAATATAAAAGAGTTGGAATGGCTTATATAAAGGAAATGTTTTAGATATTTAAAGGTGATTGACTTTAAGAAAACTATAAATGGATTAAAAATGTTTTGAGTAGCTAAAAGACTAGAGGATTAGATTTACTAAATGGAATATTTCAAAATTAAACACATTTTCAATTACAGTAAAAAAGAAGAAAACATTTTTGAGAATAAATATGTGTCAGCTTATGGGAAATAGGGATGTTAAGTAGCATACTATCTTTTTATTTTATTCTTTTTCCTATTCTTATTCTTTCTCTTTTAAGTCTTATTTATTCCTTAAGAAAGGTAAAACTATAGGGTTGGTTTACATGAGAAAAATAGATTTAAATATATTAAATGTAATTAACTCTGAGAAAATTTTAACCAGTAAAAATGTTTAGAACATTGTGGGAAAAACTAATGTAAACAAGAATTGTAAACAGGATATATGATGAGACAACCAGAATGACTAGATAGAAAAGGAATATTATATTGATGTGATTATTTGTAGAAATATTAGAAAACATTTATATTTAATTATCATTTATTAAAACAATAAGAATTGTATTAACTTAAGGTTGGTAAAAGAGAACACTATGGGGAAAAGAGGAAATCAAGTAAAGTTATCATGTGGATTATAGATTATAGAATTTAATTGTTATTGAATGTTTGTTAAATGTAAACCCAGACAACGCACTGTATACCGAATATCAAGGTGATGATGTTACAAATTAATAAAACATAGTTAAAAAAACAGCCGATTAGTTTTTCAAAGACATGGGAACCTCAATCTCCATTCCCAATCCAATATTTATAATAATTAAAGAGGAGGATGGGGGGATTCCAACAAATAGAAACTTTCTTTCACAATATCCCACTAATTTAGTGGAATTAACATTGAATATTAATATTTGGGGTGAGTTTATATTTAAACCTGCATAGATGAACTAGGAAGACTGAGATCTAGGTTTAAGTTCATGTATAACCATGGAAGTTCATTGGATTCATATAGGCAAGCCCTACCAAACCACTTGCAAAGCATTCTAAGAGATACCTTCCCCATTCAGGGACAGCTCACAACTCTTGGAGACTTTGATAAAGGAATGATTTTCCAAGACAAGGATCTTTTTATAAGAAAAAGACTGTACTTCAAAAAACTGGGAAGAGTATATTTCTAAGTTGCCCTGCATCTCTGATCTCAAAGCTTTAAACTAAAGTCCTCCTATCAGGAGGGGGGAAAATGATCAGAAAACAGTGAAATACTTGGTGGAGGTATCCAGTTACAAATAACAAAAAAAAAACTCATAAAAAGAAATATCAACTCACATGACCCAAAGTTTCCAGTATTTCTATACCTTTAGATTTATTTATTTATTTAGGAAAATATCAGCTTGGATAATGGAGAAGTACCCTTTGCTTGAAGATTTGAAGCAGAGGGAATCTATCATAGTTCTATAGTTATAGATTTCCTGCTCCAGTTAGGATCAGATTAGATTCATCTTCAAAACCACTTCAGTCTCTTTTCTGTTGGGATTTTCCTTTTAAACAAGTGACCCCAAACTGCAATCTGTTAGTCTACCATGAAGGAATGTCTCTTTGATTTCTCCTTCAGTCAAAACATAGCTTGGATATATTGTACAGGCTACAGGCTACAGGCTACATACTCTGCAAATTCTTACTGGAATTCTAAAGCATTCTTGTTTTCCTTTTAAAATTAAGGGTAGTCAGTCCCCTATGTACAGCTGCCCTGAGTAAGCATATAATCCACAGGCCTGCGAAACAAACTTAAGAAAAACCTCAGTTAATAAATGATACATAACAAAATAGCAAACAAACATTTCTTCAAGCATTCTTGTCATGAAATGGTTAATAACTTCCCGTTCCTCTGTCTCACTTAAATGTCAACTTTCTCATACTAATGACGTCTTCATAAGTTAGGAAATCTCTAAAGGCTAAGAGGGGAAGCCAATTATGCAGTACTGCTTCAGCCAAGTTAAATTTCATAAATTGCTTTTCCTTGCTTTTTTTGAATTCAAGACAAAAAAAATCTATGTATTTCATCTTACCCAAAGGCTC
>NC_139513.1:255071494-255083994 GCF_947247035.1 Vipera ursinii
CCCAATAATCTGGGTCCTCACTTTACCGACCTCGGAAGGATGGAAGGCTGAGTGAACCTTAAGCCAGTCAGGATAGAACTCCTGGCTGTGGGCAGTTGGCTGCATTCTAACCACTGTGCCACTGCAGCTCCTTTACAGAATTGTTTTAAAACAGTTCCTCTCTTTGTGAGGATAGCTCCCATTAGGGGCATCAGCAAGTAGAGGATCAAAGCAGTCAAGATAGTGGTCATGACCTTTCATTTGAAGCCTTGCTCTTTTTTCATATGCATTCTGTTATGTATGGGGTTTAAGCAACAGCTCAGCAAATACCACCATGTGGCACTGTACCATTTCCGTATTGGCTGGTTAGCTTTTGGCGGGAGATTCAGATTAACAGATTGGCCGAGAGCGTACCTGGCAAGATATATAAGGGGTACAGGTAACCCCCTTTGTTCAGTACAGTCCTACCTACAATAAAGAACTGATGCTCTACTCATCTGCCTGCTGTCTACCATGTGGTCCTGAACCCACTACACAATAATGGCAATGAAGGTGGGATGCTGCTTCACTCAGAGCTGAAATCACTAGCTGAAATCACAAGCTGAAGTCACTAGGGGAAGGAGGAAAAGAGTATCTTTTTCCGATTCCCTTCTATCGAAGCAGCATCCACAGGACCGGACTCAGCATGGCAAAACTTGGGCAGATCCACAAATTCGACGTCAGCCATCCCAAACGCTGGGAATCGCATCTGGGCCAGGTTGAGGGATACATGCTGGTCAACCCGATCACTGAAGACCGTTTTAAAGCGGCGGCCCTGCTGTGCGTCAGCGGGCCAGCCATTTATGATATAGCCGTCGGGTTGTGCTCACCGGCAGCTATCGGAACTGTTTCCTACAGCAATCTTACGGCCAAAACTATCCAAGTGCTCAGGGGGCTGTTTGCCACACATGGCCTCCCTGACGTATTGGTCTCAGACAATGGGCCTCAATTCACCTCTGCTGAATTCCAGGCATTCACCAGAGCCAACTTGATTAGGCATGTCACAGCTGCGCCCTTCTACCCGTCGACCAACGGATTAGCAGAACGCATGGTACGCACGACCAAGGATGCATTGAGGCACATCATCAGTGGCGACTGGCATCAAAGGTTGGCACAATTCCTGTTAGCACAACACACCACGCCTTGCACGGCCACGGGGAAGAGCCCAGCGGAACTTCATTGGGGCCGGCGCCTCATCACCAAATTGGACAGGCTACACCTCGACAGAGTGGCGGTGGAGACTGAGCAACCCAAGCCCTCTAGAGAACTTCTCACCAATGAACTGGTTTGGGCATGGAACTATGGGCCGGGTCATGCATGGATTCCGGGGGTGGTGGTTGACAGGACTGGGCCCTTGTCCTATATTGTAGGGGTGGAGGGGGACCATCAGATCAGACAACACATAGATCAAATCAGGAAGCGGGTTCCTGAAAGGTCACAGATCGATCAACCCCAACAACCGACAACAGGATGAGAGGAGAGCCGGTCCTTACAACACCAGGCCCTGGACCATCATGACAGCATGGCTGCAAGGGCTGACCCTGGAATGGGTCAACCAAGAACTCTGAGCCAGGACTCAACCACTGACTCTGCTGTCCCAGATGAATGGCAAACTCTGAGGCGGTCTTCCAGAGCTCACAGGCCACCTGCTTATCTCGCAGACTATGTTCAATCTTGAGGGGGGACAGGCCTAGTCAAGTCATGGGTTGCCATTAACCATTGTAACTGCAGGAAAATATTATGCATGATGTTTTGTATTAGATATATTGTTTGTTCTTTTAAGGGGGAAGGGGTGTTATGTATGGGGTTTAAGCAACAGCTTAGCAAATACCACCAGGTGGTGCTGTAGTGTTTCCGTATTGGCTGGTTAGCTTTCGGCGGGAGATTCAGATTAACGGATTGGCCGAGAGCGTACCTGGCAAGGTATATAAGGGGTACAGGAACCCCCTTTGTTCAGTACAGTCCTACCCACAATAAAGAGCTGATGCTGTACTCATCGGCCTGCTGTCTACCATGCGGTCCTGAACCCACTACACAATGCATTCTGTGTGTAATGCACATAAAAGTGTGGGACTTTAATCATATGGTCACAGCTACCATATTGACATTTTAAAATTATACCTCTTTCCCTTCAGTGAATTCCTTAGTTTGCATTTTTCTCCATTTTTTCTCAATATTACAGGTGATCATAAAAACATATGCTGCATCCAGTTGCCATTGCGAATGCAATGTCCCCCCAAAGAAACACAGTATATTTGAGGCATCTCTAAATTTACTACAGAACCTAGTTTAGCAATTAAATTTTCCTTTATCTCTTTTTCCCCATAACATCATAGCTTTTGGACTGTAAGAAAGCAACATACTGTAGGAAGTCAGCACCCTGCCCCCAGAGAATGAAATATTTGGGGGGATATTAAAAAAGGCAAAATATTATATTTCCCTAAAGGAATAATGAAGAAATATCTTAAAAGGCAGAAACCAGTCTCCCTGCCCCAAGCAGAAGTTTAGGAGGCCAGCTCTTTAGAAATGCAGATTTGGGGCACACCATTTATAAGCAAAATGCCTTCAGCCTCCACGATGGGATTAAGAATTTATATTCCCCCACTCAAAAATCTAAAGAACATGACTTTTTAGGATATAATAGGATTAATCCTACATCCTCTTCATACTAGCAAAAGACACAAAAGCTCACCTCACTGCACAACCCAGAAACATTTCCACTTCAAAGTCTCAGAGCCCTATAAAGATACATCCATTCTCAACTCCATTTGGTCGGCTATCCCAGAACCATATGCTGCTTGTGGTTCTGCTCATGAATAAACTGAAAACTTCTTTCTAAGTAGCCTCCATTTTGTTGACTCCCAGCTTGGAACTGGACCTGGTTTTTCTTCCCACAATACTGATTTTGCTAATAAACACAGGAAATCACTAAGGATTGTTACAATGCTGATGAAGAGTACCATCAATGACCAGTGGCAAGGGAGCCAACACATAGATAGATAGATAGATAGATAGATAGATAGATAGATAGATAGATAGACAGACAGACAGATAGATAGACGATAGATTTGTACATTTTTAGTACAAATTTATTTTAGGGGAATACATGAAAAAATACATTAAATAATTTGTGTGCTGTTGGTGAAATAACATTAAATGAAAAGAAATTGATTCACTGATCCATTTATTGAAAACATACTAGAGGAACACTGAAAGGAAAAGAACAAAATGTCACTGCCGTGAGAGAAAATTCCTCTCCAAAATGTGCTAGTTTTGCTAGTGGTTGAAAAAGTTTTTTTCAGATTATTTGAGTCTGTAAGGATTTTTTTTTCCAAAATTTATCCCCTCCCCATATAAAAAAATCTGTCAACTGGCTTTTTTATGGGATAACTGTTGCATTAAATTTAAGGTAATTGATATTTAAAATAGTCAGGTCTTATCATGCCAAGATAGGAGCATAAACCATCTACAAATATTTGTTCAAGTACAAGTGCTGATAGCAGCTGCTGAGGATTTTTGCCCTCTTGTTTTAAAGAATGGATTCTTTAAAATCAAAATTAAAACCAGTAAACAGAACCTGAATTTTGAAAGTACACTACAGTGAAGTATGTATTTTAGAAATTACTGATTTTTCTGCAGCAAACAAAGAAGTGCTAATGATGTCAACACAACATAAAAGCTTTTTATCTTGGTAGGTGACTGTAGTCTGTGCATCCAATTTTCCAACCGATTTAGTTAATTTTTAAAAATGATTATGCAACCTTTTAGTGTAAAAACAGCACTTAGGCCAGCTTATAACCATTTTTTTTTTAAAAAATCACACTATCATTACAAATTGCAGCGTAAGAAAATAAACAGGGAGATACCGTCATCAATTAAGAGCTGCCACATACCCAAAGCCCATCCTATAATAAAGGGCAATAAAAAAGGGGGGAAGAGGTTGGAATGCTTTAAAAAAAATTAAATACACAAAAGCAATAAAAACCCTAGAACTACACAGAACCAAACCCGGTTTGTTAGAATTTATGAATACATTTGTAATCTTAATAGTGAGAACTAGCTTTTCAAGATCTATACTAAATATTACAATCCAGTTATCTAGTTAGTAGTAATAACTAATCTCTACTAGATTGCCCCTATGAAACGCTTTCCGTTCAGTTGCGCTTCAGGGTCAGGCAAACGCGTGTTGGGGGATGACAGGAAGTGAACAAAAGATGTATTGTACACTTGAGTGAGTTGGCGGGGAGGGGGAGCGAGTAGTAATTAAGCCTGCTTTGGAATCGACGCTGCCATTTTTAATCTTTCTCCACACTTTCAACACTGCAAAACACCGAAATTCCAAGCTTTTTTTTAAAACTGAGTTAAAATTCAATGGCGACCGCCTGTCGCTGCCTTCGAGTTCCTGAGCCCCTTTTTTTCCTGCCATTTCATTCAGAAATGAAAAGAATGGTAGTAATAAGCGCCGAAGGCAAGAAGGGAAACTCGTGCAACCCTCACCACCGGGGCGACCGCGACCGCCTCTGAATGTCCAAGATCCACGTGGAGGCCCTGATCAGCTCGGCCTCGCTCCTCCTCCCTCCCTCGCTTTCGCATTCCCGAGCATTCAATTGGCCTCGCGTCTGTCGGCGCTTCTGAAGCCCCGCCTCCGAATGCTGCGCAAGCCCATTAAGCGCGGCCGTGTGCTTTCCGCTGTCACGTAGGGAAAGGTGACTCAGTGCTGACTCACTGAATTCTCTGCCAATGGAATTCCCAGCCTCTCAGCTGTTCCCGGGCAGCCTATCTCGAGCGGCCGAGAGGCACTCCTCAGCCGCAGTAAACCGGTCTCTCCCAAATCCACCTCGATCCAGTTTGCTGTTCCGCGCGTCAGAAGCTTTTCTCAATAAGGCGGGACTTTGTGCTCTTGCAGACAAGACAGCTGCCCAGTTGTCCAGAAACGAAGCTAAGAAGTGTTCCGCCGATCATCGGCGAGGATTTTCTTATATCAATTTGCAAGATTGTGTCGTTAATGCTTTTAGGTGCCGGGCGATAACGCCTCCTCCTTTCCTGCCTTAGGCGCTCTCCGAAAACCGCCTCCCTGCTTTAGAAGGCTGGCTGTTCCGTCAGTTTCAGGACTAATCTCTCTATGATGCCAATCAGTAGAACCAGTGCTTTTTTTGTAAAAGAGAAAGGTGCCAGAACTCACACATTTCATACAACCCACCTTGCCTATCCTACAAGGTTCCATCCAAAAAAGGTGCCGGAACTCCGTTCTGAGAAAAAAAGCCCTGAGTAGAACATAGAATAACTTGGAAGAGACCTTGGAGGTCTTCTAGTCCAACCCTGTTACCTATGGCAGGAGATTCTATGGTTTGGATCTTGTGAAGAACTAAAGAATGTCTCGACAAAAGCATTCCCACATGAACATGCCCTCTTCAATGTCACCTTCAGTCAATATTGATATACTACTGAGTCTTAGATTTGGAGGGAATATAAAGGGAATATAACTCTCAAGGGCAAGGTTGCAGACATCTTTCCTGCAGGCTGAACCCTGTAAATGTTCTTTCTGTTCTCAGTCATACATGGCCTGCAATGTCTTATGAATCAGTTCAGGGCTTTTGCTTCATTCAAAAGAAGGCACTGGGAATCTAATTTCATTCAGCACAGATACAAATACAGAGGAGGATAGTTGAATCTTGGCCTGCAGGAACCAACATCCCCTCCCAAGCAAACAATAGGGGACAGTAAAAACAATCTTCTGTTGCTTCAGATCAAGTAACAGACTACTATTGTCCATTCTACAAATACTCTCAATTTGCTTATGAGAGGCCTTTTAATTCATTTTCACAAGCTATTGACTGTTTGATACATGAGGGTATAATAAAGCAGAATATACAGGCCATAGTTATGAGGGAACAGGCTGAAATTTCTGTTTCATAACTGGCAAATAAGTTGCACTCTTTTTTTTCTTCAAAAGATTATATTTTCCCTTCTCCAAAAGAATGTTCTCTTTGCCCAGATCCTGCATTTCATTTTTAGGCTAACAATAACATTGGAAGATTGTTTAGACTGGGAGAGGGTGAATGATCCTAGATCACCTGAGGATTCTTTTCCTAGGCTTGGTAGCATTCTATTTGTACCAGCTAAGGTGAATTGGGTGCCTCATGTGGCAAGCCTCTGAATTGCATATTAAGCTATGCTATAGTATAAACCATGATTGTCCCAGTCAATAAATATGAGCTGTTAGATTATTATAGAACATAACAAAGGGTGTCCTGATGCAGTTAAGCTTCTCTTGTGAAACAGTCTTATGACTTTGAATTTGAGTATATTCCTATAGCTTTTGTTTCAATCCTGGCTTGTTTTTTAATTCTTTATCAGAATTTGATCCTAATTTATTTGTTCACCTTACAGTGCTTCTTACAGTTAGCCCCGGTCTACTCGATATATTTCTTACTAGCTCTGGAGTACCTATATTTAAGCATCCTTAAATCAGTAGTTGGGAACCACTGTCTGTCCATATTCTGTTACACTTTAATTCTCAGCAATTCCAGAAGGTCTGACCTTACTCTTAGGTGCAGCAAAGCAAATGTTTTGGTTGACAGACTGGAATGGGCAACCAATTAAGGCTAAGTCGTACCTGCTTCATTCTCAAAGTCCACTATCTAGAACAGCCATTTCATTTCACAAAGGGATCTCATAATTTGTTGTTCTGAGAGCCTCCTGGAATGTACAATATCACCAGCCAGAATGTGCATAAGAGTATGGATAGCTACAAGCAGGGCTTTTTTTCTCATAGAATGCTCAGAACGGCGTTCCAGCACCTTTTTTTTTTTTTTGCAAAAAAAGCTCCCTTTTTGGCTTTAGGAGTAGGCAATCTTGGCTCTTTTTTAATGACTTGTGGACTTCAACTCCCAGAAATCCTGAGCCAGCCACACTGAGGGGAAAGAGAGAGGTTTCCAAGCTGAGCCATGCTGGCTCAGGAATTCTGGGAGTTGAAGTCCTTGAGTCATAAAAGAGCCAAGGTTGCCTACCCTGCACTAGAGGAGGACATTAAAAATATTTACAAGGTTACTTCTTTAGGAACTAAACTTTTAGAATCTAAAACAGCTAATTCAAAAAAGTCAACAGGAAAGAACCTCACATTTTTCATCTGCTTCTGTCTTTTGGAAGGTAAAATTAGATAACAAAATAATCTATTTCCTATGTTAACATCTCTACAATGAAATCAATAAAGGTAACAGGAAAGAAATGAGAAACATTTTTCTCAATGTAATATGTCTAATTTAGCTGATGCTAGAAAAAAATAGTATCTTTTGTACACTCTTGAAAACTATTTTGAATCTATAACCATCTATTACAACTAAACCACTTTAAATTAAACAATTCTTAAGAATGAAATATTCTTAATTTGGACTTTACTTTTACTGTTTGAACTGTTGTGTGTTTTAAAAAATAGATTATTTAGAATCTAGTTATGTTGCACTTCAGTCTTTAAATAATTAACCTAGTATATACATAACAATATATGATGTTTTCCATGGTGAGCTTAACATCAATAACAACATTTATTAAAAAGGCTAAAATAATTTCTGGTGGTACTATCTGTACATTAAAATTTTGTTTAGTCATAATCTTTCAAAAGATGTTACGTATGTGCATAAGTTTAGTCAGTAGCATATGCCTTTTTAAAAATATCAAACATGAAAAGAAACAAAAGTAAGCCCAAAATATCTGTATTACATCCAGAAATGCCAACTTTGCAACCAATATTTCTCATCCATAACTATGGCACCCTAAGGATACCTGCATACATGCAAATGCTTCTCTGGGATCAGTAACGCAGAAGGGATTGCTTTTTCCTTCCAGTAACAGATTGCTGGGAAATACCAAACATGGCCTTGAGAATTCCAATGTTTGTTACAAATTTTTCTGGATGTGGTTGGAAAGAGGCTGTTTGGCGCCAGAGACCACTGCCACGAGGAACACAGCTCTGGGTCAGGGTTCGGAGCAGATCCGGGTGGGGGCTCAGCATGGGCCGCGGCATGGCAACTGCAGGGAAGGGAATCCCCATGGTGGCTGTGGGGACGGGAATCCCTGCGGCATGTGGCTCCGAGCTGAAGGGGCGGGGTGCAAAGGACGGGCGGCGACGCCATAGGAAGACACTGGCATCGCTCCCAATGACAGCACCTCTGAGTTCCGGCACCTTTTTTTTTATTAGGAAAAAAGCACTGGCTACAAGCAATTTCCAAATAATATCAGTAAGTTTTCATGGACAATTTTTAATGTAATACGCATGCAAGTTTGTGTTTCAACCATTGATGCAAAAAAAGGAGACAGATGAGGTTTATAATCAAGTTTAATCTGAAATCAACAGAACATTCAAGCAAATTATGCTCCTTGTGATTGAAGACTGGAATGCCAGTTACAATTATTGAGCAAACTGTAATTCGATTGTAAAGTTTAGAAAACTGAAGTGAAGCAGGACATTAATTTTTGCCAAACAATGATTTTTTGTTAATTAGAGAATGCAATGGCAATTTTTTTTAATTCTGGCATGTAATCTTTGTCCATCTATGTTTTCTTTGTTTAAGCTTATTGTGATCACCTGACTTCCCTCCAAGGTGACTAAGGGCTCTTTAGCATGTTGAGTTAAGAGGGATTTCTTCAGTATTTCAGTTACCAGAAAAAATATGCTGAAATAATTTATGCTACCCCACATATTGATGTTTTCATCTATTTCAGTTACAGCCATTTCATTTCAGGAAGGGTGAGTGATCTCGTCCTTATAGCTTACTGCAAGACAGTTTCAGGGAAGCAATGGGTAGATTTCTTTGGCTTTGCTTCATTTCCTCTCACATATTGTGAGCAACTGGTGGGAAAAATCATCACTAATCACTTGCACTAACGAGTGGAAAAGCACAACCATGCAAAACCCCTTGTCTGCAGAATCAGCAGAAAGCATTGAATGTGCTCATTTGAAATAGAAATAGCAATATATATCTTTCCCAGCTTTAAACAGATCTATCCCCCCTTTTTAAAAAAAAATAAAAGACAATTCTATTGGTCTTTTGAATCACTACTAAACCTATATTTAATATTAGGTCTAGTAGTTTTCTAGAATAAGTGTAAGGTAAAGGTAAAGGTTCCCCCGCACATGCGTGCTAGTCGTTTCCAACTCTACGGGCCGGTGCTCATAATAATAATAATAAACCTTTATTGTCAAAGTACAACATGTGTACATTGAGATTAACTGAGCCTCCCCCCGTGCTCTCTCCCCCCAACACACAGTGACAACAAACCCTCCATCCTACCACACCATGTGAACCAACTACACCACACACTGGTCTCCCAAGTCAATTCTGCATAAGATTATGTCCCATTTAAAAGCCTAGCAGCCCACGGATAAAAGCTATTTTTCAGCCTGTTGGTATGGCTGGCTATATTCCTGTATCTCCTACCGGATGGTAGTAGAGTAAAGAGATACCGTCCAGGGTGTGAGTCATCCCTGAGAATCTTCCTCACTCTTCCAAGGCAATGAGCCCTGGCGATGTCATCCAGTGGTGTCAGGGAACAGCCCACAATGTCTTGTGCTGTGCTCACTACCCTCTGTAATACTTTCCTGTCCGCGGCTGTCAGACCAGCATACCAAACCACAATAACATACAAGAGGACACTCTCTATAGTAGACCAGTAAAAGAGGGTCATTAGCCGTTGTTCTACCCTGTTCTTCCGCAAGACCCTAAGAAAGTGAAGCTTCTGTTGGGCCTTTCTAGCCACCTGGGTTGTGTTAACTTTCCAGGTCACATCTTCACAGAGGTAGACTCCCAGAAATTTAAAGGAGGAAACTCTCTCTACACAGTCCTCCACGATGTAAAGTGGGGCAGGTTCCTCCTTTTTTGTCCGGAAGTCTAACACCATCTCTTTCGTCTTGCTGATGTTTAGGTGCAAGTTGTTGTTACTACACCATATGGATAGTTTTTGTACCTCCGCCCTATATGCTGTCTCATCCCCACCTGTAATAAGACCCACCACAGTTGTATCATCTGTGAACTTGATTATCACAGTGGATGGGTCAGATGATACACAATCATAAGTGTATAAAGAGTACAGGTAGGGGCTAAGCACACAGCCCTGTGGCGTGCCGGTGCAAAGCTTCAGGGGGGAGAACAAAGCAGACCCGACCCTCACTGTTTGTACCCGATCCCTAAGAAAGTCTTGAATCCAATCGCAGATAGCAGGGGAGAATTTCAAGTCAGTCAGCTTCTCGATGAGAATGCTTGGCAAAATGGTGTTGAAAGCCGAGCTGTAGTCAACAAAAAGCATCCTTACGTAACTTCCAGGTTTCTCAAGATGACTTGCTACAGAGTGTAAAGCAGTAGCTATGGCATCGTCTGTCGACCTATTTCCCCTGTAGGCAAATTGATGTTTATCAAAGTCCAGTGGGAGGCATGTCCTAAGATGTTGGAGAACCAATCTTTTGAAGCATTTCATGACTACAGACATTAATGCAATAGGTCTGTAGTCATTCAGGCACTCAACTGCAGTTTTCTTGGGGACTGGGACAATGGTAGCTGCCTTCAAGCATGATGGTACACATGCCGTTTGCAAGGAGATTTTAAAAATCCTTGTCAGGACCCCTGCTAATTGATCGGCACAATTCCTGACCACTATCCCCAGCACCCCATCTGGGCCTGCGGCTTTGCTGGGATTCACAGCCTTCAATAAAGCTCTCACTTGGTGTTCACACAGGGTGAGTGGCTGAGAGTCAGAAGGCCAGCCAGCAGAGGCTACAGGGTCTGGTCTTTTAACCTCATAGCGGGCGAAGAAGATATTCAGCTCCTCAGCCAACGAGGCATCGGTGTTTGCCATGCTCCTCGTGCTCATCTCTGTTTCAAAGCCGAAGAGCCAGTGCTTGTCCGAGGACATCTCCGTGGTCATGTGGCTGGCATGACTAGATGCCAAAGGTGCACAGAATGCTGTTACCTTCCCACCTTAGTGGTCCCTAATTTTCTACTTGCATTTTTACATGCTTTCGAACTGCTAGGTTGGCAGAAGCTGGGACGAGTAACAGGCGCTCACTCTGTTATGCAGCACTCGGGATTCAACCTGCCAAACTGCCGACCTTCTGATCGACAAGCTCAGCGTCCTAACCCACTGAGCCACCACGTACATAAGGATTATTTCCATTGCTTAAACAGCACTTTTTAAATAAGAATAAGATACTATATGGATAGATGCCTCTGCAGAAATCAGGTGTTCATTTTTTAATTTTTTTTAATTTTTTTTTATTTTTTTTAATCCAGCCAAAGCCCAAATGGTGATGCAAAGCAGTACATGGTGACCCTTGGAGGAGGATGTGTGCCCTCAGTAGCTTCAACAAGCTAAATAGGAGTTAAGCAGATGCTAATCCCGGCTGCATCAGCATCAAGATTATGAATGAATCATTTGTCAGGAGAAAATGGAAAATGCTAATTTAAAAATGGATGGATTTAGCTTGCTTCTAAATATCTGGAGATTCTCAGTCATGCAGGTTATAGTTGTCTCAAAGGTGCTTTTTCAAAAGGCCACTGGACTGCGTTTTTCCTTCAGTAAGAAGAATAAAACACTTCTTCTTCCTCAAGGAAAGTTGCCCTTTGAAAAGACACATTTGAGATAGTTTGCTTCTACTGTTTCATGTGCTGGTCACCAGAGAAAGGTTCTGTCAGGAGGACATGTTCTCTACAATTGGTAGTGGGGCACTTCCAAGCCATGGTTACTAGTAGTGAATTATGCAGAACAGCTGAAACTCTAACAGAAGTTGGATGGTGTCAGAAAACAAGGGAAATTACAGCTTTAAATCCAGTATAGCTAAAGATGGCTGACATGAAGGCAACTTCAAGGGATAAAGCAGAAAAAATATATATTTCCATGGCATGTTTTGTACTGTGGGTTAGGTAAAATAAGGTAAGACTTTGAGATGTAGTACTAAAAAAAATAATCTCTGCCTCAAAATTCCTACCCATGGTGGATTGTGTATGAGGAAAGAAAGTTATAGGATATTTATACTAAATTTTAAAGTATCCCATAAAAAGTAGAAAATATATACAGTACAAATGTTTGGGCAGTTTTGAATTAAATAGCCACATGCTTCACAGAAAACAAGATTCTGAGAACTGGCTGATTCCAGTCAGATCTTCTGAAAAACCATGTTTGTATAATCTTCAAAATTGCATAATATTATAAATGTATTAGGATGTCTGTGGCATTTTAATGAATAGATACTTCTACGGTGACCCTTTTGCCATTCAGTATAGAATCTAATTTGAAAAGCAGTTTGGTCTAAAAAATCAGTCATTTGGGTTTTCAGCAAGAGCCCAGAGAAAATTTGCTCTCAGTGAAATTATCCTACAGGCTTTGAAAATCCAGATAGGACCAGTTGAGATTGTTTACCAGCTTGGTCTGGAGTTCTCTATCAGGCAGTGACTCACCCTGTTTGCTCATAGTATCTCTGCTTCACATTAGAC